>NW_027140950.1:1343287-1946181 GCF_036365525.1 Heterodontus francisci | reverse complement strand
TGGACGAGGGGAGCTGGGGCGGGGAGAGGGGGAGGGGAGTGGGGAGAGGAGTTGGGGAGGGGAGTGGGGGAGGGGTGTGGGGGAGGGAGGTGGGGGAGGGCTGTTGGGGGGATTTGGGGAGGGGTGTTCTGGAGGGAAGTGAGGGAGGGGAGTTGTGCAGGGGAGTGGGGGAGGTGAGTTTGGTAGGGGAGTGGAGTAGGGGCTGGTGGTAAGGGAGTTGGTGAGGGGTGTGGGGTAGGGGAGTGGGGTAATGAGTTGGGTGGGGAGTGGGGGAGGGGAGGGGGGAGGGGAGTTGGGGAGGGGAGTTGGGGAGGGGAGTTGGGTAGAGGAGTGGGGGTAAGGAGTGGGGTGCGGGAGTGGAGTAGGGGAGTGGGGGAGGTGAGTTGTGGAGGGGAGTGGGGGACAGGGAATGGGGGACAGGGGGAATGGGGTAGGGGAGTGATATAGGGGGTGGGTTAGGGGAGTGGTCGAGGGGAGTGGGGTAGGGGAGTGGGGTAGGGGAGTGGGGGAGGGGAGTGGGGGACAGGGAGTGGGGGATAGGTAATGGGGTAGGGGAGTGATATAGGGGAGTGGGGGAGGGGAGTGGGGGACAGGAAGTGGTGTAGGGGAGTGCGGTAGGTGAGTTGGGGTGGGGGGAGGGTAGTGGGGGAGGGGAGTGTGGTAGGGGGAGTGTGGGAAGGGAGTAGGGAAGGGGTGTGTTGTAAGGGAGTGGGGGATGGGAGTGGGGTAGGGGAGTGGGGTAGGGCAGTGATGTAGGGGTGTGTGGGAGTGGAGTGGAAAGGGGACTGGCGAGGGGAGTGGGGTAGGGGAGTGGGGCAGTGAGACGGGTGTGGAGTAGGGGAGGGGAGTGGGGGAGGGGAGTGGCGGCAGGAATGGGGTAGGGCAGTGCGGGAGGGAGTGAGCTGGGGAGTGAGGGAGGGTAGAGTGGGAGGGGAGCGGAGAGGGGAGTAGGGGCGCGGAGTTGGGGAGGGGAGTGGGGAGGGGTCTGGGGGAGGGGATTGGTGGAGGGGATTGGTGCAGGGGAGTTGGGGAAGGGAGTGGGGGAGAGGAGCTGCTGGTGGAGTTGGGGAGTGGAGCGGTTGAGGGGAGTTGGGGAGGGGAGTGTGGCGGGGAGTGGGGGAGGAGTGTGGGGTAGGAGAGTGAGGAGGGGAGTGGGGGAGGGGAGTGGGGGACAGGGAGTGGGGGAACAGGGATTGGGGGACAGGGGGTCTGGTAGGGGAGTGATAAAGGGGAGTGGGGTAGGGGAGTGGGTTAGGGGAGTGGGGGAGGGGAGTGGGGGACAGGGAGTGGGAGAGGGGAGTGGGGTATGGGAGTGGGGTAGGGGAGTGGGTGAAGGGAGTGGGAGTGGGGAGTGGGGGAAAGGAAGTGGGGTAGGGGAGTGCGGTAGGTGAGTCAGGGCTGGGAGAGGGGAGTGGGGGAGGGGAGCGTGGTAGGGGAGTGTGGTCGGGGAGTGTGGGAGGGGAGTTCGGTAGGGGGAGTGTGGGAAGGGAGTAGGGAAGGGGAGTGTGGGAGGGGAGTGGGGGATGGGAGTGGTGTAGGGGAGTGGGGTAGGGGAATGATGTAGGGGAGTGTGGGAGTGGAGTGGTAAGGGGACTGGGGAGGGGAGTGCGGTAGGGGAGTGGAGGCATTGAGAGGGGAGTGGAGTGGGGAAGGGGAGTAGGGTAGGGGAGTGGCAGCAGGAATGGGGTAGGGGAGTGGGGGAGGGAAGTGGGCTGGGGAGTGTGGGAGGGTAGTGTGGGAGGGGAGGGAAGAGGTGTGTAGGGGAGCGGAGTTGGGGAGGGGAGTGTGGAGGGGAGTGGGGGAGCGGATTGGCGGAGGGGATTGGCGGAGGGGAGTGGGGGAGGGGAGTGGGGTAGGGGCGATAGTGATGGAGTTGGGGAGTGGAGCGGTTGAGGGGAGTTGGGGAGGGGTGTGGGGGAGGGGAGTGGGGGAGGGGTGTGGGGTAGGAGAGTGAGGGAGGGCAGTGGGGGAAGCAGTGGGATAGGGGAGTGTGGTTGGGGGTGGGATTGGGAAGTGGGGGAGGGGAATGAAGTAGGGAAGTTGGGAGGGGAGTGGGGAAGGGGAGTGGGCGAGGGGTGGCTGGGTGGGATGTGGGGTATGGGAGTGAGGGAGGGGTGTTCGGGGGTGGTGGTATCGGGGAATGGTGTATGGGAGTGGGGGATGGGATTTGGGGAACAAAGTGATGAGCTCAAAGGAGGAGAAGGTGCAAGAGGAGTTGTGGGGGGAGAGAGAGAGTAAAATGTGAAAGGGGCGATTTGGCTAGGGTGGAATATTAACACACTGACAGAGAACACAGATTAATATTAACACACTCACTGACACACTGTGCATATCATGACCCACAGTCAGATACACCCTGTGAAGTGTAAAACACCCCCACTGTCCTCAGTAATATTAACACACTGAAAGAGAACACAGATTAATATTAACACACTCACTGACACACTGTGTACATCATGACCCACAGTCAGATACACCCTGTGAAGTGTAAAACACCCCCACTGTCCTCAGTAATATTAACACACTGACAGAGAACACAGATTAATATTAACACACTCAGTGACACACTGTGTATATCATGACCCACAGTCAGATACACCCTGTGAAGTGTAAAACACCCCCACTGTCCTCAGTAATATTAACACACTGACAGAGAACACAGATTAATATTAACACACTCACTGACACACTGTGTACATCATGCCCCACAGCCAGATACACCCTGTGAAGTGTAAAACACCCCCACTGTCCTCAGTAATATTAACACACTGACAGAGAACACAGATTAAAATTAACACACTCACTGACAAACTGTGTACATCATGACCCACAGTCAGATAAACCCTGTGAAGTGTAAAACACCCCCACTGTCCTCAGTAATATTAACACACTGACAGAGAACACAGATTAATATTGACACACTCACTGACACACTGTGTATGTCATGACTCACAGCCAGATAAACCCTGTGAAGTGTAAAACACCCCCACTGTCCTCAGGAATATTAACACACTGACAGAGAACACAGATTAATATTAACACACTCACTGACACACTGTGTAAATCATGACCCACAGTCAGATACATCCTGTGAAGTGTAAAACACCCCCACTGTCCTCAGTAATATTAACACACTGACAGAGAACACAGATTAATATTAACACACTCACTGACACACTGTGTACATCATGACCCACAGCCAGATACACCCTGTGAAGTGTAAAACACCCCCACTGTCCTCAGTAATATTAACACACTGACAGAGAACACAGATTAAAATTAACACACTCACTGACAAACTGTGTACATCATGACCCACAGTCAGATCAACCCTGTGAAGTGTAAAACACCCCCACTGTCCTCAGTAATATTAACACACTGACAGAGAACACAGATTAATATTGACACACTCACTGACACACTGTGTATGTCATGACTCACAGCCAGATAAACGCTGTGAAGTGTAAAACACCCCCACTGTCCTCAGGAATATTAACACACTGACAGAGAACACAGATTAATATTAACACACTCACTGACACACTGTGTATATCATGACCCACAGTCAGATACACCCTGCGAAGTGTAAAACATCCCCACTGTCCTCAGGAATATTAACACACTGACAGAGAACACAGATTAATATTAACACATTCACTGACACACTGTGTATATCATGACCCACAGTCAGATACACCCTGTGAAGTGCAAAACACCCCCACTGTCCTCAGTAATATTAACACACTGACAGAGAACACAGATTAATATTTACACACTCACTGACACACTGTGTACATCATGACCCACAGTCAGATACACCCTGTGAAGTGTAAAACACCCCCACTGTCCTCAGTAATATTAACACACTGACAGAGAACACAGATTAATATTAACACACTCACTGATACACTGTGTATATCATGACCCACAGTCAGATACACCCTGTGAAGTGTAAAACACCCCCACTGTCCTCAGTAATATTAACACACTGACAGAGAACACAGATTAATATTAACACACTCACTGACACACTGTGTATATCATGACCCACAGTCAGATACACCCTGTGAAGTGTAAAACACCCCCACTGTCCTCAGTAATATTAACACACTGACAGAGAACACAGATTAAAATTAAAACACTCACTGACACACTGTGTACATCATGACCCAGAGTCAGATACACCCTGTGAAGTGTAAAACACCCCCACTGTCCTCAGTAATATTAACACACTGACAGAGAACACAGATTAATATTAAAACACTCACTGACACACTGTGTACATCATGACCCAGAGTCAGATACACCCTGTGAAGTGTAAAACACCCCCACTGTCCTCAGGAATATTAACACACTGACAGAGAACACAGATTAATATTAACACACTCACTGACACACTGTGTACATCATGACCCACAGTCAGATACACCCTGTGAAGTGTAAAACACCCCCACTGTCCTCAGCAATATTAACACACTGACAGAGAACACAGATTAATATTAACACACTCACTGATACACTGTGTATATCATGACCCACAGTCAGATAAACACTGTGAAGTGTAAAACACCCCCACTGTCCTCAGTAATATTAACACACTGACAGAGAACACAGATTAAAATTAAAACACTCACTGACACACTGTGTACATCATGACCCAGAGTCAGATACACCCTGTGAAGTGTAAAACACCCCCACTGTCCTCAGTAATATTAACACACTGACAGAGAACACAGATTAATATTAACACACTCACTGACACACTGTGTACATCATGACCCACAGTCAGATACACCCTGTGAAGTGTAAAACACCCCCACTGTCCTCAGCAATATTAACACACTGACAGAGAACACAGATTAATATTAACACACTCACTGATACACTGTGTATATCATGACCCACAGTCAGATAAACACTGTGAAGTGTAAAACACCCCCACTGTCCTCAGTAATATTAACACACTGACAGAGTACACAGATTAATATTAACACACTCACTGACACACTGTGTATATCATGACCCACAGTCAGATACACCCTGTGAAGTGTAAAACACCCCCACTGTCCTCAGTAATATTAACACACTGACAGAGTACACAGATTAATATTAACACACTCACTGACACACTGTGTATATCATGACCCACAGTCAGATACACCCTGTGAAGTGTAAAACACCCCCACTGTCCTTAGCAATATTAACACACTGACAGAGAACACAGATTAATATTAACACACTCACAGACACACTGTGTATATCATGACCCACAGTCAGATACACCCTGTGAAGTGTAAAACACCCCCACTGTCCTCAGTAATATTGACACCTGACAGAGAACACAGATTAATATTAACACACTCACTGACACACTGTGTATATCATGACCCACAGTCAGATAAACCCTGTGAAGTGTAAAACACCCCCACTGTCCTCAGTAATATTAACACACTGACAGAGAACACAGATTAATATTAACACACTCACTGACACACTGTGTACATCATGACCCAGAGTCAGATACACCCTGTGAAGTGTAAAACACCCCCACTGTCCTCAGGAATATTAACACACTGACAGAGAACACAGATTAATATTAACACACTCACTGACACACTGTGTACATCATGACCCACAGTCAGATACACCCTGTGAAGTGTAAAACACCCCCACTGTCCTCAGCAATATTAACACACTGACAGAGAACACAGATTAATATTAACACACTCACTGATACACTGTGTATATCATGACCCACAGTCAGATAAACACTGTGAAGTGTAAAACACCCCCACTGTCCTCAGTAATATTAACACACTGACAGAGGACACAGATTAATATTAACACACTCACTGACACACTGTGTATATCATGACCCACAGTCAGATACACCCTGTGAAGTGTAAAACACCCCCACTGTCCTCAGTAATATTAACACACTGACAGAGTACACAGATTAATATTAACACACTCACTGACACACTGTGTATATCATGACCCACAGTCAGATACACCCTGTGAAGTGTAAAACACCCCCACTGTCCTCAGCAATATTAACACACTGACAGAGAACACAGATTAATATTAACACACTCACTGACACACTGTGTATATCATGACCCACAGTCAGATACACCCTGTGAAGTGTAAAACACCCCCACTGTCCTCAGTAATATTAACACACTGACAGAGAACACAGATTAATATTAACACACTCACTGACACACTGTGTACATCATGACCCAGAGTCAGATACACCCGGTGAAGTGTAAAACACCCCCACTGTCCTCAGTAATATTAACACACTGACAGAGAACACAGATTAATATTAACACACTCACTGACACACTGTGTACATCATGACCCACAGTCAGATACACCCTGTGAAGTGTAAAACACCCCCACTGTCCTCAGTAATATTAACACACTGACAGAGTACACAGATTAATATTAACACACTCACTGACACACTGTGTACATCATGACCCACAGTCAGATACACCCTGTGAAGTGTAAAACACCCCCACTGTCCTCAGTAATATTAACACACTGACAGAGAACACAGATTAATATTAACACACTCACTGACACACTGTGTACATCATGACCCACAGTCAGATACACCCTGTGAAGTGTAAAACACCCCCACTGTCCTCAGTAGTATTAACACACTGACAGAGAACACAGATTAATATTAACACACTCACTGACACACTGTGTATATCATGACCCACAGTCAGATACACCCTGTGAAGTGTAAAACACCCCCACTGTCCTCAGTAATATTAGCACAATGACAGAGAACACAGATTAATATTAACACACTCACTGACACACTGTGTATATCATGACCCACAGTCAGATACACCCTGTGAAGTGTAAAACACCCCCACTGTCCTCAGTAATATTAACACACTGACAGAGAACACAGATTAATATTAACACACTCACTGACACACTGTGTATATCATGACCCACAGTCAGATACACACTGTGAAGTGTAAAACACCCCCACTGTCCACAGTAATATTAACACACTGACAGAGAACACAGATTAATATTAACAGACTCACTGACACACTGTGTATATCATGATCCACTGTCAGATACACCCTGTGAAGTGTAAAACACCCCCACTGTCCTCATGAATATTAACACCCTGACAGAGAACACAGATTAATATTAACACACTCACTGACACACTGTGTACATCATGACCCACAGTCAGATAAACCCTGTGAAGTGTAAAACACCCCCACTGTCCTCAGGAATATTAACACACTGACAGAGAACACAGATTAATATTAACACACTCACTGACACACTGTGTACATCATGACCCACAGTCAGATACACCCTGTGAAGTGTAAAACACCCCCACTGTCCTCAGGAATATTAACACACTGACAGAGAACACAGATTAATATTAACACACTCACTGACACACTGTGTACATTATGACCCACAGTCAGATACACCCTGTGAAGTGTAAAACATCCCCACTGCCCTCAGGAATATTAACACACTGACAGAGTACACAGATTAATATTAACACACTCACTGACACACTGTGTATATCATGACCCACAGTCAGATACACCCTGTGAAGTGTAAAACACCCCCACTGTCCTCAGCAATATTAACACACTGACAGAGAACACAGATTAATATTAACACACTCACTGACACACTGTGTATATCATGACCCACAGTCAGATACACCCTGTGAAGTGTAAAACACCCCCACTGTCCTCAGTAATATTAACACACTGACAGAGAACACAGATTAATATTAAGACACTCACTGACACACTGTGTACATCATGACCCAGAGTCAGATACACCCGGTGAAGTGTAAAACACCCCCACTGTCCTCAGTAATATTAACACACTGACAGAGAACACAGATTAATATTAAAACACTCACTGACACACCGTGTACATCATGACCCAGAGTCAGATACACCCTGTGAAGTGTAAAACACCCCCACTGTCCTCAGTAATATTAACACACTGACAGAGAACACAGATTAATATTAACACACTCACTGACACACTGTGTACATCATGACCCAGAGTCAGATACACCCGGTGAAGTGTAAAACACCCCCACTGTCCTCAGTAATATTAACACACTGACAGAGAACACAGATTAATATTAACACACTCACTGACACACTGTGTACATCATAACCCAGAGTCAGATACACCCGGTGAAGTGTAAAACACCCCCACTGTCCTCAGTCATATTAACACACTGACAGAGAACACAGATTAATATTAACACACTCACTGACACACTGTGTACATCATGACCCAGAGTCAGATACACCCTGTGAAGTGTAAAACACCCCCACTGTCCTCAGGAATATTAACACACTGACAGAGAACACAGATTAATATTAACACACTCACTGACACACTGTGTACATCATGACCCACAGTCAGATACACCCGGTGAAGTGTAAAACACCCCCACTGTCCTCAGCAATATTAACACACTGACAGAGAACACAGATTAATATTAACACACTCACTGATACACTGTGTATATCATGACCCACTGTCAGATAAACACTGTGAAGTGTAAAACACCCCCACTGTCCTCAGTAATATTAACACACTGACAGAGGACACAGATTAATATTAACACACTCACTGACACACTGTGTATATCATGACCCACAGTCAGATACACACTGTGAAGTGTAAAACACCCCCACTGTCCACAGTAATATTAACACACTGACAGAGAACACAGATTAATATTAACAGACTCACTGACACACTGTGTATATCATGATCCACTGTCAGATACACCCTGTGAAGTGTAAAACACCCCCACTGTCCTCATGAATATTAACACCCTGACAGAGAACACAGATTAATATTAACACACTCACTGACACACTGTGTACATCATGACCCACAGTCAGATAAACCCTGTGAAGTGTAAAACACCCCCACTGTCCTCAGGAATATTAACACACTGACAGAGAACACAGATTAATATTAACACACTCACTGACACACTGTGTACATCATGACCCACAGTCAGATACACCCTGTGAAGTGTAAAACACCCCCACTGTCCTCAGGAATATTAACACACTGACAGAGAACACAGATTAATATTAACACACTCACTGACACACTGTGTACATTATGACCCACAGTCAGATACACCCTGTGAAGTGTAAAACATCCCCACTGCCCTCAGGAATATTAACACACTGACAGAGAACACAGATTAATATTAACACACTCACTGACACACTGTGTACATTATGACCCACAGTCAGATACACCCTGTGAAGTGTAAAACATCCCCACTGTCCTCAGTAATATTAACACACTGACAGAGAACACAGATTAATATTAACACACTCACTGACACACTGTGTATATCATGACCCACAGTCAGATACACCCTGTGAAGTGTAAAACACCCCCACTGTCCTCAGCAATATTAACACACTGACAGAGAACACAGATTAATATTAACACACTCACTGACACACTGTGTATATCATGACCCACAGTCAGATACACCCTGTGAAGTGTAAAACACCCCCACTGTCCTCAGTAATATTAACACACTGACAGAGAACACAGATTAATATTAAGACACTCACTGACACACTGTGTACATCATGACCCAGAGTCAGATACACCCGGTGAAGTGTAAAACACCCCCACTGTCCTCAGTAATATTAACACACTGACAGAGAACACAGATTAATATTAAAACACTCACTGACACACCGTGTACATCATGACCCAGAGTCAGATACACCCTGTGAAGTGTAAAACACCCCCACTGTCCTCAGTAATATTAACACACTGACAGAGAACACAGATTAATATTAACACACTCACTGACACACTGTGTACATCATGACCCAGAGTCAGATACACCCGGTGAAGTGTAAAACACCCCCACTGTCCTCAGTAATATTAACACACTGACAGAGAACACAGATTAATATTAACACACTCACTGACACACTGTGTACATCATAACCCAGAGTCAGATACACCCGGTGAAGTGTAAAACACCCCCACTGTCCTCAGTCATATTAACACACTGACAGAGAACACAGATTAATATTAACACACTCACTGACACACTGTGTACATCATGACCCAGAGTCAGATACACCCTGTGAAGTGTAAAACACCCCCACTGTCCTCAGGAATATTAACACACTGACAGAGAACACAGATTAATATTAACACACTCACTGACACACTGTGTACATCATGACCCACAGTCAGATACACCCGGTGAAGTGTAAAACACCCCCACTGTCCTCAGCAATATTAACACACTGACAGAGAACACAGATTAATATTAACACACTCACTGATACACTGTGTATATCATGACCCACTGTCAGATAAACACTGTGAAGTGTAAAACACCCCCACTGTCCTCAGTAATATTAACACACTGACAGAGGACACAGATTAATATTAACACACTCACTGACACACTGTGTATATCATGACCCACAGTCAGATACACCCGGTGAAGTGTAAAACACCCCCACTGTCCTCAGTAATATTAACACACTGACAGAGAACACAGATTAATATTAACACACTCACTGACACACTGTGTATATCATGACCCACAGTCAGATACACACTGTGAAGTGTAAAACACCCCCACTGTCCACAGTAATATTAACACACTGACAGAGAACACAGATTAATATTAACAGACTCACTGACACACTGTGTATATCATGATCCACTGTCAGATACACCCTGTGAAGTGTAAAACACCCCCACTGTCCTCATGAATATTAACACCCTGACAGAGAACACAGATTAATATTAACACACTCACTGACACACTGTGTACATCATGACCCACAGTCAGATAAACCCTGTGAAGTGTAAAACACCCCCACTGTCCTCAGGAATATTAACACACTGACAGAGAACACAGATTAATATTAACACACTCACTGACACACTGTGTACATCATGACCCACAGTCAGATACACCCTGTGAAGTGTAAAACACCCCCACTGTCCTCAGGAATATTAACACACTGACAGAGAACACAGATTAATATTAACACACTCACTGACACACTGTGTACATTATGACCCACAGTCAGATACACCCTGTGAAGTGTAAAACATCCCCACTGCCCTCAGGAATATTAACACACTGACAGAGAACACAGATTAATATTAACACACTCACTGACACACTGTGTACATTATGACCCACAGTCAGATACACCCTGTGAAGTGTAAAACATCCCCACTGTCCTCAGTAATATTAACACACTGACAGAGTACACAGATTAATATTAACACACTCACTGACACACTGTGTATATCATGACCCACAGTCAGATACACCCTGTGAAGTGTAAAACACCCCCACTGTCCTCAGCAATATTAACACACTGACAGAGAACACAGATTAATATTAACACACTCACTGACACACTGTGTATATCATGACCCACAGTCAGATACACCCTGTGAAGTGTAAAACACCCCCACTGTCCTCAGTAATATTAACACACTGACAGAGAACACAGATTAATATTAAGACACTCACTGACACACTGTGTACATCATGACCCAGAGTCAGATACACCCGGTGAAGTGTAAAACACCCCCACTGTCCTCAGTAATATTAACACACTGACAGAGAACACAGATTAATATTAAAACACTCACTGACACACCGTGTACATCATGACCCAGAGTCAGATACACCCTGTGAAGTGTAAAACACCCCCACTGTCCTCAGTAATATTAACACACTGACAGAGAACACAGATTAATATTAACACACTCACTGACACACTGTGTACATCATGACCCAGAGTCAGATACACCCGGTGAAGTGTAAAACACCCCCACTGTCCTCAGTAATATTAACACACTGACAGAGAACACAGATTAATATTAACACACTCACTGACACACTGTGTACATCATAACCCAGAGTCAGATACACCCGGTGAAGTGTAAAACACCCCCACTGTCCTCAGTCATATTAACACACTGACAGAGAACACAGATTAATATTAACACACTCACTGACACACTGTGTACATCATGACCCAGAGTCAGATACACCCTGTGAAGTGTAAAACACCCCCACTGTCCTCAGGAATATTAACACACTGACAGAGAACACAGATTAATATTAACACACTCACTGACACACTGTGTACATCATGACCCACAGTCAGATACACCCGGTGAAGTGTAAAACACCCCCACTGTCCTCAGCAATATTAACACACTGACAGAGAACACAGATTAATATTAACACACTCACTGATACACTGTGTATATCATGACCCACTGTCAGATAAACACTGTGAAGTGTAAAACACCCCCACTGTCCTCAGTAATATTAACACACTGACAGAGGACACAGATTAATATTAACACACTCACTGACACACTGTGTATATCATGACCCACAGTCAGATACACCCGGTGAAGTGTAAAACACCCCCACTGTCCTCAGTAATATTAACACACTGACAGAGTACACAGATTAATATTAACACACTCACTGACACACTGTGGATATCATGACCCACAGTCAGATACACCCTGTGAAGTGTAAAACACCCCCACTGTCCTCAGCAATATTAACACACTGACAGAGAACACAGATTAATATTAACACACTCACTGACACACTGTGTATATCATGACCCACAGTCAGATACACCCTGTGAAGTGTAAAACACCCCCACTGTCCTCAGGAATATTAACACACTGACAGAGAACACAGATTAATATTAACACACTCACTGACACACTGTGTACATCATGACCCAGCGTCAGATACACCCGGTGAAGTGTAAAACACCCCCACTGTCCTCAGTAATATTAACACAGTGACAGAGAACACAGATTAATATTAACACACTCACTGACACACTGTGTACATCATGACCCACAGTCAGATACACCCTGTGAAGTGTAAAACACCCCCACTGTCCTCAGTAATATTAACACACTGACAGAGTACACAGATTAATATTAACACACTCACTGACACACTGTGTACATCATGACCCACAGTCAGATACACCCTGTGAAGTGTAAAACACCCCCACTGTCCTCAGTAATATTAACACACTGACAGAGAACACAGATTAATATTAACACACTCACTGACACACTGTGTACATCATGACCCACAGTCAGATACACCCTGTGAAGTGTAAAACACCCCCACTGTCCTCAGTAGTATTAACACACTGACAGAGAACACAGATTAATATTAACACACTCACTGACACACTGTGTATATCATGACCCACAGTCAGATACACCCTGTGAAGTGTAAAACACCCCCACTGTCCTCAGTAATATTAGCACAATGACAGAGAACACAGATTAATATTAACAGACTCACTGACACACTGTGTATATCATGACCCACAGTCAGATACACCCTGTGAAGTGTAAAACACCCCCACTGTCCTCAGTAATATTAACACACTGACAGAGAACACAGATTAATATTAACACACTCACTGACACACTGTGTATATCATGACCCACAGTCAGATACACACTGTGAAGTGTAAAACACCCCCACTGTCCTCAGTAATATTAACACACTGACAGAGAACACAGATTAATATTAACAGACTCACTGACACACTGTGTATATCATGACCCACTGTCAGATACACACTGTGAAGTGTAAAACACCCCCACTGTTCTCGGTAATATTAACACACTGACAGAGAACACAGATTAATATTAACACACTCACTGACACACTGTGTATATCATGACCCACAGTCAGATAAACCCTGTGAAGTGTAAAACACCCCCACTGTCCTCAGGAATATTAACACCCTGACAGAGAACACAGATTAATATTAACACACTCACTGACACACTGTGTACATCATGACCCACAGTCAGATAAACCCTGTGAAGTGTAAAACACCCCCACTGTCCTCAGGAATATTAACACACTGACAGAGAACACAGATTAATATTAACACACTCACTGACACACTGTGTACATCATGACCCACAGTCAGACAAACCCTGTGAAGTGTAAAACACCCCCACTGTCCTCAGTAATATTAACACACTGACAGAGAACACAGATTAATATTAACACACTCACTGACACACTGTGTACATCATGACCCACAGTCAGATACACCCTGTGAAGTGTAAAACACCCCCACTGTCCTCAGTAGTATTAACACACTGACAGAGAACACAGATTAATATTAACACACTCACTGACACAGTGTGTATATCATGACCCACAGTCAGATACACCCTGTGAAGTGTAAAACACCCCCACTGTCCTCAGTAATATTAGCACAATGACAGAGAACACAGATTAATATTAACACACTCACTGACACACTGTGTATATCATGACCCACAGTCAGATACACCCTGTGAAGTGTAAAACACCCCCACTGTCCTCAGTAATATTAACACACTGACAGAGAACACAGATTAATATTAACACACTCACTGACACACTGTGTATATCATGACCCACAGTCAGATACACACTGTGAAGTGTAAAACACCCCCACTGTCCTCAGTAATATTAACACACTGACAGAGAACACAGATTAATATTAACAGACTCACTGACACACTGTGCATATCATGACCCACTGTCAGATACACCCTGTGAAGTGTAAAACACCCCCACTGTCCTCGGTAATATTAACACACTGACAGAGAACACAGATTAATATTAACACACTCACTGACACACTGTGTATATCATGACCCACAGTCAGATAAACCCTGTGAAGTGTAAAACACCCCCACTGTCCTCAGGAATATTAACACCCTGACAGAGAACACAGATTAATATTAACACACTCACTGACACACTGTGTATATCATGACCCACAGTCAGATACACCCTGTGAAGTGTAAAACACCCCCACTGTCCTCAGGAATATTAACACACTGACAGAGAACACAGATTAATATTAACACACTCACTGACACACTGTGTATATCATGACCCACAGTCAGATAAACCCTGTGAAGTGTAAAACACCCCCACTGTCCTCAGTAATATTAACACACTGACAGAGAACACAGATTAATATTAACACACTCACTGACACACTGTGTACATCATGACCCACAGTCAGATAAACCCTGTGAAGTGTAAAACACCCCCACTGTCCTCAGGAATATTAACACACTGACAGAGAACACAGATTAATATTAACACACTCACTGACACACTGTGTACATCATGACCCACAGTCAGATACACCCTGTGAAGTGTAAAACACCCCCACTGTCCTCAGCAATATTAACACACTGACAGAGAACACAGATTAATATTAACACACTCACTGACACACTGTGTATATCATGACCCACAGTCAGATACACCCTGTGAAGTGTAAAACACCCCCACTGTCCTCAGTAATATTAACACACTGACAGAGAACACAGATTAATATTAACACACTCACTGACACACTGTGTACATCATGACCCAGAGTCAGATACACCCGGTGAAGTGTAAAACACCCCCACTGTCCTCAGTAATATTAACACACTGACAGAGAACACAGATTAATATTAAAACACTCACTGACACACTGTGTACATCATGACCCAGAGTCAGATACACCCTGTGAAGTGTAAAACACCCCCACTGTCCTCAGGAATATTAACACACTGACAGAGAACACAGATTAATATTAACACACTCACTGACACACTGTGTATATCATGACCCACAGTCAGATACACCCTGTGAAGTGTAAAACACCCCCACTGTCCTCAGCAATATTAACACACTGACAGAGGACACAGATTAATATTAACACACTCACTGACACACTGTGTATATCATGACCCACAGTCAGATAAACACTGTGAAGTGTAAAACACCCCCACTGTCCTCAGTAATATTAACACACTGACAGAGGACACAGATTAATATTAACACACTCACTGACACACTGTGTACATCATGACCCACAGTCAGATACACCCTGTGAAGTGTAAACACCCCCACTGTCCTCAGGAATATTAACACACTGACAGAGAACACAGATTAATATTAACACACTCACTGACACACTCTGTATATCATGACCCACAGTCAGATACACCCTGTGAAGTGTAAAACACCCCCACTGTCCTCAGTAATATTAACACACTGACAGAGAACACAGATTAATATTAACACACTCACTGACACACTGTGTATATCATGACCCACAGTCAGATACACCCTGTGAAGTGTAAAACACCCCCACTGTCCTCAGTAATATTAACACACTGACAGAGAACACAGATTAATATTAACACACTCACTGACACACTGTGTACATCATGACCCAGAGTCAGATACACCCGGTGAAGTGAAAAACGCCCCCACTGTCCTCAGTAATATTAACACACTGACAGAGAACACAGATTAATATTAACACACTCACTGACACACTGTGTACATCATGACCCACAGTCAGATACACCCTGTGAAGTGTAAAACACCCCCACTGTCCTCAGTAATATTAACACACTGACAGAGAACACAGATTAATATTAACACACTCACTGACACACTGTGTACATCATGACCCACAGTCAGATACACCCTGTGAAGTGTAAAACACCCCCACTGTCCTCAGTAATATTAGCACAATGACAGAGAACACAGATTAATATTAACACACTCACTGACACACTGTGTATATCATGACCCACAGTCAGATACACCCTGTGAAGTGTAAAACACCCCCACTGTCCTCAGTAATATTAACACACTGACAGAGAACACAGATTAATATTAACACACTCACTGACACACTGTGTATATCATGACCCACAGTCAGATACACCCTGTGAAGTGTAAAACACCCCTACTGTCCTCAGGAATATTAACACACTGATAGAGAACACAGATTAATATTAACACACTCACTGACACACTGTGTATATCATGACCCACAGTCAGATACACTCTGTGAAGTGTAAAACACCCCCACTGTCCTCAGTAATATTAACACACTGACAGAGAACACAGATTAATATTAACAGACTCACTGACACACTGTGTATATCATGACCCACTGTCAGTTACACCCTGTGAAGTGTAAAACACCCCCACTGTCCTCGGTAATATTAACACACTGACAGAGTACACAGATTAATATTAACACACTCACTGACACACTGTGTACATCATGACCCACAGTGAGATAAACCCTGTGAAGTGTAAAACACCCCCACTGTCCTCAGTAATATTAACACACTGACAGAGGACACAGATTAATATTAACACACTCACTGACACACTGTGTACATCATGACCCACAGTCAGATACACCCTGTGAAGTGTAAACACCCCCACTGTCCTCAGGAATATTAACACACTGACAGAGAACACAGATTAATATTAACACACTCACTGACACACTCTGTATATCATGACCCACAGTCAGATACACCCTGTGAAGTGTAAAACACCCCCACTGTCCTCAGGAATATTAACACACTGACAGAGAACACAGATTAATATTAACACACTCACTGACACACTGTGTATATCATGACCCACAGTCAGATACACCCTGTGAAGTGTAAAACACCCCCACTGTCCTCAGTAATATTAACACACTGACAGAGAACACAGATTAATATTAACACACTCACTGACACACTGTGTATATCATGACCCACAGTCAGATACACCCTGTGAAGTGTAAAACACCCCCACTTTCCTCAGTAATATTAACACACTGACAGAGTACACAGATTAATATTAACACACTCACTGACACACTGTGTATATCATGACCCACAGTCAGATACACCCTGTGAAGTGTAAAACACCCCCACTGTCCTCAGCAATATTAACACACTGACAGAGAACACAGATTAATATTAACACACTCACTGACACTCTGTGTATATCATGACCCACAGTCAGATACACCCTGTGAAGTGTAAAACACCCCCACTGTCCTCAGTAATATTAACACACTGACAGAGAACACAGATTAATATTAACACACTCACTGACACACTGTGTACATCATGACCCAGAGTCAGATACACCCGGTGAAGTGTAAAACACCCCCACTGTCCTCAGTAATATTAACACACTGACAGAGAACACAGATTAATATTAACACACTCACTGACACACTGTGTACATCATGACCCACAGTCAGATACACCCTGTGAAGTGTAAAACACCCCCACTGTCCTCAGTAATATTAACACACTGACAGAGAACACAGATTAATATTAACACACTCACTGACACACTGTGTACATCATGACCCACAGTCAGATACACCCTGTGAAGTGTAAAACACCCCCACTGTCCTCAGTAATATTAGCACAATGACAGAGAACACAGATTAATATTTACACACTCACTGACACACTGTGTATATCATGACCCACAGTCAGATACACCCTGTGAAGTGTAAAACACCCCCACTGTCCTCAGGAATATTAACACACTGACAGAGAACACAGATTAATATTAACACACTCACTGACACACTGTGTATATCATGACCCACAGTCAGATACACCCTGTGAAGTGTAAAACACCCCCACTGTCCTCAGTAATATTAACACACTGACAGAGAACACAGATTAATATTAACACACTCACTGACACACTGTGTATATCATGACCCACAGTCAGATACACCCTGTGAAGTGTAAAACACCCCTACTGTCCTCAGGAATATTAACACACTGACAGAGAACACAGATTAATATTAACACACTCACTGACACACTGTGTATATCATGACCCACAGTCAGATACACTCTGTGAAGTGTAAAACACCCCCACTGTCCTCAGTAATATTAACACACTGACAGAGAACACAGATTAATATTAACAGACTCACTGACACACTGTGTATATCATGACCCACTGTCAGATACACCCTGTGAAGTGTAATACACCCCCACTGTCCTCGGTAATATTAACACACTGACAGAGTACACAGATTAATATTAACACACTCACTGACACACTGTGTACATCATGACCCACAGTCAGATAAACCCTGTGAAGTGTAAAACACCCCCACTGTCCTCAGGAATATTAACACACTGACAGAGAACACAGATTAATATTAACACACTCACTGACACACTGTGTACATCATGACCCACAGTCAGATACACCCTGTGAAGTGTAAAACACCCCCACTGTCCTCAGGAATATTAACACACTGACAGAGAACACAGATTAATATTAACACACTCACTGACACACTGTGTATATCATGACCCACAGTCAGTTACACCCTGTGAAGTGTAAAACACCCCCACTGTCCTCAGGAATATTAACACACTGACAGAGAACACAGATTAATATTAACACTCTCACTGACACATTGTGTACACAGTGACCCACAGTCAGATACACCCTGTGAAGTGTAAAACACCCCCACTGTCCTCAGCAATATTAACACACTGACAGAGAACACAGATTAATATTAACACACTCACTGACACACTGTGTATATCATGACCCACAGTCAGATACACCCTGTGAAGTGTAAAACACCCCCACAGTCCTCAGGAATATTAACACACTGTCAGAGAACACAGATTAATATTAACACACTCACTGACACACTGTGTATATCATGACCCACAGTCAGATAAACCCTGTGAAGTGTAAAACACCCCCACTGTCCTCAGTAATATTAACACACTGACAGAGAACACAGATTAATATTAACACACTCACTGACACACTGTGTACATCATGACCCACAGTCAGATACACCCTGTGAAGTGTAAAACACCCCCACTGTCCTCAGGAATATTAACACACTGACAGAGAACACAGATTAATATTAACACACTCACTGACACACTGTGTACATCATGACCCACAGTCAGATAAACCCTGTGAAGTGTAAAACACCCCCACTGTCCTCAGGAATATTAACACACTGACAGAGAACACAGATTAATATTAACACACTCACTGACACACTGTGTATATCATGACCCACAGTCAGTTACACCCTGTGAAGTGTAAAACACCCCCACTGTCCTCAGGAATATTAACACACTGACAGAGAACACAGATTAATATTAACACACTCACTGACACACTGTGTATATCATGACCCACAGTCAGATACACCCTGTGAAGTGTAAAACACCCCCACTGTCCTCAGGAATATTAACACACTGACAGAGAACACAGATTAATATTAACACACTCACTGACACACTGTGTACATCATGACCCAGAGTCAGATACACCCGGTGAAGTGTAAAACACCCCCACTGTCCTCAGTAATATTAACACACTGACAGAGAACACAGATTAATATTAAAACACTCACTGACACACTGTGTACATCATGACCCAGAGTCAGATACACCCTGTGAAGTGTAAAACACCCCCACTGTCCTCAGGAATATTAACACACTGACAGAGAACACAGATTAATATTAACACACTCACTGACACACTGTGTACATCATGACCCACAGTCAGATACACCCTGTGAAGTGTAAAACACCCCCACTGTCCTCAGCAATATTAACACACTGACAGAGAACACAGATTAATATTAACACACTCACTGATACACTGTGTATATCATGACCCACAGTCAGATAAACACTGTGCAGTGTAAAACACCCCCACTGTCCTCAGTAATATAAACACACTGACAGAGGACACAGATTAATATTAACACACTCACTGACACACTGTGTACATCATGACCCACAGTCAGATACACCCTGTGAAGTGTAAAACACCCCCACTGTCCTCAGGAATATTAACACACTGACAGAGAACACAGATTAATATTAACACACTCACTGACACACTCTGTATATCATGACCCACAGTCAGATACACACTGTGAAGTGTAAAACACCCCCACTGTCCTCAGGAATATTAACACACTGACAGAGAACACAGATTAATATTAACACACTCACTGACACACTGTGTATATCATGACCCACAGTCAGATACACCCTGTGAAGTGTAAAACACCCCCACTGTCCTCAGTAATATTAACACACTGACAGAGAACACAGATTAATATTAACACACTCACTGACACACTGTGTATATCATGACCCACAGTCAGATACACCCTGTGAAGTGTAAAACACCCCCACTGTCCTCAGTAATATTAACACACTGACAGAGTACACAGATTAATATTAACACACTCACTGACACACTGTGTACATCATGACCCACAGTCAGATACACCCTGTGAAGTGTAAAACACCCCCACTGTCCTCAGCAATATTAACACACTGTCAGAGAACACAGATTAATATTAACACACTCACTGACACACTGTGTATATCATGACCCACAGTCAGATACAACCTGTGAAGTGTAAAACACCCCCACTGTCCTCAGTAATATTAACACACTGACAGAGAACACAGATTAATATTAACACACACACTGACACACTGTGTACATCATGACCCAGAGTCAGATACACCCGGTGAAGTGTAAAACACCCCCACTGTCCTCAGTAATATTAACACACTGACAGAGAACACAGATTAATATTAACACACTCACTGACACACTGTGTACATCATGACCCACAGTCAGATACACCCTGTGAAGTGTAAAACACCCCCACTGTCCTCAGTAATATTAACACACTGACAGAGAACACAGATTAATATTAACACACTCACTGACACACTGTGTACATCATGACCCACAGTCAGATACACCCTGTGAAGTGTAAAACACCCCCACTGTCCTCAGGAATATTAACACACTGACAGAGAACACAGATTAATATTAACACACTCACTGACACACTGTGTACATCATGACCCAGAGTCAGATACACCCGGTGAAGTGTAAAACACCCCCACTGTCCTCAGTAATATTAACACACTGACAGAGAACACAGATTAATATTAAAACACTCACTGACACACTGTGTACATCATGACCCAGAGTCAGATACACCCTGTGAAGTGTAAAACACCCCCACTGTCCTCAGGAATATTAACACACTGACAGAGAACACAGATTAATATTAACACACTCACTGACACACTGTGTACATCATGACCCACAGTCAGATACACCCTGTGAAGTGTAAAACACCCCCACTGTCCTCAGCAATATTAACACACTGACAGAGAACACAGATTAATATTAACACACTCACTGATACACTGTGTATATCATGACCCACAGTCAGATAAACACTGTGCAGTGTAAAACACCCCCACTGTCCTCAGTAATATAAACACACTGACAGAGGACACAGATTAATATTAACACACTCACTGACACACTGTGTACATCATGACCCACAGTCAGATACACCCTGTGAAGTGTAAAACACCCCCACTGTCCTCAGGAATATTAACACACTGACAGAGAACACAGATTAATATTAACACACTCACTGACACACTCTGTATATCATGACCCACAGTCAGATACACCCTGTGAAGTGTAAAACACCCCCACTGTCCTCAGGAATATTAACACACTGACAGAGAACACAGATTAATATTAACACACTCACTGACACACTGTGTATATCATGACCCACAGTCAGATACACCCTGTGAAGTGTAAAACACCCCCACTGTCCTCAGTAATATTAACACACTGACAGAGAACACAGATTAATATTAACACACTCACTGACACACTGTGTATATCATGACCCACAGTCAGATACACCCTGTGAAGTGTAAAACACCCCCACTGTCCTCAGTAATATTAACACACTGACAGAGTACACAGATTAATATTAACACACTCACTGACACACTGTGTACATCATGACCCACAGTCAGATACACCCTGTGAAGTGTAAAACACCCCCACTGTCCTCAGCAATATTAACACACTGTCAGAGAACACAGATTAATATTAACACACTCACTGACACACTGTGTATATCATGACCCACAGTCAGATACAACCTGTGAAGTGTAAAACACCCCCACTGTCCTCAGTTATATTAACACACTGACAGAGAACACAGATTAATATTAACACACACACTGACACACTGTGTACATCATGACCCAGAGTCAGATACACCCGGTGAAGTGTAAAACACCCCCACTGTCCTCAGTAATATTAACACACTGACAGAGAACACAGATTAATATTAACACACTCACTGACACACTGTGTACATCATGACCCACAGTCAGATACACCCTGTGAAGTGTAAAACACCCCCACTGTCCTCAGTAATATTAACACACTGACAGAGAACACAGATTAATATTAACACACTCACTGACACACTGTGTACATCATGACCCACAGTCAGATACACCCTGTGAAGTGTAAAACACCCCCACTGTCCTCAGTAATATTAACACACTGACAGAGAACACAGATTAATATTAACAGACTCACTGACACACTGTGTATATCATGACCCACTGTCAGATACACCCTGTGAAGTGTAAAACACCCCCACTGTCCTCGGTAATATTAACACACTGACAGAGTACACAGATTAATATTAACACACTCACTGACACACTGTGTACATCATGACCCACAGTCAGATAAACCCTGTGAAGTGTAAAACACCCCCACTGTCCTCAGGAATATTAACACACTGACAGAGAACACAGATTAATATTAACACACTCACTGACACACTGTGTACACCATGACCCACAGTCAGATACACCCTGTGAAGTGTAAAACACCCCCACTGTCCTCAGGAATATTAACACACTGACAGAGAACACAGATTAATATTAACACACTCACTGACACACTGTGTATATCATGACCCACAGTCAGATACACCCTGTGAAGTGTAAAACACCCCCACTGTCCTCAGTAATATTAACACACTGACAGAGAACACAGATTAATATTAACACACTCACTGACACACTGTGTACATCATGACCCAGAGTCAGATACACCCGGTGAAGTGTAAAACACCCCCACTGTCCTCAGTAATATTAACACACTGACAGAGAACACAGATTAATATTAACACACTCACTGACACACTGTGTACATCATGACCCACAGTCAGATACACCCTGTGAAGTGTAAAACACCCCCACTGTCCTCAGTAATATTAACACACTGACAGAGAACACAGATTAATATTAACACACTCACTGACACACTGTGTACATCATGACCCACAGTCAGATACACCCTGTGAAGTGTAAAACACCCCCACTGTCCTCAGTAATATTAACACACTGACAGAGAACACAGATTAATATTAACAGACTCACTGACACACTGTGTATATCATGACCCACTGTCAGATACACCCTGTGAAGTGTAAAACACCCCCACTGTCCTCGGTAATATTAACACACTGACAGAGTACACAGATTAATATTAACACACTCACTGACACACTGTGTACATCATGACCCACAGTCAGATAAACCCTGTGAAGTGTAAAACACCCCCACTGTCCTCAGGAATATTAACACACTGACAGAGAACACAGATTAATATTAACACACTCACTGACACACTGTGTACATCATGACCCACAGTCAGATACACCCTGTGAAGTGTAAAACACCCCCACTGTCCTCAGGAATATTAACACACTGACAGAGAACACAGATTAATATTAACACACTCACTGACACACTGTGTACATTACGACCCACAGTCAGATACACCCTGTGAAGTGTAAAACATCCCCACTGCCCTCAGGAATATTAACACACTGACAGAGAACACAGATTAATATTAACACACTCACTGACACACTGTGTATATCGTGACCCACAGTCAGATAAACCCTGTGAAGTGTAAAACACCCCCACTGTCCTCAGCAATATTAACACACTGACAGAGAACACAGATTAATATTAACACACTCACTGACACACTGTGTATATCATGACCCACAGTCAGATAAACCCTGTGAAGTGTAAAACACCCCCACTGTCCTCAGGAATATGAACACACTGACAGAGAACACAGATTAATATTAACACACTCACTGACACACTGTGTACATCATGATCCACAGTCAGATACACCCTGTGAAGTGTAAAACACCCCCACTGTCCTCAGTAATATTAACACACTGACAGAGAACACAGATTAATATTAACACACTCACTGACACACTGTGTATATCATGACCCACAGTCAGATAAACCCTGTGAAGTGTAAAACACCCCCACTGTCCTCAGTAATATTAACACACTGACAGAGAACACAGATTAATATTAACACACTCACTGACACACTGTGTATATCATGACCCATAGTCAGATAAACCCTGTTAAGTGTAAAACACCCCCACTGTCCTCAGTGATATTAACACACTGACAGAGAACACAGATTAATATTAACACACTCACTGACACACTGTGTATATCATGACCCACAGTCAGATAAACCCTGTTAAGTGTAAAACACCCCCACTGTCCTCAGTGATATTAACACACTGACAGAGAACACAGATTAATATTAACACACTCACTGACACACTGTGTACATCATGACCCACAGTCAGATACACCCTGTGAAGTGTAAAACACCCCCGCTGTCCTCAGCAATATTAACACACTGACAGAGAACACAGATTAATATTAACACACTCACTGACACACTGTGTATATCATGACCCACAGTCAGATAAACCCTGTGAAGTGTAAAACACCCCCACTGTCCTCAGTAATATTAACACACTGACAGAGAACACAGATTAATATTAACACACTCACTGACACACTGTGTATATCATGACCCACAGTTAGATACACCCTGTGAAGTGTAAAACACCCCCACTGTCCTCAGCAATATTAACACGCTGACAGAGAACACAGATTAATATTAACACACTCACTGACACACTGTGTATATCATGACCCACAGTCAGATAAACCCTGTGAAGTGTAAAACATCCCCACTGTCCTCAGGAATATTAACACACTGACAGAGAACACAGATTAATATTAACACACTCACTGACACACTGTGTATATCATGACCCACAGTCAGATACACCCTGTGAAGTGTAAAACACCCCCACTGTCCTCAGGCATATTAACACACTGACAGAGAACACAGATTAATATTAACACACTCACTGACACACTGTGTACATCATGACCCACAGTCAGATAAACCCTGTGAAGTGTAAAACACCCCCACTGTCCTCAGTAATATTAACACACTGACAGAGAACACAGATTAATATTAACACACTCACTGACACACTGTGTATATCATGACTCACAGTCAGATAAACCCTGTGAAGTGTAAAACACCCCCACTGTCCTCAGTAATATTAACACAGTGACAGAGAACACAGATTAATATTAACACACTCACTGACACACTGTGTATATCATGACCCACAGTCAGATAAACCCTGTGAAGTGTAAAACACCCCCACTGTCCTCAGTAATATTAACACAGTGACAGAGAACACAGATTAATATTAACACACTCACTGACACACTGTGTATATCATGACCCACAGTCAGATACACCCGGTGAAGTGTAAAACATCCCCACTGTCCTCAGGAATATTAACACACTGACAGAGAACACAGATTAATATTAACACACTCACTGACACACTGTGTACATCATGACCCACAGTCAGATAAACCCTGTGAAGTGTAAAACACCCCCACTGTCCTCAGGAATATTAACACACTGACAGAGAACACAGATTAATATTAACACACTCACTGACACACTGTGTATATCATGACCCACAGTCAGATACACCATGTGAAGTGTAAAACACCCCCACTGTCCTCAGGAATATTAACACACTGACAGAGAACACAGATTAATATTAACACACTCACTGACACACTGTGTACATCATGACCCACAGTCAGATACACCCTGTGAAGTGTAAAACACCCCCACTGTCCTCAGGAATATTAACACACTGACAGAGAACACAGATTAATATTAACACTCTCACTGACACATTGTGTATATCATGACCCACAGTCAGATAAACCCTGTGAAGTGTAAAACACCCCCACTGTCCTCAGCAATATTAACACACTGACAGAGAACACAGATTAATATTAACACACTCACTGACACACTGTGTATATCATGACCCACAGTCAGTTACACCCTGTGAAGTGTAAAACACCCCCACTGTCCTCAGGAATATTAACACACTGACAGAGAACACAGATTAATATTAACACACTCACTGACACACTGTGTATATCATGACCCACAGTCAGTTACACCCTGTGAAGTGTAAAACACCCCCACTGTCCTCAGGAATATTAACACACTGACAGAGAACACAGATTAATATTAACACTCTCACTGACACACTGTGTATATCATGACCCACAGTCAGATACACCCTGTGAAGTGTAAAACACCCCCACTGTCCTCAGTAATATTAACACACTGACAGAGAACACAGATTAATATTAACACACTCACTGACACACTGTGTATATCATGACCCACAGTCAGATACACCCTGTGAAGTGTAAAACACCCCCACTGTCCTCAGGAATATTAACACACTGACAGAGAACACAGATTAATATTAACACACTCACTGACACACTGTGTATATCATGACCCACAGTCAGATACACCCTGTGAAGTGTAAAACACCCCCACTGTCCTCAGTAATATTAACACACTGACAGAGAACACAGATTAATATTAACACACTCACTGACACACTGTGTATATCATGACCCACAGTCAGATACACCCTGTGAAGTGTAAAACACCCCCACTGTCCTCAGGAATATTAACACACTGACAGAGTACACAGATTAATATTAACACTCTCACTGACACACTGTGTATATCATGACCCACAGTCAGATACACCCTGTGAAGTGTAAAACACCCCCACTGTCCTCAGGAATATTAACACACTGACAGAGAACACAGATTAATATTAACACACTCACTGACACACTGTGTATATCATGACCCACAGTCAGATACACCCTGTGAAGTGTAAAACATCCCCACTGTCCTCAGTAATATTAACACACTGACAGAGAACACAGAGTAATATTAACACACTCACTGACACACTGTGTACATCATGACCCACAGTCAGATACACCCTGTGAAGTGTAAAACATCCCCACTGTCCTCAGCAATATTAACACACTGACAGAGAACACAGATTAATATTAACACACTCACTGACACACTGTGTACATCATTACCCACAGTCAGATACACCCTGTGAAGTGTAAAACACCCCCACAGTCCTCAGGAATATTAACACACTGACAGAGAACACAGATTAATATTAACACACTCACTGACACACTGTGTACATCATGACCCACAGTCAGATAAACCCTGTGAAGTGTAGAACACCCCCACTGTCCTCAGGAATATTAACACACTGACAGAGAACACAGATTAATATTAACACACTCACTGACACACTGTGTATATCATGACCCACAGTCAGTTACACCCTGTGAAGTGTAAAACACCCCCACTGTCCTCAGGAATATTAACACACTGACAGAGAACACAGATTAATATTAACACACTCACTGACACACTGTGTACATCATGACCCACAGTCAGATACACCCTGTGAAGTGTAAAACATCCCCACTGTCCTCAGGAATATTAACACACTGACAGAGAACACAGATTAATATTAACACACTCACTGACACACTGTGTATATCATGACCCACAGTCAGATACACCCTGTGAAGTGTAAAACACCCCCACTGTCCTCAGGAATATTAACACACTGACAGAGAACACAGATTAATATTAACACACTCACTGACACACTGTGTACATCATGACCCACAGTCAGATACACCCGGTGAAGTGTAAAACACCCCCACTGTCCTCAGTAATATTAACACATTGACAGAGAACACAGATTAATATTAACACGCTCACTGACACACTGTGTCCATCATGACCCACAGTCAGATACACCCTGTGAAGTGTAAAACACCCCCACTGACCTCAGTAATATTAACACACTGACAGAGTACACAGATTAATATTAACACACTCACTGACACACTGTGTACATCATGACCCACAGTCAGATACACCATGTGAAGTGCAAAACACACCCACTGTCCTCAGTAATATTAACACCTGACAGAGAACACAGATTAATATTAACACACTCACTGACACACTGTGTACATCATGACCCACAGTCAGATAAACCCTGTGAAGTGTAAAATACCCCCCCCTGTCCTCAGTAATATTAACACACTGACAGAGAACACAGATTAATATTAACACACTCACTGACACACTGTGTATATCATGACCCACAGTCAGATACACCCTGTGAAGTGTAAAACACCCCCACTGTCCTCAGTAATATTAACACACTGACAGAGAACACAGATTAATATTAACACACTCACTGACACACTGTGTACATCATGACCCACAGTCAGATACACCCTGTGAAGTGTAAAACGCCCCCACTGTCCTCAGTAATATTAGCACACTGACAGAGAACACAGATTAATATTAACACACTCACTGACACACTGTGTATATCATGACCCACAGTCAGATACACCCTGTGAAGTGTAAAACACCCCCACTGTCCTCAGTAATATTAACACACTGACAGAGAACACAGATTAATATTAACACTCTCACTGACACACTGTGTATATCATGACCCACAGTCAGATAAACCCTGTGAAGTGTAAAACACCCCCACTGTCCTCAGTAATATTAACACACTGACAAAGAACACAGATTAATATTAACACACTCACTGACACACTGTGTACATCATGACCCACAGTCAGATACACCCTGTGAAGTGTAAAACATCCCCACTGTCCTCAGGAATATTAACACACTGACAGAGAACACAGATTAATATTAACACACTCACTGACACACTGTGTATATCATGAGCCACAGTCAGATACACCCTGTGAAGTGTAAAACACCCCCACTGTCCTCAGTAATATTAACACACTGACAGAGTACACAGATTAATATTAACACACTCACTGACACACTGTGTACATCATGACCCACAGTCAAATAAACCCTGTGAAGTGTAGAACACCCCCACTGTCCTCAGGAATATTAACACACTGACAGAGAACACAGATTAATATTAACACACTCACTGACACACTGTGTATATCATGACCCACAGTCAGATACACCCTGTGAAGTGTAAAACACCCCCACTGTCCTCAGCAATATTAACACACTGACAGAGAACACAGATTAATATTAACACACTCACTGACACACTGTGTATATCATGACCCACAGTCAGATACACCCTGTGAAGTGTAAAACACCCCCACTGTCCTGAGTAATATTAGCACACTGACAGAGAACACAGATTAATATTAACACACTCACTGACACACTGTGTATATCATGACTCACAGTCAGATACACCCTGTGAAGTGTAAATCACCCCCACTGTCCTCAGGAATATTAACACACTGACAGAGAACACAGATTAATATTAACACACTCACTGACACACTGTGTATATCATGACCCACAGTCAGATACACCCTGTGAAGTGTAAAACACCCCCACTGTCCTCAGTAATATTAACACACTGACAGAGAACACAGATTAATATTAACACACGCACTGACACACTGTGTACATCATGACCCACAGTCAGATACACCCTGTGAAGTGTAAAACACCCCCACTGTCCTCAGTAATATTAACACACTGACAGAGAACACAGATTAATATTAACACACTCACTGACACACTGTGTATATCATGACTCACAGTCAGATAAACCCTGTGAAGTGTAAAACACCCCCACTGTCCTCAGTAATATTAACACACTGACAGAGAACACAGATTAATATTAACACACTCACTGACACATTGTGTATATCATGACTCACAGTCAGATAAACCCTGTGAAGTGTAAAACACCCCCACTGTCCTCAGTAATATTAACACACTGACAGAGAACACAGATTAATATTAACACACTCACTGACACACTGTGTACATCATGACCCACAGTCAGATAAACCCTGTGAAGTGTAAAACACCCCCACTGTCCTCAGTAATATTAACACACTGACAGAGAACACAGATTAATATTAACACACTCACTAACACACTGTGTACATCATGACCCACAGTCAGATAAACCCTGTGAAGTGTAAAACACCCCCACTGTCCTCAGGAATATTAACACACTGACAGAGAACACAGTTTAATATTAACACACTCACTGACACACTGTGTACATCATGACCCACAGTCAGATACACCCGGTGAAGTGTAAAACACCCCCACTGTCCTCAGTAATATTAACACATTGACAGAGAACACAGATTAATATTAACACGCTCACTGACACACTGTGTACATCATGACCCACAGTCAGATACACCCTGTGAAGTGTAAAACACCCCCACTGTCCTCAGTAATATTAACACACTGACAGAGTACACAGATTAATATTAACACACTCACTGACACACTGTGTACATCATGACCCACAGTCAGATACACCATGTGAAGTGTAAAACACACCCACTGTCCTCAGTAATATTAACACCTGACAGAGAACACAGATTAATATTAACACACTCACTGACACACTGTGTACATCATGACCCACAGTCAGATAAACCCTGTGAAGTGTAAAACACCCCCACTGTCCTCAGTAATATTAACACACTGACAGAGAACACAGATTAATATTAACACACTCACTGACACACTGTGTACATCATGACCCACAGTCAGATAAACCCTGTGAAGTGTAAAACACCCCCACTGTCCTCAGTAATATTAACACACTGACAGAGAACACAGATTAATATTAACACACTCACTGACACACTGTGTATATCATGACCCACAGTCAGATAAACCCTGTGAAGTGTAAAACACCCCCACTGTCCTCAGTAATATTAACACACTGACAGAGAACACAGATTAATATTAACACACTCACTGACACACTGTGTATATCATGACCCACAGTCAGATACACCCTGTGAAGTGTAAAACACCCCCACTGTCCTCAGTAATATTAACACACTGACAGAGAACACAGATTAATATTAACACACTCACTGACACACTGTGTACATCATGACCCACAGTCAGATACACCCTGTGAAGTGTAAAACACCCCAACTGTCCTCAGGAATATTAACACACTGACAGAGAACACAGATTAATATTAACACTCTCACTGACACACTGAGTATATCATGACCCACAGTCAGATACACCCTGTGAAGTGTAGAACATCCCCACTGTCCTCAGTAATATTAACACACTGACAGAGAACACAGATTAATATTAACACACTCACTGACACACTGTGTATATCATGACCCACAGTCAGATAAACCCTGTGAAGTGTAAAACACCCCCACTGTCCTCAGGAATATTAACACACTGACAGAGAACACAGATTAATATTAACACACTCACTGACACACTGTGTATATCATGACCCACAGTCAGATAAACCCTGTGAAGTGTAAAACACCCCCACTGTCCTCAGGAATATTAACACACTGACAGAGAACACAGATTAATATTAACACACTCACTGACACACTGTGTATATCATGACCCACAGTCAGATACACCCTGTGAAGTGTAAAACACCCCCACTGTCCTCAGTAATATGAACACACTGACAGAGAACACAGATTAATATTAACACACTCACTGACACACTGTGTACATCATGACCCACAGTCAGATACACCCTGTGAAGTGTAAAACGCCCCCACTGTCCTCAGTAATATTAGCACACTGACAGAGAACACAGATTAATATTAACACACTCACTGACACACTGTGTATATCATGACCCACAGTCAGATACACCCTGTGAAGTGTAAAACACCCCCACTGTCCTCAGTAATATTAACACACTGACAGAGAACACAGATTAATATTAACACTCTCACTGACACACTGTGTATATCATGACCCACAGTCAGATACACCCTGTGAAGTGTAAAACATCCCCACTGTCCTCAGGAATATTAACACACTGACAGAGAACACAGATTAATATTAACACTCTCACTGACACACTGTGTATATCATGACCCACAGTCAGATACACCCGGTGAAGTGTAAAACACCCCCACTGTCCTCAGGAATATTAACACACTGACAGAGTACACAGATTAATATTAACACACTCACTGACACACTGTGTATATCATGAGCCACAGTCAGATACACCCTGTGAAGTGTAAAACACCCCCACTGTCCTCAGTAATATTAACACACTGACAGAGTACACAGATTAATATTAACACACTCACTGACACACTGTGTACATCATGACCCACAGTCAAATAAACCCTGTGAAGTGTAGAACACCCCCACTGTCCTCAGGAATATTAACACACTGACAGAGAACACAGATTAATATTAACACACTCACTGACACACTGTGTATATCATGACCCACAGTCAGATACACCCTGTGAAGTGTAAAACACCCCCACTGTCCTCAGTAATATTAACACACTGACAGAGAACACAGATTAATATTAACACTCTCACTGACACACTGTGTATATCATGACCCACAGTCAGATAAACCCTGTGAAGTGTAAAACACCCCCACTGTCCTCAGTAATATTAACACACTGACAAAGAACACAGATTAATATTAACACACTCACTGACACACTGTGTACATCATGACCCACAGTCAGATACACCCTGTGAAGTGTAAAACATCCCCACTGTCCTCAGGAATATTAACACACTGACAGAGAACACAGATTAATATTAACACACTCACTGACACACTGTGTATATCATGAGCCACAGTCAGATACACCCTGTGAAGTGTAAAACACCCCCACTGTCCTCAGTAATATTAACACACTGACAGAGTACACAGATTAATATTAACACACTCACTGACACACTGTGTACATCATGACCCACAGTCAAATAAACCCTGTGAAGTGTAGAACACCCCCACTGTCCTCAGGAATATTAACACACTGACAGAGAACACAGATTAATATTAACACACTCACTGACACACTGTGTATATCATGACCCACAGTCAGATACACCCTGTGAAGTGTAAAACACCCCCACTGTCCTCAGCAATATTAACACACTGACAGAGAACACAGATTAATATTAACACACTCACTGACACACTGTGTATATCATGACCCACAGTCAGATACACCCTGTGAAGTGTAAAACACCCCCACTGTCCTGAGTAATATTAGCACACTGACAGAGAACACAGATTAATATTAACACACTCACTGACACACTGTGTATATCATGACTCACAGTCAGATACACCCTATGAAGTGTAAATCACCCCCACTGTCCTCAGGAATATTAACACACTGACAGAGAACACAGATTAATATTAACACACTCACTGACACACTGTGTATATCATGACCCACAGTCAGATACACCCTGTGAAGTGTAAAACACCCCCACTGTCCTCAGTAATATTAACACACTGACAGAGAACACAGATTAATATTAACACACGCACTGACACACTGTGTACATCATGACCCACAGTCAGATACACCCTGTGAAGTGTAAAACACCCCCACTGTCCTCAGTAATATTAACACACTGACAGAGAACACAGATTAATATTAACACACTCACTGACACACTGTGTATATCATGACTCACAGTCAGATAAACCCTGTGAAGTGTAAAACACCCCCACTGTCCTCAGTAATATTAACACACTGACAGAGAACACAGATTAATATTAACACACTCACTGACACATTGTGTATATCATGACTCACAGTCAGATAAACCCTGTGAAGTGTAAAACACCCCCACTGTCCTCAGTAATATTAACACACTGACAGAGAACACAGATTAATATTAACACACTCACTGACACACTGTGTACATCATGACCCACAGTCAGATAAACCCTGTGAAGTGTAAAACACCCCCACTGTCCTCAGTAATATTAACACACTGACAGAGAACACAGATTAATATTAACACACTCACTAACACACTGTGTACATCATGACCCACAGTCAGATAAACCCTGTGAAGTGTAAAACACCCCCACTGTCCTCAGGAATATTAACACACTGACAGAGAACACAGTTTAATATTAACACACTCACTGACACACTGTGTACATCATGACCCACAGTCAGATACACCCGGTGAAGTGTAAAACACCCCCACTGTCCTCAGTAATATTAACACATTGACAGAGAACACAGATTAATATTAACACGCTCACTGACACACTGTGTACATCATGACCCACAGTCAGATACACCCTGTGAAGTGTAAAACACCCCCACTGTCCTCAGTAATATTAACACACTGACAGAGTACACAGATTAATATTAACACACTCACTGACACACTGTGTACATCATGACCCACAGTCAGATACACCATGTGAAGTGTAAAACACACCCACTGTCCTCAGTAATATTAACACCTGACAGAGAACACAGATTAATATTAACACACTCACTGACACACTGTGTACATCATGACCCACAGTCAGATAAACCCTGTGAAGTGTAAAACACCCCCACTGTCCTCAGTAATATTAACACACTGACAGAGAACACAGATTAATATTAACACACTCACTGACACACTGTGTACATCATGACCCACAGTCAGATAAACCCTGTGAAGTGTAAAACACCCCCACTGTCCTCAGTAATATTAACACACTGACAGAGAACACAGATTAATATTAACACACTCACTGACACACTGTGTATATCATGACCCACAGTCAGATAAACCCTGTGAAGTGTAAAACACCCCCACTGTCCTCAGTAATATTAACACACTGACAGAGAACACAGATTAATATTAACACACTCACTGACACACTGTGTATATCATGACCCACAGTCAGATACACCCTGTGAAGTGTAAAACACCCCCACTGTCCTCAGTAATATTAACACACTGACAGAGAACACAGATTAATATTAACACACTCACTGACACACTGTGTACATCATGACCCACAGTCAGATACACCCTGTGAAGTGTAAAACACCCCAACTGTCCTCAGGAATATTAACACACTGACAGAGAACACAGATTAATATTAACACTCTCACTGACACACTGAGTATATCATGACCCACAGTCAGATACACCCTGTGAAGTGTAGAACATCCCCACTGTCCTCAGTAATATTAACACACTGACAGAGAACACAGATTAATATTAACACACTCACTGACACACTGTGTATATCATGACCCACAGTCAGATAAACCCTGTGAAGTGTAAAACACCCCCACTGTCCTCAGGAATATTAACACACTGACAGAGAACACAGATTAATATTAACACACTCACTGACACACTGTGTATATCATGACCCACAGTCAGATAAACCCTGTGAAGTGTAAAACACCCCCACTGTCCTCAGGAATATTAACACACTGACAGAGAACACAGATTAATATTAACACACTCACTGACACACTGTGTATATCATGACCCACAGTCAGATACACCCTGTGAAGTGTAAAACACCCCCACTGTCCTCAGTAATATGAACACACTGACAGAGAACACAGATTAATATTAACACACTCACTGACACACTGTGTATATCATGACCCACAGTCAGATACACCCTGTGACGTGTAAAACACCCCCACTGTCCTCAGTAATATTAACACACTGACAGAGAACACAGATTAATATTAACACACTCACTGACACACTGTGTATATCATGACCCACAGTCAGATACACCCTGTGACGTGTAAAACACCCCCACTGTCCTCAGGAATATTAACACACTGACAGAGAACACAGATTAATATTAACACACTCACTGACACACTGTGTGTATCATGACCCACAGTCAGATACACCCTGTGAAGTGTAAAACACCCCCACTGTCCTCAGTAATATTAACACACTGACAGAGAACACAGATTAATATTAACACACTCACTGACACACTGTGTACATCATGACCCACAGTCAGATACACCCTGTGAAGTGTAAAACGCCCCCACTGTCCTCAGTAATATTAGCACACTGACAGAGAACACAGATTAATATTAACACACTCACTGACACACTGTGTATATCATGACCCACAGTCAGATACACCCTGTGAAGTGTAAAACACCCCCACTGTCCTCAGTAATATTAACACACTGACAGAGAACACAGATTAATATTAACACTCTCACTGACACACTGTGTATATCATGACCCACAGTCAGATACACCCTGTGAAGTGTAAAACATCCCCACTGTCCTCAGGAATATTAACACACTGACAGAGAACACAGATTAATATTAACACTCTCACTGACACACTGTGTATATCATGACCCACAGTCAGATACACCCGGTGAAGTGTAAAACACCCCCACTGTCCTCAGGAATATTAACACACTGACAGAGTACACAGATTAATATTAACACACTCACTGACACACTGTGTATATCATGAGCCACAGTCAGATACACCCTGTGAAGTGTAAAACACCCCCACTGTCCTCAGTAATATTAACACACTGACAGAGTACACAGATTAATATTAACACACTCACTGACACACTGTGTACATCATGACCCACAGTCAAATAAACCCTGTGAAGTGTAGAACACCCCCACTGTCCTCAGGAATATTAACACACTGACAGAGAACACAGATTAATATTAACACACTCACTGACACACTGTGTATATCATGACCCACAGTCAGATAAACCCTGTGAAGTGTAAAACACCCCCACTGTCCTCAGCAATATTAACACACTGACAGAGAACACAGATTAATATTAACACACTCACTGACACACTGTGTACATCATGACCCACAGTCAGATACACCCTGTGAAGTGTAAAACACCCCCACTGTCCTCAGTAATATTAACACATTGACAGAGAACACAGATTAATATTAACACACTCACTGACACACTGTGTATATCATGACCCACAGTCAGATAAACCCTGTGAAGTGTAAAACACCCCCACTGTCCTCAGCAATATTAACACACTGACAGAGAACACAGATTAATATTAACACACTCACTGACACACTGTGTATATCATGATCCACAGTCAGATACACCCTGTGAAGTGTAAAACACCCCCACTGTCCTCAGTAATATTAACACACTGACAGAGAACACAGATTAATATTAACACACTCACTGACACACTGTGTATATCATGACCCACAGTCAGATAAACCCTGTGAAGTGTAAAACACCCCCACTGTCCTCAGGAATATTAACACACTGACAGAGAACACAGATTAATATTAACACACTCACTGACACACTGTGTATATCATGACCCACAGTCAGATACACCCTGTGAAGTGTAAAACACCCCCACTGTCCTCAGTAATATGAACACACTGACAGAGAACACAGATTAATATTAACACACTCACTGACACACTGTGTACATCATGACCCACAGTCAGATACACCCTGTGAAGTGTAAAACGCCCCCACTGTCCTCAGTAATATTAGCACACTGACAGAGAACACAGATTAATATTAACACACTCACTGACACACTGTGTATATCATGACCCACAGTCAGATACACCCTGTGAAGTGTAAAACACCCCCACTGTCCTCAGGAATATTAACACACTGACAGAGAACACAGATTAATATTAACACTCTCACTGACACACTGTGTATATCATGACCCACAGTCAGATACACCCTGTGAAGTGTAAAACATCCCCACTGTCCTCAGGAATATTAACACACTGACAGAGAACACAGATTAATATTAACACTCTCACTGACACACTGTGTGTATCATGACCCACAGTCAGATACACCCGGTGAAGTGTAAAACACCCCCACTGTCCTCAGGAATATTAACACACTGACAGAGTACACAGATTAATATTAACACACTCACTGACACACTGTGTATATCATGAGCCACAGTCAGATACACCCTGTGAAGTGTAAAACAACCCCACTGTCCTCAGTAATATTAACACACTGACAGAGTACACAGATTAATATTAACACACTCACTGACACACTGTGTACATCATGACCCACAGTCAAATAAACCCTGTGAAGTGTAGAACACCCCCACTGTCCTCAGGAATATTAACACACTGACAGAGAACACAGATTAATATTAACACACTCACTGACACACTGTGTATATCATGACCCACAGTCAGATAAACCCTGTGAAGTGTAAAACACCCCCACTGTCCTCAGGAATATTAACACACTGACAGAGAACACAGATTAATATTAACACACTCACTGACACACTGTGTATATCATGACCCACAGTCAGATACACCCTGTGAAGTGTAAAACACCCCCACTGTCCTCAGTAATATGAACACACTGACAGAGAACACAGATTAATATTAACACACTCACTGACACACTGTGTACATCATGACCCACAGTCAGATACACCCTGTGAAGTGTAAAACGCCCCCACTGTCCTCAGTAATATTAGCACACTGACAGAGAACACAGATTAATATTAACACACTCACTGACACACTGTGTATATCATGACCCACAGTCAGATACACCCTGTGAAGTGTAAAACACCCCCACTGTCCTCAGTAATATTAACACACTGACAGAGAACACAGATTAATATTAACACTCTCACTGACACACTGTGTATATCATGACCCACAGTCAGATACACCCTGTGAAGTGTAAAACATCCCCACTGTCCTCAGGAATATTAACACACTGACAGAGAACACAGATTAATATTAACACTCTCACTGACACACTGTGTATATCATGACCCACAGTCAGATACACCCGGTGAAGTGTAAAACACCCCCACTGTCCTCAGTAATATTAACACACTGACAGAGAACACAGATTAATATTAACACACTCACTGACACACTGTGTATATCATGAGCCACAGTCAGATACACCCTGTGAAGTGTAAAACACCCCCACTGTCCTCAGTAATATTAACACACTGACAGAGTACACAGATTAATATTAACACACTCACTGACACACTGTGTACATCATGACCCACAGTCAAATAAACCCTGTGAAGTGTAGAACACCCCCACTGTCCTCAGGAATATTAACACACTGACAGAGAACACAGATTAATATTAACACACTCACTGACACACTGTGTATATCATGACCCACAGTCAGATAAACCCTGTGAAGTGTAAAACACCCCCACTGTCCTCAGCAATATTAACACACTGACAGAGAACACAGATTAATATTAACACACTCACTGACACACTGTGTACATCATGACCCACAGTCAGATACACCCTGTGAAGTGTAAAACACCCCCACTGTCCTCAGTAATATTAACACATTGACAGAGAACACAGATTAATATTAACACACTCACTGACACACTGTGTATATCATGACCCACAGTCAGATAAACCCTGTGAAGTGTAAAACACCCCCACTGTCCTCAGCAATATTAACACACTGACAGAGAACACAGATTAATATTAACACACTCACTGACACACTGTGTATATCATGATCCACAGTCAGATACACCCTGTGAAGTGTAAAACACCCCCACTGTCCTCAGTAATATTAACACACTGACAGAGAACACAGATTAATATTAACACACTCACTGACACACTGTGTATATCATGACCCACAGTCAGATACACCCTGTGAAGTGTAAAACACCCCCACTGTCCTCAGTAATATTAACACACTGACAGAGAACACAGATTAATATTAACACACTCACTGACACACTGTGTATATCATGACCCACAGTCAGATAAACCCTGTGAAGTGTAAAACACCCCCACTGTCCTCAGGAATATTAACACACTGACAGAGAACACAGATTAATATTAACACACTCACTGACACACTGTGTATATCATGACCCACAGTCAGATACACCCTGTGAAGTGTAAAACACCCCCACTGTCCTCAGTAATATGAACACACTGACAGAGAACACAGATTAATATTAACACACTCACTGACACACTGTGTACATCATGACCCACAGTCAGATACACCCTGTGAAGTGTAAAACACCCCCACTGTCCTCAGTAATATTAACACACTGACAGAGAACACAGATTAATATTAACACTCTCACTGACACACTGTGTATATCATGACCCACAGTCAGATACACCCTGTGAAGTGTAAAACATCCCCACTGTCCTCAGGAATATTAACACACTGACAGAGAACACAGATTAATATTAACACTCTCACTGACACACTGTGTGTATCATGACCCACAGTCAGATACACCCGGTGAAGTGTAAAACACCCCCACTGTCCTCAGGAATATTAACACACTGACAGAGTACACAGATTAATATTAACACACTCACTGACACACTGTGTATATCATGAGCCACAGTCAGATACACCCTGTGAAGTGTAAAACACCCCCACTGTCCTCAGTAATATTAACACACTGACAGAGTACACAGATTAATATTAACACACTCACTGACACACTGTGTACATCATGACCCACAGTCAAATAAACCCTGTGAAGTGTAGAACACCCCCACTGTCCTCAGGAATATTAACACACTGACAGAGAACACAGATTAATATTAACACACTCACTGACACACTGTGTATATCATGACCCACAGTCAGATAAACCCTGTGAAGTGTAAAACACCCCCACTGTCCTCAGCAATATTAACACACTGACAGAGAACACAGATTAATATTAACACACTCACTGACACACTGTGTACATCATGACCCACAGTCAGATACACCCTGTGAAGTGTAAAACACCCCCACTGTCCTCAGTAATATTAACACATTGACAGAGAACACAGATTAATATTAACACACTCACTGACACACTGTGTATATCATGACCCACAGTCAGATAAACCCTGTGAAGTGTAAAACACCCCCACTGTCCTCAGCAATATTAACACACTGACAGAGAACACAGATTAATATTAACACACTCACTGACACACTGTGTATATCATGATCCACAGTCAGATACACCCTGTGAAGTGTAAAACACCCCCACTGTCCTCAGTAATATTAACACACTGACAGAGAACACAGATTAATATTAACACACTCACTGACACACTGTGTATATCATGACCCACAGTCAGATACACCCTGTGAAGTGTAAAACACCCCCACTGTCCTCAGTAATATTAACACACTGACAGAGAACACAGATTAATATTAACACACTCACTGACACACTGTGTACATCATGACCCACAGTCAGATACACCCTGTGAAGTGTAAAACACCCCCACTGTCCTCAGGAATATTAACACACTGACAGAGAACACAGATTAATATTAACACACTCACTGACACACTGTGTATATCATGACCCACAGTCAGATAAACCCTGTGAAGTGTAAAACACCTCCACTGTCCTCAGTAATATTAACACACTGACAGAGTACACAGATTAATATTAACACACTCACTGACACACTGTGTACATCATGACCCACAGTCAAATAAACCCTGTGAAGTGTAGAACACCCCCACTGTCCTCAGGAATATTAACACACTGACAGAGAACACAGATTAATATTAACACACTCACTGACACACTGTGTATATCATGACCCACAGTCAGATAAACCCTGTGAAGTGTAAAACACCCCCACTGTCCTCAGCAATATTAACACACTGACAGAGAACACAGATTAATATTAACACACTCACTGACACACTGTGTACATCATGACCCACAGTCAGATACACCCTGTGAAGTGTAAAACACCCCCACTGTCCTCAGTAATATTAACACATTGACAGAGAACACAGATTAATATTAACACACTCACTGACACACTGTGTATATCATGACCCACAGTCAGATACACCCTGTGAAGTGTAAAACACCCCCACTGTCCTCAGTAATATTAACACACTGACAGAGAACACAGATTAATATTAACACACTCACTGACACACTGTGTACATCATGACCCACAGTCAGATAAACCCTGTGAAGTGTAAAACACCCCCACTGTCCTCAGTAATATTAACACACTGACAGAGAACACAGATTAATATTAACACACTCACTGACACACTGTGTACATCATGACCCACAGTCAGATAAACCCTGTGAAGTGTAAAACACCCCCACTGTCCTCAGTAATATTAACACACTGACAGAGAACACAGATTAATATTAACACACTCACTGACACACTGTGTATATCATGACTCACAGTCAGATAAACCCTGTGAAGTGTAAAACACCCCCACTGTCCTCAGTAATATTAACACACTGACAGAGAACACAGATTAATATTAACACACTCACTGACACACTGTGTATATCATGACCCACAGTCAGATACACCCTGTGAAGTGTAAAACACCCCCACTGTCCTCAGTAATATTAACACACTGACAGAGAACACAGATTAATATTAACACACTCACTGACACACTGTGTACATCATGACCCACAGTCAGATACACCCTGTGAAGTGTAAAACACCCCAACTGTCCTCAGGAATATTAACACACTGACAGAGAACACAGATTAATATTAACACACTCACTGACACACTGTGTATATCATGACCCACAGTCAGATAAACCCTGTGAAGTGTAAAACACCCCCACTGTCCTCAGGAATATTAACACACTGACAGAGAACACAGATTAATATTAACACACTCACTGACACACTGTGTATATCATGACCCACAGTCAGATACACCCTGTGAAGTGTAAAACACCCCCACTGTCCTCAGTAATATGAACACACTGACAGAGAACACAGATTAATATTAACACACTCACTGACACACTGTGTACATCATGACCCACAGTCAGATACACCCTGTGAAGTGTAAAACGCCCCCACTGTCCTCAGTAATATTAGCACACTGACAGAGAACACAGATTAATATTAACACACTCACTGACACACTGTGTATATCATGACCCACAGTCAGATACACCCTGTGAAGTGTAAAACACCCCCACTGTCCTCAGTAATATTAACACACTGACAGAGAACACAGATTAATATTAACACTCTCACTGACACACTGTGTATATCATGACCCACAGTCAGATACACCCTGTGAAGTGTAAAACATCCCCACTGTCCTCAGGAATATTAACACACTGACAGAGAACACAGATTAATATTAACACTCTCACTGACACACTGTGTATATCATGACCCACAGTCAGATACACCCGGTGAAGTGTAAAACACCCCCACTGTCCTCAGGAATATTAACACACTGACAGAGTACACAGATTAATATTAACACACTCACTGACACACTGTGTATATCATGAGCCACAGTCAGATACAGCCTGTGAAGTGTAAAACACCCCCACTTTCCTCAGTAATATTAACACACTGACAGAGTACACAGATTAATATTAACACACTCACTGACACACTGTGTACATCATGACCCACAGTCAAATAAACCCTGTGAAGTGTAAAACACCCCCACTGTCCTCAGCAATATTAACACACTGACAGAGAACACAGATTAATATTAACACACTCACTGACACACTGTGTATATCATGATCCACAGTCAGATACACCCTGTGAAGTGTAAAACACCCCCACTGTCCTCAGTAATATTAACACACTGACAGAGAACACAGATTAATATTAACACACTCACTGACACACTGTGTATATCATGACCCACAGTCATATACACCCTGTGAAGTGTAAAACACCCCCACTGTCCTCAGTAATATTAACACACTGACAGAGAACACAGATTAATATTAACACACTCACTGACACACTGTGTACATCATGACCCACAGTCAGATACACCCTGTGAAGTGTAAAACACCCCCACTGTCCTCAGGAATATTAACACACTGACAGAGAACACAGATTAATATTAACACACTCACTGACACACTGTGTATATCATGACCCACAGTCAGATAAACCCTGTGAAGTGTAAAACACCCCCACTGTCCTCAGGAATATTAACACACTGACAGAGAACACAGATTAATATTAACACACTCACTGACACACTGTGTATATCATGACCCACAGTCAGATACACCCTGTGAAGTGTAAAACACCCCCACTGCCCTCAGGAATATTAACACACTGACAGAGAACACAGATTAATATTAACACACTCACTGACACACTGTGTACATCATGACCCACAGTCAGATACACCCTGTGAAGTGTAAAACACCCCCACTGTCCTCAGGAATATTAACACACTGACAGAGAACACAGATTAATATTAACACACTCACTGACACACTGTGTACATCATGACCCACAGTCAGATACACCCTGTGAAGTGTAAAACACCCCCACTGTCCTCAGTAATATTAACACACTGACAGAGAACACAGATTAATATTAACACACTCACTGACACACTGTGTATATCATGACCCACAGTCAGATACACCCTGTGAAGTGTAAAACACCCCCGCTGTCCTCAGTAATATTAACACACTGACAGAGTACACAGATTAATATTAACACACTCACCGACACACTGTGTATATCATGACCCATAGTCAGATACACCCTGTGAAGTGTAAAACACCCCCACTGTCCTCAGGAATATTAACACACTGACAGAGAACACAGATTAATATTAACACACTCACTGACACACTGTGTATATCATGACCCACAGTCATATACACCCTGTGAAGTGTAAAACACCCCCACTGTCCTCAGTAATATTAACACACTGACAGAGAACACAGATTAATATTAACACACTCACTGACACACTGTGTACATCATGACCCACAGTCAGATACACCCTGTGAAGTGTAAAACACCCCCACTGTCCTCAGGAATATTAACACACTGACAGAGAACACAGATTAATATTAACACACTCACTGACACACTCTGTATATCATGACCCACAGTCAGATAAACCCTGTGAAGTGTAAAACACCCCCACTGTCCTCAGGAATATTAACACACTGACAGAGAACACAGATTAATATTAACACACTCACTGACACACTGTGTATATCATGACCCACAGTCAGATACACCCTGTGAAGTGTAAAACACCCCCACTGCCCTCAGGAATATTAACACACTGACAGAGAACACAGATTAATATTAACACACTCACTGACACACTGTGTACATCATGACCCACAGTCAGATACACCCTGTGAAGTGTAAAACACCCCCACTGTCCTCAGGAATATTAACACACTGACAGAGAACACAGATTAATATTAACACACTCACTGACACACTGTGTACATCATGACCCACAGTCAGATACACCCTGTGAAGTGTAAAACACCCCCACTGTCCTCAGTAATATTAACACACTGACAGAGAACACAGATTAATATTAACACACTCACTGACACACTGTGTATATCATGACCCACAGTCAGATACACCCTGTGAAGTGTAAAACACCCCCGCTGTCCTCAGTAATATTAACACACTGACAGAGTACACAGATTAATATTAACACACTCACCGACACACTGTGTATATCATGACCCACAGTCAGATACACCCTGTGAAGTGTAAAACACCCCCACTGTCCTCAGTAATATTAACACACTGACAGAGTACACAGATTAATATTAACACACTCACTGACACACTGTGTATATCATGACCCACAGTCAGATACACCCTGTGAAGTGTAAAACACCCCCACTGTCCTCAGTAATATTAACACACTGACAGAGAACACAGATTAATATTAACACACTCACTGACACACTGTGTATATCATGACCCATAGTCAGATACACCCTGTGAAGTGTAAAACACCCCCACTGTCCTCAGGAATATTAACACACTGACAGAGAACACAGATTAATATTAACACACTCACTGACACACTGTGTATATCATGACCCACAGTCAGATACACCCTGTGAAGTGTAAAACACCCCCACTGTCCTCAGTAATATTAACACACTGACAGAGAACACAGATTAATATTAAAACACTCACTGACACACTGTGCACATCATGACCCACAGTCAGATACACCCAGTGAAGTGTAAAACACCCCCACTGTCCTCAGGAATATTAACACACTGACAGAGAACACAGATTAATATTAAAACACTCACTGACACACTGTGTACATCATGACCCACAGTCAGATACACCCAGTGAAGTGTAAAACACCCCCACTGTCCTCAGTAATATTAACACACTGACAGAGAACACAGTTTAATATTAACACACTCACTGACACACTGTGTATATCATGACCCACAGTCAGATACATCCTGTGAAGTGTAAAACACCCCCACTGTCCTCAGTAATATTAAGACACTGACAGAGAACACAGATTAATATTAACACACTCACTGACACACTGTGTATATCATGACCCACAGTCAGATAAACCCTGTGAAGTGTAAAACACCCCCACTGTCCTCAGTAATATTAACACACTGACAGAGAACACAGATTAATATTAACACACTCACTGACACACTGTGTATATCATGACCCACAGTCAGATACACCCTGTGAAGTGTAAAACATCCCCACTGTCCTCAGTAATATTAACACCTGACAGAGAACACAGATTAATATTAACACACTCACTGACACACTGTGTATATCATGACCCACAGTCAGATACACCCTGTGAAGTGTAAAACACCCCCACTGTCCTCAGGAATATTAACACACTGACAGAGAACACAGATTAATATTAACACACTCACTGACACACTGTGTATATCATGACCCACAGTCAGATACACCCTGTGAAGTGTAAAACACCCCCACTGTCCTCAGTAATATTAACACACTGACAGAGAACACAGATTAATATTAACACACTCACTGACACACTGTGTATATCATGACCCACAGTCAGATAAACCCTGTGAAGTGTAAAACACCCCCACTGTCCTCAGGAATATTAACACACTGACAGAGAACACAGATTAATATTAACACACTCACTGACACACTGTGTATATCATGACCCACAGTCAGATACACCCTGTGAAGTGTAAAACACCCCCACTGTCCTCAGTAATATTAACACACTGACAGAGAACACAGATTAATATTAACACACTCACTGACACACTGTGTATATCATGACCCACAGTCAGATAAACCCTGTGAAGTGTAAAACACCCCCACTGTCCTGAGTAATATTAGCACACTGACAGAGAACACAGATTAATATTAACACACTCACTGACACACTGTGTACATCATGACCCACAGTCAGATACACCCTGTGAAGTGTAAAACACCCCCACTGTCCTCAGTAATATTAACACACTGACAGAGAACACAGATTAATATTAACACACTCACTGACACACTCTGTATATCATGACCCACAGTCAAATAAACCCCGTGAAGTGTAAAACACCCCCACTGTCCTCAGCAATATTAACACACTGACAGAGAACACAGATTAATATTAACACACTCACCGACACACTGTGTATATCATGACCCACAGTCAGATACACCCTGTGAAGTGTAAAACACCCCCACTGTCCTCAGTAATATTAACACACTGACAGAGAACACAGATTAATATTAACATACTCACTGACACACTGTGTACATCATGACCCACAGTCAGATACACCCTGTGAAGTGTAAAACACCCCCACTGTCCTCAGTAATATTAACACACTGACAGAGAACACAGATTAATATTAACACACTCACTGACACACTGTGTAAATCATGACCCACAGTCAGATACACCCTGTGAAGTGTAAAACACCCCCACTGTCCTCAGTAATATTAACACACTGACAGAGAACACAGATTAATATTAACATACTCACTGACACACTGTGTACATCATGACCCACAGTCAGATACACCCTGTGAAGTGTAAAACACCCCCACTGTCCTCAGTAATATTAACACACTGACAGAGAACACAGATTAATATTAACACACTCACTGACACACTGTGTATATCATGACCCACAGTCAGATACACCCTGTGAAGTGTAAAACACCCCCACTGTCCTCAGTAATATTAACACACTGACAGAGAACACAGATTAATATTAACATACTCACTGACACACTGTGTACATCATGACCCACAGTCAGATACACCCTGTGAAGTGTAAAACACCCCCACTGTCCTCAGGAATATTAACACACTGACAGAGAACACAGATTAATATTAACACACTCACTGACACACTGTGTATATCATGACCCACAGTCAGATACACCCTGTGAAGTGTAAAACACCCCCACTGTCCTCAGTAATATTAACACACTGACAGAGAACACAGATTAATATTAACACACTCACTGACACACTGTGTACATCATTACCCACAGTCAGATACACCCTGTGAAGTGTAAAACACCCCACTGTCCTCAGTAATATTAACACACTGACAGAGAACACAGATTAATATTAACACTCTCACTGACACACTGTGTACATCATGACCCACAGTCAGATACACCCTGTGAAGTGTAAAACACCCCCACTGTCCTCAGGAATATTAACACACTGACAGAGAACACAGATTAATATTAACACTCTCACTGACACACTGTGTACATCATGACCCACAGTCAGATACACCCTGTGAAGTGTAAAACACCCCCACTGTCCTCAGGAATATTAACACACTGACAGAGAACACAGATTAATATTGACACACTCACTGACACACTGTGTACATCATGACCCACAGTCAGATACACCCTGTGAAGTGGAAAACACCCCCACTGTCCTCAGTAATATTAACACACTGACAGAGAACACAGATTAATATTAACACACTCACTGACACACTGTGTATATCATGACCCACAGTCAGATACACCCTGTGAAGTGTAAAACACCCCCACTGTCCTCAGTAATATTAACACACTGACAGAGAACACAGATTAATATTAACACACTCACTGACACACTGTGTATATCATGACCCACAGTCAGATACACCCTGTGAAGTGTAAAACACCCCCACTGTCCTGAGTAATATTAGCACACTGACAGAGAACACAGATTAATATTAACACACACACTGACACACTGTGTACATCACGACCCACAGTCAGATACACCCTGTGAAGTGTAAAACACCCCCACTGTCCTCAGTAATATTAACACACTGACAGAGAACACAGATTAATATTAACACACTCACTGACACACTGTGTATATCATGATCCACAGTCAGATACACCCTGTGAAGTGTAAAACACCCCCACTGTCCTCAGTAATATTAACACACTGACAGAGAACACAGATTAATATTAACACACTCACTGACACACTGTGTACATCATGACCCACAGTCAGATACACCCTGTGAAGTGTAAAACACCCCCACTGTCCTCAGGAATATTAACACACTGACAGAGAACACAGATTAATATTAAAACACTCACTGACACACTGTGTACATCATGACCCACAGTCAGATACACCCTGTGAAGTGTAAAACACCCCCACTGTCCTCAGGAATATTAACACACTGACAGAGAACACAGATTAATATTAACACACTCACTGACACACAGTGTATATCATGACCCACAGTCAGATACACCCTGTGAAGTGTAAAACACCCCCACTGTCCTCAGTAATATTAACACACTGACAGAGAACACAGATTAATATTAACAGACTCACTGACACACTGTGTATATCATGACCCACAGTCAGATACACCCTGTGAAGTGTAAAACACCCCCACTGTCCTAAGTAATATTAACACACTGACAGAGAACACAGATTAATATTAACACACTCACTGACACACTGTGTATATCATGACCCACAGTCGGATAAACCCTGTGAAGTGTAAAACACCCCACTGTCCTCAGTAATATTAACACACTGACAGAGAACACAGATTAATATTAACACACTCACTGACACACTGTGTATATCATGACCCACAGTCAGATACACCCTGTGAAGTGTAAAACACCCCCACTGTCCTCAGTAATATTAACACACTGACAGAGAACACAGATTAATATTAACACACTCACTGACACACTGTGTGTATCATGACCCACAGTCAGATAAACCCTGTGAAGTGTAAAACACCCCCACTGTCCTCAGTAATATTAACACACTGACAGAGAACACAGATTAATATTAACACACTCACTGACACACTGTGTATATCATGACCCACAGTCAGATACACCCTATGAAGTGTAAAACACCCCCACTGTCCTCAGTAATATTAACACACTGACAGAGAACACAGATTAATATTAACACACTCACTGACACACTGTGTATATCATGACCCACAGTCAGATACACCCTATGAAGTGTAAAACACCCCAACTGTCCTCAGTAATATTAACACACTGACAGAGAACACAGATTAATATTAACACACTCACTGACACACTGTGTATATCATGACCCACAGTCAGATACACCCTGTGAAGTGTAAAACATCCCCACTGTCCTCAGTAATATTAACACACTGACAGAGAACACAGATTAATATTAACACACTCACTGACACACTGTGTATATCATGACCCACAGCCAGATAAACCCTGTGAAGTGTAAAACACCCCCACTGTCCTCAGTAATATTAACACACTGACAGAGAACACAGATTAATATTAACACACTCACTGACACACTGTGTACATCATGACCCACAGTCAGATAAACCCTGTGAAGTGTAAAACACCCCCACTGTCCTCAGGAATATGAACACACTGACAGAGAACACAAATTAATATTAACACACTCACTGACACACTGTGTGTATCATGACCCACAGTCAGATACACCCTGTGAAGTGTAAAACACCCCCACTGTCCTCAGTAATATTAACACACTGACTGAGAACACAGATTAATATTAACACACTCACTGACACACTGTGTATATCATGACCCACAGTCAGATACACCCTGTGAAGTGTAAAACACCCCCACTGTCCTGAGTAATATTAGCACACTGACAGAGAACACAGATTAATATTAACACACTCACTGACACACTGTGTACATCATGACCCACAGTCAGATACACCCTGTGAAGTGTAAAACACCCCCACTGTCCTCAGTAATATTAACACACTGACAGAGAACACAGATTAATATTAACACACTCACTGACACACTGTGTATATCATGATCCACAGTCAGATACACCCTGTGAAGTGTAAAACACCCCCACTGTCCTCAGTAATATTAACACACTGACAGAGAACACAGATTAATATTAACACACTCACTGACACACTGTGTACATCATGACCCACAGTCAGATACACCCTGTGAAGTGTAAAACACCCCCACTGTCCTCAGGAATATTAACACACTGACAGAGAACACAGATTAATATTAAAACACTCACTGACACACTGTGTACATCATGACCCACAGTCAGATACACCCTGTGAAGTGTAAAACACCCCCAATGTCCTCAGGAATATTAACACACTGACAGAGAACACAGATTAATATTAACACACTCACTGACACACTGTGTATATCATGACCCACAGTCAGATACACCCTGTGAAGTGTAAAACACCCCCACTGTCCTCAGTAATATTAACACACTGACAGAGAACACAGATTAATATTAACAGACTCACTGACACACTGTGTATATCATGACCCACAGTCAGATACACCCTGTGAAGTGTAAAACACCCCCACTGTCCTCAGTAATATTAACACACTGACAGAGAACACAGATTAATATTAACACACTCACTGACACACTGTGTATATCATGACCCACAGTCAGATAAACCCTGTGAAGTGTAAAACACCCCACTGTCCTCAGTAATATTAACACACTGACAGAGAACACAGATTAATATTAACACACTCACTGACACACTGTGTACATCATGACCCACAGTCAGATACACCCTGTGAAGTGTAAAACATCCCCACTGTCCTCAGTAATATAAACACCTGACAGAGAACACAGATTAATATTAACACACTCACTGACACACTGTGTATATCATGACCCACAGTCAGATACACCCTGTGAAGTGTAAAACACCCCCACTGTCCTCAGTAATATTAACACACTGACAGAGAACACAGATTAATATTAACACACTCACTGACACACTGTGTATATCATGACCCACAGTCAGATACACCCTATGAAGTGTAAAACACCCCCACTGTCCTCATTAATATTAACACACTGACAGAGAACACAGATTAATATTAACACACTCACTGACACACTGTGCATATCATGACCCACAGTCAGATACACCCTGTGAAGTGTAAAACATCCCCACTGTCCTCAGTAATATTAACACACTGACAGAGAACACAGATTAATATTAACACACTCACTGACACACTGTGTATATCATGACCCACAGCCAGATAAACCCTGTGAAGTGTAAAACACCCCCACTGTCCTCAGTAATATTAACACACTGACAGAGAACACAGATTAATATTAACACACTCACTGACACACTGTGCACATCATGACCCACAGTCAGATAAACCCTGTGAAGTGTAAAACACCCCCACTGTCCTCAGGAATATGAACACACTGACAGAGAACACAAATTAATATTAACACACTCACTGACACACTGTGTGTATCATGACCCACAGTCAGATACACCCTGTGAAGTGTAAAACACCCCCACTGTCCTCAGTAATATTAACACACTGACAGAGAACACAGATTAATATTAACACACTCACTGACACACTGTGTATATCATGACCCACAGTCAGATACACCCTGTGAAGTGTAAAACACCCCCACTGTCCTCAGTAATATTAACACACTGACAGAGAACACAGATTAATATTAACACACTCACTGACACACTGTGTGTATCATGACCCACAGTCAGATAAACCCTGTGAAGTGTAAAACACCCCCACTGTCCTCAGTAATATTAACACACTGACAGAGAACACAGATTAATATTAACACACTCACTGACACACTGTGTATATCATGACCCACAGTCAGATACACCCTATGAAGTGTAAAACACCCCCACTGTCCTCAGTAATATTAACACACTGACAGAGAACACAGATTAATATTAACACACTCACTGACACACTGTGTATATCATGACCCACAGTCAGATACACCCTATGAAGTGTAAAACACCCCAACTGTCCTCAGTAATATTAACACACTGACAGAGAACACAGATTAATATTAACACACTCACTGACACACTGTGTATATCATGACCCACAGTCAGATACACCCTGTGAAGTGTAAAACATCCCCACTGTCCTCAGTAATATTAACACACTGACAGAGAACACAGATTAATATTAACACACTCACTGACACACTGTGTATATCATGACCCACAGCCAGATAAACCCTGTGAAGTGTAAAACACCCCCACTGTCCTCAGTAATATTAACACACTGACAGAGAACACAGATTAATATTAACACACTCACTGACACACTGTGTACATCATGACCCACAGTCAGATAAACCCTGTGAAGTGTAAAACACCCCCACTGTCCTCAGGAATATGAACACACTGACAGAGAACACAAATTAATATTAACACACTCACTGACACACTGTGTGTATCATGACCCACAGTCAGATACACCCTGTGAAGTGTAAAACACCCCCACTGTCCTCAGTAATATTAACACACTGACTGAGAACACAGATTAATATTAACACACTCACTGACACACTGTGTATATCATGACCCACAGTCAGATACACCCTGTGAAGTGTAAAACACCCCCACTGTCCTGAGTAATATTAGCACACTGACAGAGAACACAGATTAATATTAACACACTCACTGACACACTGTGTACATCATGACCCACAGTCAGATACACCCTGTGAAGTGTAAAACACCCCCACTGTCCTCAGTAATATTAACACACTGACAGAGAACACAGATTAATATTAACACACTCACTGACACACTGTGTATATCATGATCCACAGTCAGATACACCCTGTGAAGTGTAAAACACCCCCACTGTCCTCAGTAATATTAACACACTGACAGAGAACACAGATTAATATTAACACACTCACTGACACACTGTGTACATCATGACCCACAGTCAGATACACCCTGTGAAGTGTAAAACACCCCCACTGTCCTCAGGAATATTAACACACTGACAGAGAACACAGATTAATATTAAAACACTCACTGACACACTGTGTACATCATGACCCACAGTCAGATACACCCTGTGAAGTGTAAAACACCCCCAATGTCCTCAGGAATATTAACACACTGACAGAGAACACAGATTAATATTAACACACTCACTGACACACTGTGTATATCATGACCCACAGTCAGATACACCCTGTGAAGTGTAAAACAGCCCCACTGTCCTCAGTAATATTAACACACTGACAGAGAACACAGATTAATATTAACAGACTCACTGACACACTGTGTATATCATGACCCACAGTCAGATACACCCTGTGAAGTGTAAAACACCCCCACTGTCCTCAGTAATATTAACACACTGACAGAGAACACAGATTAATATTAACACACTCACTGACACACTGTGTATATCATGACCCACAGTCAGATAAACCCTGTGAAGTGTAAAACACCCCACTGTCCTCAGTAATATTAACACACTGACAGAGAACACAGATTAATATTAACACACTCACTGACACACTGTGTACATCATGACCCACAGTCAGATACACCCTGTGAAGTGTAAAACATCCCCACTGTCCTCAGTAATATAAACACCTGACAGAGAACACAGATTAATATTAACACACTCACTGACACACTGTGTATATCATGACCCACAGTCAGATACACCCTGTGAAGTGTAAAACACCCCCACTGTCCTCAGTAATATTAACACACTGACAGAGAACACAGATTAATATTAACACACTCACTGACACACTGTGTATATCATGACCCACAGTCAGATACACCCTATGAAGTGTAAAACACCCCCACTGTCCTCATTAATATTAACACACTGACAGAGAACACAGATTAATATTAACACACTCACTGACACACTGTGCATATCATGACCCACAGTCAGATACACCCTGTGAAGTGTAAAACATCCCCACTGTCCTCAGTAATATTAACACACTGACAGAGAACACAGATTAATATTAACACACTCACTGACACACTGTGTATATCATGACCCACAGCCAGATAAACCCTGTGAAGTGTAAAACACCCCCACTGTCCTCAGTAATATTAACACACTGACAGAGAACACAGATTAATATTAACACACTCACTGACACACTGTGCACATCATGACCCACAGTCAGATAAACCCTGTGAAGTGTAAAACACCCCCACTGTCCTCAGGAATATGAACACACTGACAGAGAACACAAATTAATATTAACACACTCACTGACACACTGTGTGTATCATGACCCACAGTCAGATACACCCTGTGAAGTGTAAAACACCCCCACTGTCCTCAGTAATATTAACACACTGACAGAGAACACAGATTAATATTAACACACTCACTGACACACTGTGTATATCATGACCCACAGTCAGATAAACACTGTGAAGTGTAAAACACCCCCACTGTCCTCAGTAATATTAACACACTGACAGAGAACACAGATTAATATTAACACACTCACTGACACACTGTGTACATCATGACCCACAGTCAGATACACCCTGTGAAGTGTAAAACACCCCCACTGTCCTCAGGAATATTAACACACTGACAGAGAACACAGATTAATATTAAAACACTCACTGACACACTGTGTATATCATGACCCACAGTCAGATACACCCTGTGAAGTGTAAAACACCCCCACTGTCCTCAGGAATACTAACACACTGACAGAGAACACAGATTAATATTAACACACTCACTGACACACTGTGTATATCATGACCCACAGTCAGATACACCCTGTGAAGTGTAAAACACCCCCACTGTCCTCAGTAATATTAACACACTGACAGAGAACACAGATTAATATTAACAGACTCACTGACACACTGTGTATATCATGACCCACAGTCAGATACACCCTGTGAAGTGTAAAACACCCCCACTGTCCTCAGTAATATTAACACACTGACAGAGAACACAGATTAATATTAACACACTCACTGACACACGGTGTATATCATGACCCACAGTCAGATAAACCCTGTGAAGTGTAAAACACCCCACTGTCCTCAGTAATATTGACACACTGACAGAGAACACAGATTAATATTAACACACTCACTGACACACTGTGTATATCATGACCCACAGTCAGATACACCCTGTGAAGTGTAAAACACCCCCACTGTCCTCAGTAATATTAACACACTGACAGAGAACACAGATTAATATTAACACACTCACTGACACACTGTGTATATCATGACCCACAGTCAGATAAACCCTGTGAAGTGTAAAACACCCCCACTGTCCTCAGTAATATTAACACACTGACAGAGAACACAGATTAATATTAACACACTCACTGACACACTGTGTATATCATGACCCACAGTCAGATACACCCTATGAAGTGTAAAACACCCCCACTGTCCTCAGTAATATTAACACACTGACAGAGAACACAGATTAATATTAACACACTCACTGACACACTGTGTATATCATGACCCACAGTCAGATACACCCTATGAAGTGTAAAACACCCCCACTGTCCTCAGTAATATTAACACACTGACAGAGAACACAGATTAATATTAACACACTCACTGACACACTGTGTATATCATGACCCACAGTCAGATACACCCTGTGAAGTGTAAAACATCCCCACTGTCCTCAGTAATATTAACACACTGACAGAGAACACAGATTAATATTAACACACTCACTGACACACTGTGTATATCATGACCCACAGCCAGATAAACCCTGTGAAGTGTAAAACACCCCCACTGTCCTCAGTAATATTAACACACTGACAGAGAACACAGATTAATATTAACACACTCACTGACACACTGTGTACATCATGACCCACAGTCAGATAAACCCTGTGAAGTGTAAAACACCCCCACTGTCCTCAGGAATATTAACACACTGACAGAGAACACAAATTAATATTAACACACTCACTGACACACTGTGTATATCATGACCCACAGTCAGATACACCCTGTGAAGTGTAAAACACCCCCACTGTCCTCAGTAATATTAACACACTGACAGAAAACACAGATTAATATTAACACACTCACTGACACACTGTGTATATCATGACCCACAGTCAGATAAACCCTGTGAAGTGTAAAACACCCCCACTGTCCTCAGTAATATTAACACACCGACAGAGAACACAGATTAATATTAACACACTCACTGACACACTGTGTACATCATGACCCACAGTCAGATAAACCCTGTGAAGTGTAAAACACCCCCACTGTCCTCAGGAATATTAACACACTGACAGAGAACACAGATTAATATTAACACACTCACTGACACACTGTGTATATCATGACCCACAGTCAGATACACCCTATGAAGTGTAAAACACCCCCACTGTCCTCAGGAATATTAACACACTGACAGAGAACACAGATTAATATTAACACACTCACTGACACACTGTGTACATCATGACCCACAGTCAGATACACCCTGTGAAGTGTAAAACACCCCCACTGTCCTCAGTAATATTAGCACACTGACAGAGAACACAGATTAATATTAACACACTCACTGACACACTGTGTACATTATGACCCACAGTCAGATACACCCTGTGAAGTGTAAAACACCCCCACTGTCCTCAGGAATATTAACACACTGACAGAGAACACAGATTAATATTAACACACTCACTGACACACTGTGTACATCATGACCCACAGTCAGATACACTCTGTGAAGTGTAAAACACCCCCACTGTCCTCAGTAATATTACCACACTGACAGAGAACACAGATTAATATTAACACACTCACTGACCCACTGTGTATATCATGACCCACAGTCAGATACACCCTGTGAAGTGTAAAACACCCCCACTGTCCTCAGTAATATTAACACACTGACAGAGAACACAGATTAATATTAACAGACTCACTGACACACTGTGTATATCATGACCCACAGTCAGATACACCCTGTGAAGTGTAAAACACCCCCACTGTCCTCAGTAATATTAACACACTGACAGAGAACACAGATTAATATTAACACACTCACTGACACACTGTGTACATCATGACCCACAGTCAGATACACCCTGTGAAGTGTAAAACACCCCCACTGTCCTCAGTAATATTAACACACTGACAGAGAACACAGATTAATATTAACACACTCACTGACACACTGTGTATATCATGACCCACAGTCAGATAAACCCTGTGAAGTGTAAAACACCCCCACTGTCCTCAGCAATATTAACACACTGACAGAGAACACAGATTAATATTAACACACTCACTGACACACTGTGTACATCATGACCCACAGTCAGATACACCCTGTGAAGTGTAAAACACCCCCACTGTCCTCAGTAATATTAACACACTGACAGAGAACACAGATTAATATTAACACACTCACTGACACACTGTGTACATCATGACCCACAGTCAGATACACCCTGTGAAGTGTAAAACACCCCCACTGTCCTCAGTAATATTAACACACTGACAGAGAACACAGATTAATATTAACACACTCACTGACACACTGTGTACATCATGACCCACAGTCAGATACACACTGTGAAGTGTAAAACACCCCCACTGTCCTCAGTAATATTAACACACTGACAGAGAACACAGATTAATATTAACACACTCACTGACAAACTGTGTATATCATGACCCACAGCCAGATAAACCCTGTGAAGTGTAAAACACCCCCACTGTCCTCAGTAATATTAACACACTGACAGGGAACACAGATTAATATTAACACACTCACTGACACACTGTGTATATCATGACCCACAGCCAGATACACCCTGTGAAGTGTAAAACATCCCCACTGTCCTCAGTAATATTAACACACTGACAGAGAACACAGATTAATATTAACACACTCACTGACACACTCTGTATATCATGACCCACAGTCAGATACACCCTGTGAAGTGTAAAACACCCCCACTGTCCTCAGTAATATTAACACACTGACAGAGAACACAGATTAATATTTACACACTCACTGACACACTGTGTATATCATGACCCACATTCAGATACACCCGGTGAAGTGTAAAACACCCCCACTGTCCTCAGTAATATTAACACACTGACAGAGAACACAGATTAATATTTACACACTCACTGACACACTGTGTATATCATGACCCACATTCAGATACACCCGGTGAAGTGTAAAACACCCCCACTGTCCTCAGGAATATTAACACACTGACAGAGAACACAGATTAATATTAACACACTCACTGACACACTGTGTATATCATGACCCACAGTCAGATAAACCCTGTGAAGTGTAAAACATCCCACTGTCCTCAGTAATATTAACACACTGACAGAGAACACAGATTAATATTAACACACTCACTGACACACTGTGTATGTCATGACCAACAGTCAGATACACCCTGTGAAGTGTAAAACATCCCCACTGTCCTCAGGAATATTAACACACTGACAGAGAACACAGATTAATATTAACACACTCACTGACACACTGTGTATATCATGACCCACAGTCAGATAAACCCTGTGAAGTGTAAAACACCCCCACTGTCCTCAGGAATATTAACACACTGACAGAGAACACAGATTAATATTAACACACTCACTGACACACTGTGTACATCATGACCCACAGTCAGATACACCCTGTGAAGTGTAAAACACCCCCACTGTCCTCAGTAATATTAGCACACTGACAGAGAACACAGATTAATATTAACACACTCACTGACACACTGTGTATATCATGACCCACAGTCAGATACACCCTGTGAAGTGTAAAACACCCCCACTGTCATCAGGAATATTAACACACTGACAGAGAACACAGATTAATATTAACACTCTCACTGACACACTGTGTATATCATGACCCACAGCCAGATACACCCTGTGAAGTGTAAAACACCCCCACTGTCCTCAGGAATATTAACACACTGACAGAGAACACAGATTAATATTAACACACTCACTGACACACTGTGTATATCATGACCCACAGTCAGATAAACCCTGTGAAGTGTAAAACATCCCACTGTCCTCAGTAATATTAACACATTGACAGAGAACACAGATTAATATTAACACACTCACTGACACACTGTGTACATCATGACCCACAGTCAGATACACCCTGTGAAGTGTAAAACACCCCACTGTCCTCGGTAATATTAACACCTGACAGAGAACACAGATTAATATTAACACACTCACTGACACACTGTGTATATCATGACCCACAGTCAGATACACTCTGTGAAGTGTAAAACACCCCCACTGTCCTCAGTAATATTAACACACTGACAGAGAACACAGATTAATATTAACACACTCACTGACACACTGTGTACATCATGACCCACAGTCAGATACACCCTGTGAAGTGTAAAACACCCCCACTGTCCTCAGGAATATTAACACACTGACAGAGAACACAGATTAATATTAACACACTCACTGACACACTGTGTATATCATGACCCACAGTCAGATACACCCTATGAAGTGTAAAACACCCCCACTGTCCTCAGGAATATTAACACACTGACAGAGAACACAGATTAATATTAACACACTCACTGACACACTGTGTATATCATGACCCACAGTCAGATACACCCTATGAAGTGTAAAACACCCCCACTGTCCTCAGGAATATTAACACACTGACAGAGAACACACATTAATATTAACACACTCACTGACACACTGTGTACATCATGACCCACAGTCAGATACACCCTGTGAAGTGTAAAACACCCCCACTGTCCTCAGGAATATTAACACACTGACAGAGAACACAGATTAATATTAACACACTCACTGACACACTGTGTACATTATGACCCACAGTCAGATACACCCTGTGAAGTGTAAAACACCCCCACTGTCCTCAGTAATATTAACACACTGACAGAGAACACAGATTAATATTAACACACTCACTGACACACTGTGTATATCATGACCCACAGTCAGATAAACCCTGTGAAGTGTAAAACACCCGCACTGTCCTCAGTAATATTAACACACTGACAGAGAACACAGATTAATATTAACACACTCACTGACACACTGTGTATATCATGACCCACAGTCAGATACACCCTGTGAAGTGTAAAACACCCCCACTGTCCTCAGGAATATTAACACACTGACAGAGAACACAGATTAATATTAACACACTCACTGACACACTGTGTACATCATGACCCACAGTCAGATACACTCTGTGAAGTGTAAAACACCCCCACTGTCCTCAGTAATATTAGCACACTGACAGAGAACACAGATTAATATTAACACACTCACTGACCCACTGTGTATATCATGACCCACAGTCAGATACACCCTGTGAAGTGTAAAACACCCCCACTGTCCTCAGTAATATTAACACACTGACAGAGAACACAGATTAATATTAACAGACTCACTGACACACTGTGTATATCATGACCCACATTCAGATACACCCTGTGAAGTGTAAAACACCCCCACTGTCCTCAGTAATATTAACACACTGACAGAGAACACAGATTAATATTAACACACTCACTGACACACTGTGTACATCATGACCCACAGTCAGATACACCCTGTGAAGTGTAAAACACCCCCACTGTCCTCAGTAATATTAACACACTGACAGAGAACACAGATTAATATTAACACACTCACTGACACACTGTGTATATCATGACCCACAGTCAGATAAACCCTGCGAAGTGTAAAACACCCCCACTGTCCTCAGCAATATTAACACACTGACAGAGAACACAGATTAATATTAACACACTCACTGACACACTGTGTACATCATGACCCACAGTCAGATACACCCTGTGAAGTGTAAAACACCCCCACTGTCCTCAGTAATATTAACACACTGACAGAGAACACAGATTAATATTAACACACTCACTGACACACTGTGTACATCATGACCCACAGTCAGATACACCCTGTGAAGTGTAAAACACCCCCACTGTCCTCAGTAATATTAACACACTGACAGAGAACACAGATTAATATTAACACACTCACTGACACACTGTGTACATCATGACCCACAGTCAGATACACACTGTGAAGTGTAAAACACCCCCACTGTCCTCAGTAATATTAACACACTGACAGAGAACACAGATTAATATTAACACACTCACTGACACACTGTGTATATCATGACCCACAGCCAGATAAACCCTGTGAAGTGTAAAACACCCCCACTGTCCTCAGTAATATTAACACACTGACAGGGAACACAGATTAATATTAACACACTCACTGACACACTGTGTATATCATGACCCACAGCCAGATACACCCTGTGAAGTGTAAAACATCCCCACTGTCCTCAGTAATATTAACACACTGACAGAGAACACAGATTAATATTAACACACTCACTGACACACTCTGTATATCATGACCCACAGTCAGATACACCCTGTGAAGTGTAAAACACCCCCACTGTCCTCAGTAATATTAACACACTGACAGAGAACACAGATTAATATTTACACACTCACTGACACACTGTGTATATCATGACCCACATTCAGATACACCCGGTGAAGTGTAAAACACCCCCACTGTCCTCAGTAATATTAACACACTGACAGAGAACACAGATTAATATTTACACACTCACTGACACACTGTGTACATCATGACCCACAGTCAGATAAACCCTGTGAAGTGTAAAACACCCCCACTGTCCTCAGGAATATTAGCACACTGACAGAGAACACAGATTAATATTAAAACACTCACTGACACACTGTGTATATCATGACCCACAGTCAGATACACCCTGTGAAGTGTAAAACACCCCCACTGTCATCAGGAATATTAACACACTGACAGAGAACACAGATTAATATTAACACTCTCACTGACACACTGTGTATATCATGACCCACAGCCAGATACACCCTGTGAAGTGTAAAACACCCCCACTGTCCTCAGGAATATTAACACACTGACAGAGAACACAGATTAATATTAACACACTCACTGACACACTGTGTATATCATGACCCACAGTCAGATAAACCCTGTGAACTGTAAAACATCCCACTGTCCTCAGTAATATTAACACATTGACAGAGAACACAGATTAATATTAACACACTCACTGACACACTGTGTACATCATGACCCACAGTCAGATACACCCTGTGAAGTGTAAAACACCCCACTGTCCTCGGTAATATTAACACCTGACAGAGAACACAGATTAATATTAACACACTCACTGACACACTGTGTATATCATGACCCACAGTCAGATACACTCTGTGAAGTGTAAAACACCCCCACTGTCCTCAGTAATATTAACACACTGACAGAGAACACAGATTAATATTAACACACTCACTGACACACTGTGTACATCATGACCCACAGTCAGATACACCCTGTGAAGTGTAAAACACCCCCACTGTCCTCAGTAATATTAACACACTGACAGAGAACACAGATTAATATTAACACACTCACTGACACACTGTGTATATCATGACCCACAGTCAGATGCACCCTGTGAAGAGTAAAACACCCCCACTGTCCTCAGCAATATTAGCACACTGACAGAGAACACAGATTAATATTAACACACTCACTGACACACTGTGTATATCATGACTCACAGTCAGATACACCCTGTGAAGTGTAAAACACCCCCACTGTCCTGAGTAATATTAACACACTGACAGAGAACACAGATTAATATTAACACACTCACTGACACACTTTGTACATCATGACCCATAGTCAGATACACCCTGTGAAGTGTAAAACACCCCCACTGTCCTCAGGAATATTAACACACTGACAGAGAACACAGATTAATATTAACACACTCACTGACACACTGTGTATATCATGACCCACAGTCAGATACACCCTGTGAAGTGTAAAACACCCCCACTGTCCTCAGTAATATTAACACACTGACAGAGAACACAGATTAATATTAACACACTCACTGACACACTGTGTATATCATGACCCACAGTCAGATACACCCTGTGACGTGTAAAACACCCCCACTGTCCTCAGGAATATTAACACACTGACAGAGAACACAGATTAATATTAACACACTCACTGACACACTGTGTACATCATGACTTAGAGTCAGATACACCCTGCGAAGTGTAAAACACCCCCACTGTCCTCAGGAATATTAACACACTGACAGAGAAAACAGATTAATATTAACACACTCACTGACACACTGTGTACATCATGACCCACAGTCAGATACACCCTGTGAAGTGTAAAACACCCCCACTGTGGTCAGTAATATTAACACACTGACAGAGAACACAGATTAATATTAACACACTCACTGACACACTGTGTAAATCATGACCCACAGTCAGATACACCCTGTGAAGTGTAAAACATCCCCACTGTCCTCAGTAATATTAACACACTGACAGAGAACACAGATTAATATTAACACACTCACTGACACACGTTGTACATCATGACCCATAGTCAGATACACCCTGTGAAGTGTAAAACACCCCCACTGTCCTCAGGAATATTAACACACTGACAGAGAACACAGATTAATATTAACACACTCACTGACACACTGTGTATATCATGACCCACAGTCAGATAAACCCTGTGAAGTGTAAAACACCCCCACTGTCCTCAGTAATATTAACACACTGACAGAGAACACAGATTAATATTAACACACTCACTGACACACTGTGTACATCATGACCCACAATCAGATACACCCTCTGAAGTGTAAAACACCCCACTGTCCTCAGGAATAATAACACACTGACAGAGAACACAGATTAATATTAACACACTCACTGACACACTGTGTATATCATGACCCACAGTCAGATAAACCCTGTGAAGTGTAAAACACCCCCACTGTCCTCAGTAATATTAACACACTGACAGAGAACACAGATTAATATTAACACACTCACTGACACACTGTGTACATCATGACCCACAATCAGATACACCCTCTGAAGTGTAAAACACCCCACTGTCCTCAGGAATATTAACACACTGACAGAGAACACAGATTAATATTAACACTCTCACTGACACACTGTGTATATCATGACCCACAGTCAGATAAACCCTGTGAAGTGTAAAACATCCCCACTGTCCTCAGTAATATTAACACACTGACAGAGAACACAGATTAATATTAACACACTCACTGACACACTGTGTATATCATGACCCACAGTCAGATACACCCTGTGAAGTGTAAAACACCCCCACTGTCCTCAGTAATATTAACACACTGACAGAGAACACAGATTAATATTAACACACTCACTGACACACTGTGTATATCATGACCCACAGTCAGATAAACCATGTGAAGTGTAAAACATCCCTCTGTCCTCAGTAATATTAACACATTGACAGAGAACACAGATTAATATTAACACACTCACTGACACACTGTGTACATCATGACCCACAGTTAGATACACCCTGTGAAGTGTAAAACACCCCCACTGTCCTCAGTAATATTAACACCTGACAGAGAACACAGATTAATATTAACACACTCACTGACACACTGTGTATATCATGACCCACAGTCAGATACACTCTGTGAAGTGTAAAACACCCCCACTGTCCTCAGTAATATTATCACACTGACAGAGAACACAGATTAATATTAACACACTCACTGACACACTGTGTATATCATGACCCACAGTCAGATAAACCCTGTGAAGTGTAAAACACCCCCACTATCCTCAGGAATATTAACACACTGACAGAGAACACAGATTAATATTAACACACTCACTGACACACTGTGTGTATCATGACCCACAGTCAGATAAACCCTGTGAAGTGTAAAACACCCCCACTGTCCTCAGTAATATTAACACACTGACAGAGAACACAGATTAATATTAACACACTCACTGACACACTGTGTATATCATGACCCACAGTCAGATACACCCTGTGAAGTGTAAAACACCCCCACTGTCCTCAGGAATATTAACACACTGACAGAGAACACAGATTAATATTAACACACTCACTGACACACTGTGTACATCATGACCCACAGTCAGATACACCCTGTGAAGTGTAAAACACCCCCACTGTCCTCAGTAATATTAACACACTGACAGAGAACACAGATTAATATTAACACACTCACTGACACACTGTGTATATCATGACCCACAGTCAGATGCACCCTGTGAAGTGTAAAACACCCCCACTGTCCTCAGCAATATTAGCACACTGACAGAGAACACAGATTAATATTAACACACTCACTGACACACTGTGTATATCATGACCCACAGTCAGATACACCCTGTGAAGTGTAAAACACCCCCACTGTCCTCAGTAATATTAACACACTGACAGAGAACACAGATTAATATTAACACACTCACTGACACACTGTGTATATCATGACCCACAGTCAGATAAACCCTGTGAAGTGTAAAACACCCCCACTGTCCTCAGGAATATTAACACACTGACAGAGAACACAGATTAATATTAACACACTCACTGACACACTGTGTACATCATGACCCAGAGTCAGATACACCCTGTGAAGTGTAAAACACCCCCACTGTCCTCAGTAATATTAACACACTGGCAGAGAACACAGATTAATATTAACACACTCACTGACACACTGTGTATATCATGACCCACAGTCAGATACACCCTGTGAAGTGTAAAACACCCCCACTGTCCTCAGGAATATTAACACACTGACAGAGAACACAGATTAATATTAACACACTCACTGACACACTGTGTGTATCATGACCCACAGTCAGATAAACCCTGTGAAGTGTAAAACACCCCCACTGTCCTCAGGAATATGAACACACTGACAGAGAACACAGATTAATATTAACACACTCACTGACACACTGTGTATATCATGACCCACAGTCAGATACACCCTGTGAAGTGTAAAACATCCCCACTGTCCTCAGTAATATTAACACACTGACAGAGAACACAGATTAATATTAACACACTCACTGACACACTGTGTACATCATGACCAACAGTCAGATACACCCTGTGAAGTGTAAAACACCCCCACTGTCCTATGTAATATTATCACACTGACAGAGAACACAGATTAATATTAACACACTCACTGACACACTGTGTATATCATGACCCACAGTCAGATACACCCTGTGAAGTGTAAAACACCCCCACTGTCCTCAGCAATATTAACACACTGACAGAGAACACAGATTAATATTAACACACTCACTGACACACTGTGTATATCATGACCCACAGTCAGATACACCCTGTGAAGTGTAAAACACCCCCACTGTCCTCAGGAATATTAACACACTGACAGAGAACACAGATTAATATTAACACACTCACTGACACACTGTGTATATCATGACCCACAGTCAGATACACCCTGTGAAGTGTAAAACACCCCCACTGTCCTCAGTAATATTAACACACTGACAGAGAACACAGATTAATTTTAACACACTCACTGACACACTGTGTATATCATGACCCACAGTCAGATAAACCCTGTGAAGTGTAAAACACCCCCACTGTCCTCAGTAATATTAACACACTGACAGAGAACACAGATTAATATTAACACACTCACTGACACACTGTGTATATCATGACCCACAGTCAGATACACACTGTGAAGTGTAAAACACCCCCACTGTCCTCAGTAATATTAACACACTGACAGAGAACACAGATTAATATTAACACACTCACTGACACACTGTGTATATCATGACCCACAGCCAGATAAACCCTGTGAAGTGTAAAACACCCCCACTGTCCTCAGTAATATTAACACACTGACAGAGAACACAGATTAATATTAACACACTCACTGACACACTGTGTATATCATGACCCACAGCCAGATACACCCTGTGAAGTGTAAAACACCCCCACTGTCCTCAGTAATATTAACACACTGACAGGGAACACAGATTAATATTAACACACTCACTGACACACTGTGTATATCATGACCCACAGCCAGATACACCCTGTGAAGTGTAAAACATCCCCACTGTCCTCAGTAATATTAACACACTGACAGAGAACACAGATTAATATTTACACACTCACTGACACACTGTGTATATCATGACCCACATTCAGACACACCCTGTGAAGTGTAAAACACCCCCACTGTCCTCAGTAATATTAACACACTGACAGAGAACACAGATTAATATTAACACACTCACTGACACACTGTGTATGTCATGACCCACAGTCAGATACACCCTGTGAAGTGTAAAACATCCCCACTGTCCTCAGGAATATTAACACACTGACAGAGAACACAGATTAATATTAACACACTCACTGACACACTGTGTATATCATGACCCACAGTCAGATAAACCCTGTGAAGTGTAAAACACCCCCACTGTCCTCAGTAATATTAACACACTGACAGAGAACACAGATTAATATTAACACACTCACTGACACACTGTGTATATCATGACCCACAGTCAGATACACCCTGTGAAGTGTAAAACATCCCCACTGTCCTCAGTAATATTAACACACTGACAGAGAACACAGATTAATATTAACACACTCACTGACACACTGTGTACATCATGACCAACAGTCAGATACACCCTGTGAAGTGTAAAACACCCCCACTGTCCTATGTAATATTATCACACTGACAGAGAACACAGATTAATATTAACACACTCACTGACACACTGTGTATATCATGACCCACAGTCAGATACACCCTGTGAAGTGTAAAACACCCCCACTGTCCTCAGCAATATTAACACACTGACAGAGAACACAGATTAATATTAACACACTCACTGACACACTGTGTATATCATGACCCACAGTCAGATACACCCTATGAAGTGTAAAACACCCCCACTGTCCTCAGTAATATTAACACACTGACAGAGAACACATATTAATATTAACACACTCACTGACACACTGTGTACATCATGACCCACAGTCAGATACACCCTGTGAAGTGTAAAACACCCCCACTGTCCTCAGCAATATTAACACACTGACAGAGTACACAGATTAATATTAACACACTCACTGACACACTGTGTATATCATGACCCACAGTCAGATACACCCTGTGAAGTGTAAAACACCCCCACTGTCCTCAGTAATATTAACACACTGACAGAGAACACAGATTAATTTTAACACACTCACTGACACACTGTGTATATCATGACCCACAGTCAGATAAACCCTGTGAAGTGTAAAACACCCCCACTGTCCTCAGTAATATTAACACACTGACAGAGAACACAGATTAATATTAACACACTCACTGACACACTGTGTATATCATGACCCACAGTCAGATACACACTGTGAAGTGTAAAACACCCCCACTGTCCTCAGTAATATTAACACACTGACAGAGAACACAGATTAATATTAACACACTCACTGACACACTGTGTATATCATGACCCACAGCCAGATAAACCCTGTGAAGTGTAAAACACCCCCACTGTCCTCAGTAATATTAACACACTGACAGAGAACACAGATTAATATTAACACACTCACTGACACACTGTGTATATCATGACCCACAGCCAGATAAACCCTGTGAAGTGTAAAACACCCCCACTGTCCTCAGTAATATTAACACACTGACAGGGAACACAGATTAATATTAACACACTCACTGACACACTGTGTATATCATGACCCACAGCCAGATACACTCTGTGAAGTGTAAAACATCCCCACTGTCCTCAGTAATATTAACACACTGACAGAGAACACAGATTAATATTAACACACTCACTGACACACTGTGTATGTCATGACCCACAGTCAGATACACCCTGTGAAGTGTAAAACATCCCCACTGTCCTCAGGAATATTAACACACTGACAGAGAACACAGATTAATATTAACACACTCACTGACACACTGTGTATATCATGACCCACAGTCAGATAAACCCTGTGAAGTGTAAAACACCATCACTGTCCTCAGTAATATTAACACACTGACAGAGAACACAGATTAATATTAACACACTCACTGACACACTGTGTATATCATGACCCACAGTCAGATACACCCTGTGAAGTGTAAAACACCCCCACTGTCATCAGGAATATTAACACACTGACAGAGAACACAGATTAATATTAACACTCTCACTGACACACTGTGTATATCATGACCCACAGTCAGATAAACCCTGTGAAGTGTAAAACATCCCACTGTCCTCAGTAATATTAACACATTGACAGAGAACACAGATTAATATTAACACACTCACTGACACACTGTGTACATCATGACCCACAGTCAGATACACCCTGTGAAGTGTAAAACACCCCACTGTCCTCGGTAATATTAACACCTGACAGAGGACACAGATTAATATTAACACACTCACTGACACACTGTGTATATCATGACCCACAGTCAGATACACTCTGTGAAGTGTAAAACACCCCCACTGTCCTCAGTAATATTAACACACTGACAGAGAACACAGATTAATATTAACACACTCACTGACACACTGTGTACATCATGACCCACAGTCAGATACACCCTGTGAAGTGTAAAACACCCCCACTGTCCTCAGTAATATTAACACACTGACAGAGAACACAGATTAATATTAACACACTCACTGACACACTGTGTATATCATGACCCACAGTCAGATGCACCCTGTGAAGTGTAAAACACCCCCACTGTCCTCAGCAATATTAGCACACTGACAGAGAACACAGATTAATATTAACACACTCACTGACACACTGTGTATATCATGACTCACAGTCAGATACACCCTGTGAAGTGTAAAACACCCCCACTGTCCTGAGTAATATTAACACACTGACAGAGAACACAGATTAATATTAACACACTCACTGACACACTTTGTACATCATGACCCATAGTCAGATACACCCTGTGAAGTGTAAAACACCCCCACTGTCCTCAGTAATATTAACACACTGACAGAGAACACAGATTAATATTAACACACTCACTGACACACTGTGTATATCATGACCCACAGTCAGATACACCCTGTGACGTGTAAAACACCCCCACTGTCCTCAGGAATATTAACACACTGACAGAGAACACAGATTAATATTAACACACTCACTGACACACTGTGTACATCATGACTTAGAGTCAGATACACCCTGCGAAGTGTAAAACACCCCCACTGTCCTCAGGAATATTAACACACTGACAGAGAAAACAGATTAATATTGACACACTCACTGACACACTGTGTACATCATGACCCACAGTCAGATACACCCTGTGAAGTGTAAAACACCCCCACTGTGGTCAGTAATATTAACACACTGACAGAGAACACAGATTAATATTAACACACTCACTGACACACTGTGTAAATCATGACCCACAGTCAGATACACCCTGTGAAGTGTAAAACACCCCCACTGTCCTCAGGAATATTAACACACTGACAGAGAACACAGATTAATATTAACACACTCACTGACACACTGTGTATATCTAGACCCACAGTCAGATAAACCCTGTGAAGTGTAAAACACCCCCACTGTCCTCAGTAATATTAACACACTGACAGAGAACACAGATTAATATTAACACACTCACTGACACACTGTGTACATCATGACCCACAATCAGATACACCCTCTGAAGTGTAAAACACACCACTGTCCTCAGGAATATTAACACACTGACAGAGAACACAGATTAATATTAACACACTCACTGACACACTGTGTATATCATGACCCACAGTCAGATACACCCTGTGAAGTGTAAAACACCCCCACTGTCCTCAGGAATATTAACACACTGACAGAGAACACAGATTAATATTAACACACTCACTGACACACTGTGTATATCATGACCCACAGTCAGATACACCCTGTGAAGTGTAAAACACCCCCACTGTCCTCAGTAATATTAACACACTGACAGAGAACACAGATTAATTTTAACACACTCACTGACACACTGTGTATATCATGACCCACAGTCAGATAAACCCTGTGAAGTGTAAAACACCCCCACTGTCCTCAGTAATATTAACACACTGACAGAGAACACAGATTAATATTAACACACTCACTGACACACTGTGTATATCATGACCCACAGTCAGATACACACTGTGAAGTGTAAAACACCCCCACTGTCCTCAGTAATATTAACACACTGACAGAGAACACAGATTAATATTAACACACTCACTGACACACTGTGTATATCATGACCCACAGCCAGATAAACCCTGTGAAGTGTAAAACACCCCCACTGTCCTCAGTAATATTAACACACTGACAGAGAACACAGATTAATATTAACACACTCACTGACACACTGTGTATATCATGACCCACAGCCAGATACACCCTGTGAAGTGTAAAACACCCCCACTGTCCTCAGTAATATTAACACACTGACAGGGAACACAGATTAATATTAACACACTCACTGACACACTGTGTATATCATGACCCACAGCCAGATACACCCTGTGAAGTGTAAAACATCCCCACTGTCCTCAGTAATATTAACACACTGACAGAGAACACAGATTAATATTTACACACTCACTGACACACTGTGTATATCATGACCCACATTCAGACACACCCTGTGAAGTGTAAAACACCCCCACTGTCCTCAGTAATATTAACACACTGACAGAGAACACAGATTAATATTAACACACTCACTGACACACTGTGTATGTCATGACCCACAGTCAGATACACCCTGTGAAGTGTAAAACATCCCCACTGTCCTCAGGAATATTAACACACTGACAGAGAACACAGATTAATATTAACACACTCACTGACACACTGTGTATATCATGACCCACAGTCAGATAAACCCTGTGAAGTGTAAAACACCCCCACTGTCCTCAGTAATATTAACACACTGACAGAGAACACAGATTAATATTAACACACTCACTGACACACTGTGTATATCATGACCCACAGTCAGATACACCCTGTGAAGTGTAAAACATCCCCACTGTCCTCAGTAATATTAACACACTGACAGAGAACACAGATTAATATTAACACACTCACTGACACACTGTGTACATCATGACCAACAGTCAGATACACCCTGTGAAGTGTAAAACACCCCCACTGTCCTATGTAATATTATCACACTGACAGAGAACACAGATTAATATTAACACACTCACTGACACACTGTGTATATCATGACCCACAGTCAGATACACCCTGTGAAGTGTAAAACACCCCCACTGTCCTCAGCAATATTAACACACTGACAGAGAACACAGATTAATATTAACACACTCACTGACACACTGTGTATATCATGACCCACAGTCAGATACACCCTATGAAGTGTAAAACACCCCCACTGTCCTCAGTAATATTAACACACTGACAGAGAACACATATTAATATTAACACACTCACTGACACACTGTGTACATCATGACCCACAGTCAGATACACCCTGTGAAGTGTAAAACACCCCCACTGTCCTCAGCAATATTAACACACTGACAGAGTACACAGATTAATATTAACACACTCACTGACACACTGTGTATATCATGACCCACAGTCAGATACACCCTGTGAAGTGTAAAACACCCCCACTGTCCTCAGTAATATTAACACACTGACAGAGAACACAGATTAATTTTAACACACTCACTGACACACTGTGTATATCATGACCCACAGTCAGATAAACCCTGTGAAGTGTAAAACACCCCCACTGTCCTCAGTAATATTAACACACTGACAGAGAACACAGATTAATATTAACACACTCACTGACACACTGTGTATATCATGACCCACAGTCAGATACACACTGTGAAGTGTAAAACACCCCCACTGTCCTCAGTAATATTAACACACTGACAGAGAACACAGATTAATATTAACACACTCACTGACACACTGTGTATATCATGACCCACAGCCAGATAAACCCTGTGAAGTGTAAAACACCCCCACTGTCCTCAGTAATATTAACACACTGACAGAGAACACAGATTAATATTAACACACTCACTGACACACTGTGTATATCATGACCCACAGCCAGATACACCCTGTGAAGTGTAAAACACCCCCACTGTCCTCAGTAATATTAACACACTGACAGGGAACACAGATTAATATTAACACACTCACTGACACACTGTGTATATCATGACCCACAGCCAGATACACCCTGTGAAGTGTAAAACATCCCCACTGTCCTCAGTAATATTAACACACTGACAGAGAACACAGATTAATATTAACACACTCACTGACACACTGTGTATGTCATGACCCACAGTCAGATACACCCTGTGAAGTGTAAAACATCCCCACTGTCCTCAGGAATATTAACACACTGACAGAGAACACAGATTAATATTAACACACTCACTGACACACTGTGTATATCATGACCCACAGTCAGATAAACCCTGTGAAGTGTAAAACACCATCACTGTCCTCAGTAATATTAACACACTGACAGAGAACACAGATTAATATTAACACACTCACTGACACACTGTGTATATCATGACCCACAGTCAGATACACCCTGTGAAGTGTAAAACACCCCCACTGTCATCAGGAATATTAACACACTGACAGAGAACACAGATTAATATTAACACTCTCACTGACACACTGTGTATATCATGACCCACAGTCAGATAAACCCTGTGAAGTGTAAAACATCCCACTGTCCTCAGTAATATTAACACATTGACAGAGAACACAGATTAATATTAACACACTCACTGACACACTGTGTACATCATGACCCACAGTCAGATACACCCTGTGAAGTGTAAAACACCCCACTGTCCTCGGTAATATTAACACCTGACAGAGGACACAGATTAATATTAACACACTCACTGACACACTGTGTATATCATGACCCACAGTCAGATACACTCTGTGAAGTGTAAAACACCCCCACTGTCCTCAGTAATATTAACACACTGACAGAGAACACAGATTAATATTAACACACTCACTGACACACTGTGTACATCATGACCCACAGTCAGATACACCCTGTGAAGTGTAAAACACCCCCACTGTCCTCAGTAATATTAACACACTGACAGAGAACACAGATTAATATTAACACACTCACTGACACACTGTGTATATCATGACTCACAGTCAGATACACCCTGTGAAGTGTAAAACACCCCCACTGTCCTGAGTAATATTAACACACTGACAGAGAACACAGATTAATATTAACACACTCACTGACACACTTTGTACATCATGACCCATAGTCAGATACACCCTGTGAAGTGTAAAACACCCCCACTGTCCTCAGTAATATTAACACACTGACAGAGAACACAGATTAATATTAACACACTCACTGACACACTGTGTATATCATGACCCACAGTCAGATACACCCTGTGACGTGTAAAACACCCCCACTGTCCTCAGGAATATTAACACACTGACAGAGAACACAGATTAATATTAACACACTCACTGACACACTGTGTACATCATGACTTAGAGTCAGATACACCCTGCGAAGTGTAAAACACCCCCACTGTCCTCAGGAATATTAACACACTGACAGAGAAAACAGATTAATATTGACACACTCACTGACACACTGTGTACATCATGACCCACAGTCAGATACACCCTGTGAAGTGTAAAACACCCCCACTGTGGTCAGTAATATTAACACACTGACAGAGAACACAGATTAATATTAACACACTCACTGACACACTGTGTACATCATGACCCACAGTCAGATACACCCTGTGAAGTGTAAAACACCCCCACTGTCCTCAGCAATATTAACACACTGACAGAGAACACAGATTAATATTAACACACTCACTGACACACTGTGTATATCATGACCCACAGTCAGATAAACCCTGTGAAGTGTAAAACACCCCCACTGTCCTCAGGAATATTAACACACTGACAGAGAACACAGATTAATATTAACACACTCACTGACACACTGTGTATATCTAGACCCACAGTCAGATAAACCCTGTGAAGTGTAAAACACCCCCACTGTCCTCAGTAATATTAACACACTGACAGAGAACACAGATTAATATTAACACACTCACTGACACACTGTGTACATCATGACCCACAATCAGATACACCCTCTGAAGTGTAAAACACACCACTGTCCTCAGGAATATTAACACACTGACAGAGAACACAGATTAATATTAACACTCTCACTGACACACTGTGTATATCATGACCCACAGTCAGATAAACCCTGTGAAGTGTAAAACATCCCCACTGTCCTCAGTAATATTAACACACTGACAGAGAACACAGATTAATATTAACACACTCACTGACACACTGTGTATATCATGACCCACAGTCAGATACACCCTGTGAAGTGTAAAACACCCCCACTGTCCTCAGTAATATTAACACACTGACAGAGAACACAGATTAATATTAACACACTCACTGACACACTGTGTATATCATGACCCACAGTCAGATAAACCCTGTGAAGTGTAAAACATCCCACTGTCCTCAGTAATATTAACACATTGACAGAGAACACAGATTAATATTAACACACTCACTGACACACTGTGTACATCATGACCCACAGTTAGATACACCCTGTGAAGTGTAAAACACCCCCACTGTCCTCAGTAATATTAACACCTGACAGAGAACACAGATTAATATTAACACACTCACTGACACACTGTGTATATCATGACCCACAGTCAGATACACTCTGTGAAGTGTAAAACACCCCCACTGTCCTCAGTAATATTAACACACTGACAGAGAACACAGATTAATATTAACACACTCACTGACACACTGTGTATATCATGACCCACAGTCAGATACACTCTGTGAAGTGTAAAACACCCCCACTGTCCTCAGTAATATTAACACACTGACAGAGAACACAGATTAATATTAACACACTCACTGACACACTGTGTATATCATGACCCACAGTCAGATAAACCCTGTGAAGTGTAAAACACCCCCACTATCCTCAGGAATATTAACACACTGACAGAGAACACAGATTAATATTAACACACTCACTGACACACTGTGTGTATCATGACCCACAGTCAGATACACCCTGTGAAGTGTAAAACACCCCCACTGTCCTCAGTAATATTAACACACTGACAGAGAACACAGATTAATATTAACACACTCACTGACACACTGTGTATATCATGACCCACAGTCAGATAAACCCTGCGAAGTGTAAAACACCCCCACTGTCCTCAGTAATATTAACACACTGACAGAGAACACAGATTAATATTAACACACTCACTGACACACTGTGTATATCATGACCCACAGGCAGATACACCCTGTGAAGTGTAAAACACCCCCACTGTCCTCAGGAATATTAACACACTGACAGAGAACACAGATTAATATTAACACACTCACTGACACACTGTGTACATCATGACCCACAGTCAGATACACCCTGTGAAGTGTAAAACACCCCCACTGTCCTCAGTAATATTAACACACTGACAGAGAACACAGATTAATATTAACACACTCACTGACACACTGTGTATATCATGACCCACAGTCAGATGCACCCTGTGAAGTGTAAAACACCCCCACTGTCCTCAGCAATATTAGCACACTGACAGAGAACACAGATTAATATTAACACACTCACTGACACACTGTGTATATCATGACCCACAGTCAGATAAACCCTGTGAAGTGTAAAACACCCCCACTGTCCTCAGGAATATTAACACACTGACAGAGAACACAGATTAATATTAACACACTCACTGACACACTGTGTACATCATGACCCAGAGTCAGATACACCCTGTGAAGTGTAAAACACCCCCACTGTCCTCAGTAATATTAACACACTGGCAGAGAACACAGATTAATATTAACACACTCACTGACACACTGTGTATATCATGACCCACAGTCAGATACACCCTGTGAAGTGTAAAACACCCCCACTGTCCTCAGGAATATTAACACACTGACAGAGAACACAGATTAATATTAACACACTCACTGACACACTGTGTGTATCATGACCCACAGTCAGATGCACCCTGTGAAGTGTAAAACACCCCCACTGTCCTCAGGAATATGAACACACTGACAGAGAACACAGATTAATATTAACACACTCACTGACACACTGTGTATATCATGACCCACAGTCAGATACACCCTGTGAAGTGTAAAACATCCCCACTGTCCTCAGTAATATTAACACACTGACAGAGAACACAGATTAATATTAACACACTCACTGACACACTGTGTACATCATGACCAACAGTCAGATACACCCTGTGAAGTGTAAAACACCCCCACTGTCCTCTGTAATATTATCACACTGACAGAGAACACAGATTAATATTAACACACTCACTGACACACTGTGTATATCATGACCCACAGTCAGATACACCCTGTGAAGTGTAAAACACCCCCACTGTCCTCAGCAATATTAACACACTGACAGAGAACACAGATTAATATTAACACACTCACTGGCACACTGTGTATATCATGACCCACAGTCAGATACACCCTGTGAAGTGTAAAACACCCCCACTGTCCTCAGGAATATTAACACACTGACAGAGAACACATTTTAATATTAACACACTCACTGACACACTGTGTACATCATGACCCACAGTCAGATACACCCTGTGAAGTGTAAAACATCCCCACTGTCCTCAGGAATATTAACACACTGACAGAGAACACAGATTAATATTAACACACTCACTGACACACTGTGTACATCATGACCCAGAGTCAGATACACCCTGTGAAGTGTAAAACACCCCCACTGTCCTCAGTAATATTAACACATTGACAGAGAACACAGATTAATATTAACACACTCACTGACACACTGTGTATATCATGACCCACAGTCAGATACACCCGGTGAAGTGTAAAACACCCCCACTGTCCTCAGTAATATTAACACACTGACAGAGAACACAGATTAATATTAACACACTCACTGACACACTGTGTACATCATGACCCACAGTCAGATACACCCTGTGAAGTGTAAAACACCCCCACTGTCCTCAGCAATATTAACACACTGACAGAGAACACAGATTAATATTAACACACTCACTGACACACTGTGTATATCATGACCCACAGTCAGATACACCCTGTGAAGTGTAAAACACCCCCACTGTCCTCAGGAATATTAACACACTGACAGAGAACACAGATTAATATTAACACACTCACTGACACACTCTGTATATCATGACCCACAGTCAGATACACCCTGTGAAGTATAAAACATCCCCACTGTCCTCAGTAATATTAGCACACAGACAGAGAACACAGATTAATATTAACACACTCACTGACACACTGTGTATATCATGACCCACAGTCAGATACACCCTGTGAAGTGTAAAACATCCCCACTGTCCTCAGTATTATTAACACACTGACAGAGAACACAGATTAATATTAACACACTCACTGACACACTGTGTATATCATGACCCACAGTCAGATACACCCTGTGAAGTGTAAAACACCCCCACTGTCCTCAGTAATATTAACACACTGACAGAGAACACAGATTAATATTAACACACTCACTGACACACTGTGTATATCATGACCCACAGTCAGATAAACCCTGTGAAGTGTAAAACACCCCCACTGTCCTCAGTAATATTAACACCTGACACAGAACACAGATTAATATTAACACACTCACTGACACACTGTGTATATCATGACCCACAGTCAGATACACCCTGTGAAGTGTAAAACACCCCCACTGTCCTCAGGAATATTAACACACTGACAGAGAACACAGATTAATATTAACACACTCACTGACACACTGTGTACATCATGACCCACAGTCAGATAAACCCTGTGAAGTGTAAAACACCCCCAATGTCCTCAGCAATATTAACACACTGACAGAGAACACAGATTAATATTAACACACTCACTGACACACTGTGTATATCATGACCCACAGTCAGATACACCCTGTGAAGTGTAAAACACCCCCACTGTCCTCAGGAATATTAACACACTGACAGAGAACACAGATTAATATTAACACACTCACCGACACACTGTGTATATCATGACCCACAGTCAGATACACCCTGTGAAGTGTAAAACACCCCCACTGTCCTCAGGAATATTAACACACTGACAGAGAACACAGATTAATATTAACACACTCACTGACACACTGTGTATATCATGACCCAGAGTCAGATACACCCTGTGAAGTGTAAAACACCCCCACTGTCCTCAGGAATATTAACACACTGACAGAGAACACAGATTAATATTAACACACTCACCGACACACTGTGTATATCATGACCCACAGTCAGATACACCCTGTGAAGTGTAAAACACCCCCACTGTCCTCAGGAATATTAACACACTGACAGAGAACACAGATTAATATTAACACACTCACTGACACACTGTGTACATCATGACCCAGAGTCAGATACACCCTGTGAAGTGTAAAACACCCCCACTGTCCTCAGGAATATTAACACACTGACAGAGAACACAGATTAATATTAACACACTCACTGACACACTGTGTATATCATGACCCAGAGTCAGATACACCCTGTGAAGTGTAAAACACCCCCACTGTCCTCAGGAATATTAACACACTGACAGAGAACACAGATTAATATTAACACACTCACTGACACACTGTGTATATCATGACCCACAGTCAGATACACCCGGTGAAGTGTAAAACACCCCCACTGTCCTCAGTAATATTAACACACTGACAGAGAACACAGATTAATATTAACACACTCACTGACACACTGTGTATATCATGACCCACAGTCAGATACACCCTGTGAAGTGTAAAACATCCCCACTGTCCTCAGTAATATTAACACACTGACAGAGAACACAGATTAATATTAACACACTCACTGACACACTGTGTATATCATGACCCACAGTCAGATACACCCTGTGAAGTGTAAAACACCCCCACTGTCCTCAGTAATATTAACACACTGACAGAGAACACAGATTAATATTAACACACTCACTGACACACTGTGTATATCATGACCCACAGTCAGATGCACCCTGTGAAGTGTAAAACACCCCCACTGTCCTCAGTAATATTAACACCTGACAGAGAACACAGATTAATATTAACACACTCACTGACACACTGTGTATATCATGACCCACAGTCAGATACACCCTGTGAAGTGTAAAACACCCCCACTGTCCTCAGTAATATTAACACACTGACAGAGAACACAGATTAATATTAACACACTCACTGACACACTGTGTATATCATGACCCACAGTCAGATACACCCTGTGAAGTGTAAAACATTCCCACTGTCCTCAGTAATATTAGCACACTGACAGAGAACACAGATTAATATTAACACACTCACTGACACACTGTGTATATCATGACCCACAGTCAGATACACCCTGTGAAGTGTAAAACACCCCCACTGTCCTCAGGAATATTAACACACTGATAGAGAACACAGATTAATATTAACACATTCACTGACACACTGTGTATATCATGACCCACAGTCAGATACACCCTGTGAAGTGTAAAACACCCCCACTGTCCTCAGCAATATTAACACACTGACAGAGAACACAGATTAATATTGACACACTCACTGACACACTGTGTATATCATGACCCACAGTCAGATACACCCTGTGAAGTGTAAAACAACCCAACTGTCCTCAGTAATATTAACACACTGACAGAGAACACAGATTAATATTAACACACTCACTGACACACTGTGTATATCATGACCCACAGTCAGATACACCCTGTGAAGTGTAAAACACCCCCACTGTCCTCAGGAATATTAACACACTGACAGAGAACACAGATTAATATTAACACACTCACTGACACACTGTGTACATCATGACCCACAGTCAGATACACCCTGTGAAGTGTAAAACACCCCCACTGTCCTCAGGAATATTAACACACTGACAGAGAACACAGATTAATATTAACACACTCACTGACACACTGTGTATATCATGACCCACAGTCAGATACACCCTGTGAAGTGTAAAACACCCCCACTGTCCTCAGGAATATTAACACACTGACAGAGAACACAGATTAATATTAACACACTCACTGACACACTCTGTATATCATGACCCACAGTCAGATACACCCTGTGAAGTGTAAAACATCCCCACTGTCCTCAGTAATATTAGCACACAGACAGAGAACACAGATTAATATTAACACACTCACTGACACACTGTGTATATCATGACCCACAGTCAGATACACCCTGTGAAGTGTAAAACATCCCCACTGTCCTCAGTATTATTAACACACTGACAGAGAACACAGATTAATATTAACATACTCACTGACACACTGTGTATATCATGACCCACAGTCAGATACACCCTGTGAAGTGTAAAACACCCCCACTGTCCTCAGTAATATTAACACACTGACAGAGAACACAGATTAATATTAACACACTCACTGACACACTGTGTATATCATGACCCACAGTCAGATAAACCCTGTGAAGTGTAAAACACCCCCACTGTCCTCAGTAATATTAACACCTGACACAGAACACAGATTAATATTAACACACTCACTGACACACTGTGTATATCATGACCCACAGTCAGATACACCCTGTGAAGTGTAAAACACCCCCACTGTCCTCAGGAATATTAACACACTGACAGATAACACAGATTAATATTAACACACTCACTGACACACTGTGTACATCATGACCCACAGTCAGATAAACCCTGTGAAGTGTAAAACACCCCCAATGTCCTCAGCAATATTAACACACTGACAGGGAACACAGATTAATATTAACACACTCACTGACACACTGTGTATATCATGACCCACAGTCAGATACACCCTGTGAAGTGTAAAACACCCCCACTGTCCTCAGGAATATTAACACACTGACAGAGAACACAGATTAATATTAACACACTCACCGACACACTGTGTATATCATGACCCACAGTCAGATACACCCTGTGAAGTGTAAAACACCCCCACTGTCCTCAGGAATATTAACACACTGACAGAGAACACAGATTAATATTAACACACTCACTGACACACTGTGTATATCATGACCCAGAGTCAGATACACCCTGTGAAGTGTAAAACACCCCCACTGTCCTCAGGAATATTAACACACTGACAGAGAACACAGATTAATATTAACACACTCACCGACACACTGTGTATATCATGACCCACAGTCAGATACACCCTGTGAAGTGTAAAACACCCCCACTGTCCTCAGGAATATTAACACACTGACAGAGAACACAGATTAATATTAACACACTCACTGACACACTGTGTACATCATGACCCAGAGTCAGATACACCCTGTGAAGTGTAAAACACCCCCACTGTCCTCAGGAATATTAACACACTGACAGAGAACACAGATTAATATTAACACACTCACTGACACACTGTGTATATCATGACCCACAGTCAGATACATCCTGTGAAGTGTAAAACACCCCCACTGTCCTCAGTAATATTAACACACTGACAGAGAACACAGATTAATATTAACACACTCACTGACACACTGTGTATATCATGACCCAGAGGCAGATACACCCTGTGAAGTGTAAAACACCCCCACTGTCCTCAGGAATATTAACACACTGACAGAGAACACAGATTAATATTAACACACTCACCGACACACTGTGTATATCATGACCCACAGTCAGATACACCCGGTGAAGTGTAAAACACCCCCACTGTCCTCAGTAATATTAACACACTGACAGAGAACACAGATTAATATTAACACACTCACTGACACACTGTGTATATCATGACCCACAGTCAGATACACCCTGTGAAGTGTAAAACATCCCCACTGTCCTCAGTAATATTAACACACTGACAGAGAACACAGATTAATATTAACACACTCACTGACACACTGTGTATATCATGACCCACAGTCAGATACACCCTGTGAAGTGTAAAACACCCCCACTGTCCTCAGTAATATTAACACACTGACAGAGAACACAGATTAATATTAACACACTCACTGACACACTGTGTATATCATGACCCACAGTCAGATGCACCCTGTGAAGTGTAAAACACCCCCACTGTCCTCAGTAATATTAACACCTGACAGAGAACACAGATTAATATTAACACACTCACTGACACACTGTGTATATCATGACCCACAGTCAGATACACCCGGTGAAGTGTAAAACACCCCCACTGTCCTCAGTAATATTAACACACTGACAGAGAACACAGATTAATATTAACACACTCACTGACACACTGTGTATATCATGACCCACAGTCAGATACACCCTGTGAAGTGTAAAACATCCCCACTGTCCTCAGTAATATTAACACACTGACAGAGAACACAGATTAATATTAACACACTCACTGACACACTGTGTATATCATGACCCACAGTCAGATACACCCTGTGAAGTGTAAAACACCCCCACTGTCCTCAGTAATATTAACACACTGACAGAGAACACAGATTAATATTAACACACTCACTGACACACTGTGTATATCATGACCCACAGTCAGATGCACCCTGTGAAGTGTAAAACACCCCCACTGTCCTCAGTAATATTAACACCTGACAGAGAACACAGATTAATATTAACACACTCACTGACACACTGTGTATATCATGACCCACAGTCAGATACACCCTGTGAAGTGTAAAACACCCCCACTGTCCTCAGTAATATTAACACACTGACAGAGAACACAGATTAATATTAACACACTCACTGACACACTGTGTATATCATGACCCACAGTCAGATACACCCTGTGAAGTGTAAAACATTCCCACTGTCCTCAGTAATATTAGCACACTGACAGAGAACACAGATTAATATTAACACACTCACTGACACACTGTGTATATCATGACCCACAGTCAGATACACCCTGTGAAGTGTAAAACACCCCCACTGTCCTCAGGAATATTAACACACTGATAGAGAACACAGATTAATATTAACACATTCACTGACACACTGTGTATATCATGACCCACAGTCAGATACACCCTGTGAAGTGTAAAACACCCCCACTGTCCTCAGTAATATTAACACACTGACAGAGAACGCAGATTAATATTGACACACTCACTGACACACTGTGTATATCATGACCCACAGTCAGATACACCCTGTGAAGTGTAAAACACCCCCACTGTCCTCAGTAATATTAACACACTGACAGAGAACACAGATTAATATTGACACACTCACTGACACACTGTGTATATCATGACCCACAGTCAGATACACCCTGTGAAGTGTAAAACACCCCAACTGTCCTCAGTAATATTAACACACTGACAGAGAACACAGATTAATATTAACACACTCACTGACACACTGTGTATATCATGACCCACAGTCAGATACACCCTGTGAAGTGTAAAACACCCCCACTGTCCTCAGGAATATTAACACACTGACAGAGAACACAGATTAATATTAACACACTCACTGACACACTGTGTATATCATGACCCACAGTCAGATACACCCGGTGAAGTGTAAAACACCCCCACTGTCCTCAGGAATATTAACACACTGACAGAGAACACAGATTAATATTAACACACTCACTGACACACTGTGTATATCATGACCCACAGTCAGAAAAACCCTGTGAAGTGTAAAACACCCCCACTGTCCTCAGGAATATTAACACACTGACAGAGAACACAGATTAATTTTAACACACTCACTGACACACTGTGTATATCATGACCCACAGTCAGATAAACCCTGTGAAGTGTAAAACATCCCACTGTCCTCAGTAATATTAACACACTGACAGAGAACACAGATTAATATTAACACACTCACTGACACACTGTGTACATCATGACCCACAGTCAGATACACCCTGTGAAGTGTAAAACACCCCACTGTCCTCGGTAATATTAACACCTGACAGAGAACACAGATTAATATTAACACACTCACTGACACACTGTGTATATCATGACCCACAGTCAGATACACCCTGTGAAGTGTAAAACACCCCCACTGTCCTCAGGAATATTAACACACTGACAGAGAACACAGATTAATATTAACACACTCACTGACACACTGTGTATATCATGACCCACAGTCAGATACACCCTGTGAAGTGTAAAACACCCCCACTGTCCTCAGTAATATTAACACACTGACAGAGTACACAGATTAATATTAACACACTCACTGACACACTGTGTATATCATGACCCACAGTCAGATACACCCTGTGAAGTGTAAAACACCCCCACTGTCCTCAGTAATATTAACACACTGACAGAAAACACAGATTAATATTAACACACTCACTGACACACTGTGTATATCATGACCCACAGTCAGATAAACCCTGTGAAGTGTAAAACACCCCCACTGTCCTCAGGAATATTAACACACTGACAGAGAACACAGATTAATATTAACACACTCACTGACACACTGTGACATCATGACCCACAGTCAGATACACCCTGTGAAGTGTAAAACACCCCCACTGTCCTCAGGAATATTAACACACTGACAGAGAACACAGATTAATATTAACACACTCACTGACACACTGTGTATATCATGACCCACAGTCAGATACACCCGGTGAAGTGTAAAACACCCCCACTGTCCTCAGTAATATTAACACACTGACAGAGAACACAGATTAATATTAACACACTCACTGACACACTGTGTATATCATGACCCACAGTCAGATACACCCTGTGAAGTGTAAAATACCCCCACTGTCCTCAGTAATATTAACACACTGACAGAGAACACAGATTAATATTAACACACTCACTGACACACTGTGTATATCATGATCCACAGTCAGATGCACCCTGTGAAGTGTAAAACACCCCCACTGTCCTCAGTAATATTAACACACTGACAGAGAACACAGATTAATATTAACACACTCACTGACACACTGTGTATATCATGACCCACAGTCAGATACACCCTGTGAAGTGTAAAACACCCCCACTGTCCTCAGTAATATTAACACACTGACAGAGAACACAGATTAATATTAACACACTCACTGACACACTGTGTATATCATGACCCACAGTCAGATACACCCTGTGAAGTGTAAAACACCCCCACTGTCCTCAGTAATATTAACACACTGACAGAGAACACAGATTAATATTAACACACTCACTGACACACTGTGTATATCATGACCCACAGTCAGATACACCCTGTGAAGTGTAAAACATCCCCACTGTCCTCAGTAATATTAACACACTGACAGAGAACACAGATTAATATTAACACACTCACTGACACACTGTGTATATCATGACCCACAGTCAGATACACCCTGTGAAGTGTAAAACACCCCCACTGTCCTCAGTAATATTAACACACTGACAGAGAACACAGATTAATATTAACACACTCACTGACACACTGTGTACATCATGACCCACAGTCAGATACACCCTGTGAAGTGTAAAACACCCCACTGTCCTCGGTAATATTAACACCTGACAGAGAACACAGATTAATATTAACACACTCACTGACACACTGTGTATATCATGACCCACAGTCAGATACACCCTGTGAAGTGTAAAACACCCCCACTGTCCTCAGGAATATTAACACACTGACAGAGAACACAGATTAATATTAACACACTCACTGACACACTGTGTATATCATGACCCACAGTCAGATACACCCTGTGAAGTGTAAAACACCCCCACTGTCCTCAGTAATATTAACACACTGACAGAGTACACAGATTAATATTAACACACTCACTGACACACTGTGACATCATGACCCACAGTCAGATACACCCTGTGAAGTGTAAAACACCCCCACTGTCCTCAGGAATATTAACACACTGACAGAGAACACAGATTAATATTAACACACTCACTGACACACTGTGTATATCATGACCCACAGTCAGATACACCCTGTGAAGTGTAAAACACCCCCACTGTCCTCAGTAATATTAACACACTGACAGAGAACACAGATTAATATTAACACACTCACTGACACACTGTGTATATCATGACCCACAGTCAGATAAACCCTGTGAAGTGTAAAACACGCCCACTGTCCTCAGTAATATTAACACACTGACAGAGAACACAGACTAATATTAACACACTCACTGACACACTGTGTACATCATGACCCACAGTCAGATACACCCTGTGAAGTGTAAAACACCCCCACTGTCCTCAGGAATATTAACACACTGACAGAGAACACAGATTAATATTAACACACTCACTGACACACTGTGTACATCATGACCCACAGTCAGATACACCCTGTGAAGTGTAAAACACCCCCACTGTCCTCAGTAATATTAACACACTGACAGAGAACACAGATTAATATTAACACACTCACTGACACACTGTGTACATCATGACCCACAGTCAGATACATCCTGTGAAGTGTAAAACACCCCCACTGTCCTCAGGAATATTAACACACTGACAGAGAACACAGATTAATATTAACACACTCACTGACACACTGTGTATATCATGACCCACAGTCAGATACACCCTGTGAAGTGTAAAACACCCCCACTGTCCTCAGTAATATTAACACACTGACAGAGAACACAGATTAATATTAACACACTCACTGACACACTGTGTATATCATGATCCACAGTCAGATGCACCCTGTGAAGTGTAAAACACCCCCACTGTCCTCAGTAATATTAACACACTGACAGAGAACACAGATTAATATTAACACACTCACTGACACACTGTGTATATCATGACCCACAGTCAGATACACCCTGTGAAGTGTAAAACACCCCCACTGTCCTCAGTAATATTAACACACTGACAGAGAACACAGATTAATATTAACACACTCACTGACACACTGTGTACATCATGACCCACAGTCAGATACACCCTGTGAAGTGTAAAACACCCCACTGTCCTCGGTAATATTAACACCTGACAGAGAACACAGATTAATATTAACACACTCACTGACACACTGTGTATATCATGACCCACAGTCAGATACACCCTGTGAAGTGTAAAACACCCCCACTGTCCTCAGGAATATTAACACACTGACAGAGAACACAGATTAATATTAACACACACACTGACACACTGTGTATATCATGACCCACAGTCAGATACACCCTGTGAAGTGTAAAACACCCCCACTGTCCTCAGTAATATTAACACACTGACAGAGTACACAGATTAATATTAACACACTCACTGACACACTGTGACATCATGACCCACAGTCAGATACACCCTGTGAAGTGTAAAACACCCCCACTGTCCTCAGGAATATTAACACACTGACAGAGAACACAGATTAATATTAACACACTCACTGACACACTGTGTACATCATGACCCACAGTCAGATACACCCTGTGAAGTTTAAAACACCCCCACTGTCCTCAGGAATATTAACACACTGACTGAGAACACAGATTAATATTAACACACTCACTGACACACTATGTATATCATGACCCACAGTCAGATAAACCCTGTGAAGTGTAAAACACGCCCACTGTCCTCAGTAATATTAACACACTGACAGAGAACACAGACTAATATTAACACACTCACTGACACACTGTGTACATCATGACCCACAGACAGATACACCCTGTGAAGTGTAAAACACCCCCACTGTCCTCAGGAATATTAACACACTGACAGAGAACACAGATTAATATTAACACACTCACTGACACACTGTGTACATCATGACCCACAGTCAGATACACCCTGTGAAGTGTAAAACACCCCCACTGTCCTCAGTAATATTAACACACTGACAGAGAACACAGATTAATATTAACACACTCACTGACACACTGTGTACATCATGACCCACAGTCAGATACACCCTGTGAAGTGTAAAACACCCCCACTGTCCTCAGGAATATTAACACACTGACAGAGAACACAGATTAATATTAACACACTCACTGACACACTGTGTATATCATGACCCACAGTCAGATACACCCTGTGAAGTGTAAAACACCCCCACTGTCCTCAGTAATATTAACACACTGACAGAGAACACAGATTAATATTAACACACTCACTGACACACTGTGTATATCATGATCCACAGTCAGATGCACCCTGTGAAGTGTAAAACACCCCCACTGTCCTCAGTAATATTAACACACTGACAGAGAACACAGATTAATATTAACACACTCACTGACACACTGTGTATATCATGACCCACAGTCAGATACACCCTGTGAAGTGTAAAACACCCCCACTGTCCTCAGTAATATTAACACACTGACAGAGAACACAGATTAATATTAACACACTCACTGACACACTGTGTATATCATGACCCACAGTCAGATACACCCTGTGAAGTGTAAAACACCCCCACTGTCCTCAGTAATATTAACACACTGACAGAGAACACAGATTAATATTAACACACTCACTGACACACTGTGTATATCATGACCCACAGTCAGATACACCCTGTGAAGTGTAAAACATCCCCACTGTCCTCAGTAATATTAACACACTGACAGAGAACACAGATTAATATTAACACACTCACTGACACACTGTGTATATCATGACCCACAGTCAGATACACCCTGTGAAGTGTAAAACACCCCCACTGTCCTCAGTAATATTAACACACTGACAGAGAACACAGATTAATATTAACACACTCACTGACACACTGTGTACATCATGACCCACAGTCAGATACACCCTGTGAAGTGTAAAACACCCCCACTGTCCTCAGTAATATTAACACACTGACAGAAAACACAGATTAATATTAACACACTCACTGACACACTGTGTATATCATGACCCACAGTCAGATAAACCCTGTGAAGTGTAAAACACCCCCACTGTCCTCAGGAATATTAACACACTGACAGAGAACACAGATTAATATTAACACACTCACTGACACACTGTGACATCATGACCCACAGTCAGATACACCCTGTGAAGTGTAAAACACCCCCACTGTCCTCAGGAATATTAACACACTGACAGAGAACACAGATTAATATTAACACACTCACTGACACACTGTGTATATCATGACCCACAGTCAGATACACCCTGTGAAGTGTAAAACACCCCCACTGTCCTCAGTAATATTAACACACTGACAGAGAACACAGATTAATATTAACACACTCACTGACACACTGTGTATATCATGACCCACAGTCAGATACACCCTGTGAAGTGTAAAACACCCCCACTGTCCTCAGTAATATTAACACACTGACAGAGAACACAGATTAATATTAACACACTCACTGACACACTGTGTATATCATGACCCACAGTCAGATACACCCTGTGAAGTGTAAAACATCCCCACTGTCCTCAGTAATATTAACACACTGACAGAGAACACAGATTAATATTAACACACTCACTGACACACTGTGTATATCATGACCCACAGTCAGATACACCCTGTGAAGTGTAAAACACCCCCACTGTCCTCAGTAATATTAACACACTGACAGAGAACACAGATTAATATTAACACACTCACTGACACACTGTGTATATCATGACCCACAGTCAGATACACCCTGTGAAGTGTAAAACATCCCCACTGTCCTCAGTAATATTAACACACTGACAGAGAACACAGATTAATATTAACACACTCACTGACACACTGTGTATATCATGACCCACAGTCAGATACACCCTGTGAAGTGTAAAACACCCCCACTGTCCTCAGGAATATTAACACACTGACAGAGAACACAGATTAATATTAACACACTCACTGACACACTGTGTACATCATGACCCACAGTCAGATACACCCTGTGAAGTGTAAAACACCCCACTGTCCTCGGTAATATTAACACCTGACAGAGAACACAGATTATTATTAACACACTCACTGACACACTGTGTATATCATGACCCACAGTCAGATACACCCTGTGAAGTGTAAAACACCCCCACTGTCCTCAGGAATATTAACACACTGACAGAGAACACAGATTAATATTAACACACTCACTGACACACTGTGTATATCATGACCCACAGTCAGATACACCCTGTGAAGTGTAAAACACCCCCACTGTCCTCAGTAATATTAACACACTGACAGAGTACACAGATTAATATTAACACACTCACTGACACACTGTGACATCATGACCCACAGTCAGATACACCCTGTGAAGTGTAAAACACCCCCACTGTCCTCAGGAATATTAACACACTGACAGAGAACACAGATTAATATTAACACACTCACTGACACACTGTGTACATCATGACCCACAGTCAGATACACCCTGTGCAGTTTAAAACACCCCCACTGTCCTCAGGAATATTAACACACTGACAGAGAACACAGATTAATATTAACACACTCACTGACACACTATGTATATCATGACCCACAGTCAGATAAACCCTGTGAAGTGTAAAACACGCCCACTGTCCTCAGTAATATTAACACACTGACAGAGAACACAGATTAATATTAACACACTCACTGACACACTGTGTACATCATGACCCACAGTCAGATAAACCCTGTGAAGTGTAAAACACCCCCACTGTCCTCAGGAATATTAACACACTGACAGAGAACACAGACTAATATTAACACACTCACTGACACACTGTGTACATCATGACCCACAGTCAGATACACCCTGTGAAGTGTAAAACACCCCCACTGTCCTCAGGAATATTAACACACTGACAGAGAACACAGATTAATATTAACACACTCACTGACACACTGTGTACATCATGACCCACAGTCAGATACACCCTGTGAAGTGTAAAACACCCCCACTGTCCTCAGTAATATTAACACACTGACAGAGAACACAGATTAATATTAACACACTCACTGACACACTGTGTACATCATGACCCACAGTCAGATACACCCTGTGAAGTGTAAAACACCCCCACTGTCCTCAGTAATATTAACACACTGACAGAGAACACAGATTAATATTAACACACTCACTGACACACTGTGTACATCATGACCCACAGTCAGATACACCCTGTGAAGTGTAAAACATCCCCACTGTCCTCAGTAATATTAACACACTGACAGAGAACACAGATTAATATTAACACACTCACTGACACACTGTGTATATCATGACCCACAGTCAGATACACCCTTTGAAGTGTAAAACACCCCCACTGTCCTCAGTAATATTAACACACTGACAGAGAACACAGATTAATATTAAAACACTCACTGACACACTGTGTATATCATGACCCACAGTCAGATAAACCCTGTGAAGTGTAAAACACCCCCACTGTCCTCAGTAATATTAACACACTGACAGAGAACACAGATTAATATTAACACACTCACTGACACACTGTGTATATCATGACCCACAGTCAGATACACCCTGTGAAGTGTAAAACACCCCCACTGTCCTCAGTAATATTAACACACTGACAGAGAACACAGATTAATATTAAAACACTCACTGACACACTGTGTATATCATGACCCACAGTCAGATACACCCTGTGAAGTGTAAAACACCCCCACTGTCCTCAGTAATATTAACACACTGACAGAGAACACAGATTAATATTAACACACTCACTGACACACTGTGTATATCATGACCCACAGTCAGATACACCCTGTGAAGTGTAAAACACCCCCACTGTCCTCAGGAATATTAACACACTGACAGAGAACACAGATTAATATTAACACACTCAATGACACACTGTGTATATCATGACCCACAGTCAGATACACCCTGTGAAGTGTAAAACACCCCCACTGTCCTCAGTAATATTAACACCTGACAGAGAACACAGATTAATATTAACACACTCACTGGCACACTGTGTACATCATGGCCCACAGTCAGATACACCCTGTGAAGTGTAAAACACCCCCACTGTCCTCAGTAATATTAACACACTGACAGAGAACACAGATTAATATTAACACACTCACTGACACACTGTGTATATCATGACCCACAGTCAGATACACCCTGTGAAGTGTAAAACACCCCCACTGTCCTCAGTAATATTAACACACTGACAGAGAACACAGATTAATATTAACACACTCACTGACACACTGTGTATATCATGACCCACAGTCAGATACACCCTGTGAAGTGTAAAACACCCCCACTGTCCTCAGTAATATTAACACCTGACAGAGAACACAGATTAATATTAACACACTCACTGGCACACTGTGTACATCATGACCCACAGCCAGATACACCCTGTGAAGTGTAAAACACCCCCACTGTCCTCAGTAATATTATGACACTGACAGAGAACACAGATTAATATTAACACACTCACTGACACACTGTGTACATCATGACCCACAGTCAGATACACCCTGTGAAGTGTAAAACACCCCCACTGTCCTCAGGAATATTAACACACTGACAGAGAACACAGATTAATATTAACACACTCACTGACACACTGTGGATATCATGACCCACAGTCAGATACACCCTCTGAAGTGTAAAACACCCCCACTGTCCTCAGTAATATTAACACACTGACAGAGAACACAGATTAATATTAACACACTCACTGACACACTGTGTATATCATGACCCACAGTCAGATACACCCTGTGAAGTGTAAAACACCCCCACTGTCCTCAGTAATATTAACACCTGACAGAGAACACAGATTAATATTAACACACTCAAGGGCACACTGTGTACATCATGACCCACAGCCAGATACACCCTGTGAAGTGTAAAACACCCCCACTGTCCTCAGTAATATTATGACACTGACAGAGAACACAGATTAATATTAACACACTCACTGACACACTGTGTACATCATGACCCACAGTCAGATACACCCTGTGAAGTGTAAAACACCCCCACTGTCCTCAGGAATACTAACACACTGACAGAGAACACAGATTAATATTAACACACTCACTGACACACTGTGTATATCATGACCCACAGTCAGATACACCCTGTGAAGTGTAAAACACCCCCACTGTCCTCAGGAATATTAACACACTGACAGAGAACACAGATTAATATTAACACGCTCACTCTGGCAGTGCCATAGACATTTATAAGTGCAAAGTAATAGAAACGTTTAACACACCATTCACTTACAATGCCCTGGCCCTTTTTAGCATGCTTGACTATTGGAATGCAAAGGCCTATTGCAGTGTAATTGTACCTCGCAGTACAGGAACCTCTGACAGGGTAATTGTACCTCGCAGTACAGGAACCTCTGACAGGGTAATTGTCCCTCGCAGTACAGGAACCTCTGACAGGGTAATTGTACCTCGCAGTACAGGAACCTCTGACAGGGTAATTGTACCTCGCAGTACAGGAACCTCTGACAGGGTAATTGTACCTCGCAGTACAGGAACCTCTGACAGGGTAATTGTACCTCGCAGTACAGGAACCTCTGACAGGGTAATTGTACCTCGCAGTGCAGGAACCTCTGACAGGGTAATTGTACCTCGCAGTACAGGAACCTCTGACAGTGTAATTGTACCTCGCAGTGCAGGAACCTCTGACAGTGTAATTGTACCTCGCAGTGCAGGAACCTCTGACAGGGTAATTGTACCTCGCAGTGCAGGAACCTCTGACAGGGTAATTGTACCTCGCAGTGCAGGAACCTCTGACAGGGTAATTGTACCTCGCAGTGCAGGAACCTCTGACAGGGTAATTGTACCTCGCAGTACAGGAACCTCTGACAGTGTAATTGTACCTCGCAGTACAGGAACCTCTGACAGGGTAATTGTACCTCGCAGTGCAGGAACCTCTGACAGTGTAATTGTACCTCGCAGTGCAGGAACCTCTGACAGGGTAATTGTACCTCGCAGTGCAGGAACCTCTGACAGGGTAATTGTACCTCGCAGTACAGGAACCTCTGACAGGGTAATTGTACCTCACAGTACAGGAACCTCTGACAGTGTAATTGTACCTCGCAGTGCAGGAACCTCTGACAGGGTAATTGTACCTCGCAGTACAGGAACCTCTGACAGGGTAATTGTACCTCGCAGTGCAGGAACCTCTGACAGGGTAAGTGTACCTCGCAGTACAGGAACCTCTGACAGGGTAATTGTACCTCGCAGTACAGGAACCTCTGACAGGGTAATTGTACCTCGCAGTACAGGAACCTCTGACAGGGTAATTGTACCTCGCAGTGCAGGAACCTCTGACAGGGTAATTGTACCTCGCAGTACAGGAACCTCTGACAGGGTAATTGTACCTCGCAGTACAGGAACCTCTGACAGGGTAATTGTACCTCGCAGTACAGGAACCTCTGACAGGGTAATTGTACCTCGCAGTACAGGAACCTCTGACAGGGTAATTGTACCTCGCAGTGCAGGAACCTCTGACAGGGTAATTGTACCTCGCAGTGCAGGAACCTCTGACAGGGTAATTGTACCTCGCAGTACAGGAACCTCTGACAGGGTAATTGTACCTCGCAGTACAGGAACCTCTGACAGGGTAATTGTACCTCGCAGTACAGGAACCTCTGACAGGGTAATTGTACCTCGCAGTACAGGAACCTCTGACAGGGTAATTGTACCTCGCAGTACAGGAACCTCTGACAGGGTAATTGTACCTCGCAGTACAGGAACCTCTGACAGTGTAATTGTACCTCGCAGTGCAGGAACCTCTGACAGTGTAATTGTACCTCGCAGTGCAGGAACCTCTGACAGGGTAATTGTACCTCGCAGTACAGGAACCTCTGACAGGGTAATTGTACCTCGCAGTACAGGAACCTCTGACAGGGTAATTGTACCTCGCAGTACAGGAACCTCTGACAGGGTAATTGTACCTCGCAGTGCAGGAACCTCTGACAGGGTAATTGTACCTCGCAGTGCAGGAACCTCTGACAGGGTAATTGTACCTCGCAGTACAGGAACCTCTGACAGGGTAATTGTACCTCGCAGTACAGGAACCTCTGACAGGGTAATTGTACCTCGCAGTACAGGAACCTCTGACAGGGTAATTGTACCTCGCAGTACAGGAACCTCTGACAGGGTAATTGTACCTCGCAGTGCAGGAACCTCTGACAGTGTAATTGTCCCTCGCAGTCCAGGAACCTCTGACAGTGTAATTGTACCTCGCAGTGCAGGAACCTCTGACAGGGTAATTGTACCTCGCAGTACAGGAACCTCTGACAGGGTAATTGTACCTCGCAGTACAGGAACCTCTGACAGGGTAATTGTACCTCACAGTACAGGAACCTCTGACAGGGTAATTGTACCTCACAGTACAGGAACCTCTGACAGGGTAATTGTACCTCGCAGTACAGGAACCTCTGACAGTGTAATTGTACCTCACAGTACAGGAACCTCTGACAGGGTAATTGTACCTCGCAGTACAGTAACCTCTGACAGGGTAATTGTACCTCGCAGTACAGGAACCTCTGACAGGGTAATTGTACCTCGCAGTACAGGAACCTCTGACAGGGTAATTGTACCTCACAGTACAGGAACCTCTGACAGGGTAATTGTACCTCGCAGTACAGGAACCTCTGACAGGGTAATTGTACCTCGCAGTGCAGGAACCTCTGACAGGGTAATTGTACCTCGCAGTACAGGAACCTCTGACAGGGTAATTGTACCTCGCAGTACAGGAACCTCTGACAGGGTAATTGTACCTCGCAGTACAGGAACCTCTGACAGGGTAATTGTACCTCGCAGTACAGGAACCTCTGACAGGGTAATTGTACCTCGCAGTACAGGAACCTCTGACAGGGTAATTGTACCTCGCAGTACAGGAACCTCTGACAGGGTAATTGTACCTCGCAGTACAGGAACCTCTGACAGGGTAATTGTACCTCGCAGTACAGGAACCTCTGACAGGGTAATTGTACCTCGCAGTACAGGAACCTCTGACAGGGTAATTGTACCTCGCAGTACAGGAACCTCTGACAGGGTAATTGTACCTCGCAGTACAGTAACCTCTGACAGGGTAATTGTACCTCGCAGTACAGGAACCTCTGACAGGGTAATTGTACCTCGCAGTACAGGAACCTCTGACAGGGTAATTGTACCTCGCAGTACAGGAACCTCTGACAGTGTAATTGTCCCTCGCAGTACAGGAACCTCTGACAGGGTAATTGTACCTCGCAGTGCAGGAACCTCTGACAGGGTAATTGTACCTCGCAGTACAGGAACCTCTGACAGGGTAATTGTACCTCACAGTACAGGAACCTCTGACAGAGTAATTGTACCTCGCAGTACAGGAACCTCTGACAGGGTAATTGTACCACGCAGTACAGGAACCTCTGACAGTGTAATTGTACCTCGCAGTGCAGGAACCTCTGACAGGGTAATTGTACCTCGCAGTACAGGCACCTCTGACAGGGTAATTGTACCTCGCAGTACAGGAACCTCTGACAGTGTAATTGTACCTCACAGTGCAGGAACCTCTGACAGGGTAATTGTACCTCGCAGTACAGGAACCTCTGACAGGGTAATTGTACCACGTAGTACAGGAACCTCTGACAGTGTAATTGTCCCTCGCAGTGCAGGAACCTCTGACAGTGTAATTGTACCTCACAGTGCAGGAACCTCTGACAGGGTAATTGTACCTCGCAGTACAGGAACCTCTGACAGTGTAATTGTACCTCGCAGTACAGGAACCTCTGACAGGGTAATTGTACCTCGCAGTACAGGCACCTCTGACAGGGTAATTGTACCTCGCAGTGCAGGAACCTCTGACAGGGTAATTGTACCTCGCAGTACAGGCACCTCTGACAGGGTAATTGTACCTCGCAGTACAGGAACCTCTGACAGGGTAATTGTACCTCTCAGTACAGGAACCTCTGACAGGGTAATTGTACCTCGCAGTACAGGAACCTCTGACAGGGTAATTGTACCTCGCAGTACAGGAACCTCTGACAGTGTAATTGTACCTCGCAGTACAGGAACCTCTGACAGGGTAATTGTACCTCGCAGTACAGGCACCTCTGACAGGGTAATTGTACCTCGCAGTGCAGGAACCTCTGACAGGGTAATTGTACCTCGCAGTACAGGCACCTCTGACAGGGTAATTGTACCTCGCAGTACAGGAACCTCTGACAGTGTAATTGTACCTCACAGTGCAGGAACCTCTGACAGGGTAATTGTACCTCGCAGTACAGGAACCTCTGACAGGGTAATTGTACCACGCAGTACAGGAACCTCTGACAGTGTAATTGTCCCTCGCAGTGCAGGAACCTCTGACAGTGTAATTGTACCTCACAGTGCAGGAACCTCTGACAGGGTAATAGTACCTCGCAGTACAGGAACCTCTGACAGGGTAATTGTACCTCGCAGTGCAGGAACCTCTGACAGGGTAATTGTACCTCGCAGTGCAGGAACCTCTGACAGGGTAATTGTACCTCGCAGTACAGGAACCTCTGACAGGGTAATTGTACCACGCAGTGCAGGAACCTCTGACAGGGTAATTGTACCTCGCAGTACAGGAACCTCTCGCAGCACAATAGCATCTTGCAATGCAGAGGCCTTTCCTGTGCATTTGCCCATGTAATGCAATGGGACTTGCTATGTAAAATCCAATTGTAATGCAAATTTCCCATGCAGTGCTGCAGCCCCTTGTAGTGCAAAAAGCACCTTGAGATGTCATAGAATGTTGCAATGCAACAAGCATTTGAAATCCCATTGAAGTTATGGTGCACTAGACCCTTACAATGCAACACAAAAACTTGTAGTACAATAGCCTTTGCAGTACAACATCCACTAACAAAGCAATAGCCCCATGCAGTGCAATCTCCACTCACAGTGTAAAAACAACATGCAATGTAATAGTCTCTAAGAGTGACATAGCAATAACGTGAAGAAATGCTCTAGCCTTTTGAACACAACAGACCATGACAATTCAATAGCCTCTTGCAGTGCAAAAGCTCTTTGGTGTGCAATAGACCCTGACAATGTATTTTCCCCTTACAGTGCAACAGTTCTATGCTTTGCATAACATGCTTATGGTACAAAAGCCAGGTGCAGTCCAAGAGCAAATTGCCTTTTGATACCCTATTGAAATATAATATCCTCTCACAATGGAAATCATCTCGCAATACAAAATTTCCCTGCAGTGCAATAGCTATTTGTTTTGCAATTGTGACTTTCAATACAATAGACACTTGCCATGTAACATCCAGTTGCAATGTAATGGAACCATTAGTGTGCATGATCCTTGTATTGCAATAGCCTCTTGCAGTGCAATAGCAGCTTGCAATGCAGGGACCTTTGGTAGTGCAATAACTCCTTCCAATGCAAAGGTCTTTGAGTTTGCAATAGAGCGTGGTGTGCAACATCCACTTGCAATGAAAATGCAAAGGCACCTTGCAATACAAGAACTATTTGCAGAGCAAAAACTCCAGCAATGCAACACGCATTTCATTGCAATAGCGCTTGCAGTCCAACAGTCCCTCCCTTGCAGACTATTATCCTTGCAATGTCAGAGCCCCTTTCAATACAACATCCACATGCAACGCAAGAAAACCAAGAATGTTTGGCAATGCACTGAAACAACTACTTGCAATGCAATAACCTGAAGCAGTACATTGGGGGCTTACAATACAGTATCCATAATTAATACAATAACACTTTACATTACAATGGCCTCTTACACTGTAATATCTTCTTGTAGTGTGAACACTCTTGCAGTTCAATAGCTACGTGCTGGAAAGCAGAAGCCTCTTGCAAAGAAATACCCTTTGTAATTCAATCACCTCTTGCACGGTGACAGCACCTTGCAATGCAGGACACACTGACAGTTTAATAGTCCTTTGTAATTCAATCACCTCTCGCACGGTGACAGCACCTTGCAATGCAGGATACACTGACAGTTTAATAGCCCTTTGTAATTCAATCACCTCTTGCACGGTGACAGCACCTTGCAATGCAGGAAACAATGACAGTTTAATAGTCCTTTGTAATTCAATCACCTCTTGCACGGTGACAGCACCTTGCAATGCAGGATACACTGACAGTTTAATAGTCCTTTGTAATTCAATCACCTCTTGCACGGTGACAGCACCTTGCAATGCAGGATACACTGACAGTTTAATAGTCCTTTGTAATTCAATCACCTCTTGCACGGTGACAGCACCTTGCAATGCAGGATACACTGACAGTTTAATAATCCTTTGTAATTCAATCACCTCTTGCACGGTGACAGCACCTTGCAATGCAGGATACACTGACAGTTTAATAGTCCTTTGTAATTCAATCACCTCTTGCACGGTGACAGCACCTTGCAATGCAGGATACAATGACAGTTTAATAGTCCTTTGTAATTCAATCACCTCTTGCACGGTGACAGCACCTTGCAATGCAGGATACAATGACAGTTTAATAGTCCTTTATAATTCAATCACCTCTTGCACGGTGACAGCACCTTGCAATGCAGGATACACTGACAGTTTAATAGTCCTTTGTAATTCAATCACCTCTTGCACGGTGACAGCACCTTGCAATGCAGGATACACTGACAGTTTAATAGTCCTTTGTAATTCAATCACCTCTTGCACGGTGACAGCACCTTGCAATGCAGGATACACTGACAGTTTAATAGTCCTTTGTAATTCAATCACCTCTTGCACGGTGACAGCACCTTGCAATGCAGGAGACACTGACAGTTTAATAGTCCTTTGTAATTCAATCACCTCTTGCACGGTGACAGCACCTTGCAATGCAGGAAACAATGACAGTTTAATAGTCCTTTGTAATTCAATCACCTCTTGCACGGTGACAGCACCTTGCAATGCAGGATACACTGACAGTTTAATAGTCCTTTGTAATTCAATCACCTCTTGCACGGTGACACCACCTTGCAATGCAGGAAACAATGACAGTTTAATAGTCCTTTGTAATTCAATCACCTCTTGCACGGTGACAGCACCTTGCAATGCAGGATACACTGACAGTTTCATAGTCCTTTATAATTCGCCAGAGCTGGCGGGCAGCCATAAAGACAGGGCTAAATTGTGGCGAGTCGAAGAGACTTAGTAGTTGGCAGGAAAAAAGACAGAGGCGCAAGGGGAGAGCCAACTGTGCAACAGCCCCAACAAACAAATTTCTCTGCAGCACCTGTGGAAGAGCCTGTCACTCCAGAATTGGCCTTTATAGCCACTCCAGGCGCTGCTTCACAAACCACTGACCACCTCCAGGCGCGTATCCATTGTCTCTCGAGATAAGGAGGCCCAAAAGAAAAGAATAATTCAATCACCTCTTGCACGGTGACAGCACCTTGCAATGCAGGATACAATGACAGTTTAATAGTCCTTTGTAATTCAATCACCTCTTGCACGGTGACAGCACCTTGCAATGCAGGATACACTGACAGTTTAATAGTCCTTTGTAATTCAATCACCTCTTGCACGGTGACAGCACCTTGCAATGCAGGATACAATGACAGTTTAATAGTCCTTTGTAATTCAATCACCTCTTGCACGGTGACAGCACCTTGCAATGCAGGACACACTGACAGTTTAATAGTCCTTTATAATTCAATCACCTCTTGCACGGTGACAGCACCTTGCAATGCAGGATACACTGACAGTTTAATAGTCCTTTGTAATTCAATCACCTCTTGCACGGTGACAGCACCTTGCACTGCAGGATACACTGACAGTTTAATAGTCCTTTGTAATTCAATCACCTCTTGCACGGTGACAGCACCTTGCAATGCAGGATACAATGACAGTTTAATAGTCCTTTGTAATTCAATCACCTCTTGCACGGTGACAGCACCTTGCAATGCAGGATACAATGACAGTTTAATAGTCCTTTGTAATTCAATCACCTCTTGCACGGTGACAGCACCTTGCAATGCAGGATACACTGACAGTTTAATAGTCCTTTGTAATTCAATCACCTCTTGCACGGTGACAGCACCTTGCAATGCAGGATACACTGACAGTTTAATAGTCCTTTGTAATTCAATCACCTCTTGCACGGTGACAGCACCTTGCAATGCAGGATACACTGACAGTTTAATAGTCCTTTGTAATTCAATCACCTCTTGCACGGTGACAGCACCTTGCAATGCAGGATACACTGACAGTTTAATAGTCCTTTGTAATTCAATCACCTCTTGCACGGTGACAGCACCTTGCAATGCAGGATACACTGACAGTTTAATAGTCCTTTGTAATTCAATCACCTCTTGCACGGTGACAGCACCTTGCAATGCAGGATACACTGACAGTTTAATAGTCCTTTGTAATTCAATCACCTCTTGCACGGTGACAGCACCTTGCAATGCAGGATACACTGACAGTTTAATAGTCCTTTGTAATTCAATCACCTCTTGCACGGTGACAGCACCTTGCAATGCAGGATACAATGACAGTTTAAGGACTGGAGAGGCCTTTGACAGTGCAATCACCCTTGCAGTTTAACATCCACATGGAGTTGTCACACAAACCACAGCTGTGATAATCCAACAATCTTGAAAATAACTCCAAAGAGCTCCAGAAACCATCTTTGTCTTTAAGGAAAAAAAATCAGCCTTTAATTTACAAAATGAACAATGTATCCAAAATGGCATTGAAAGAAAACAAATCTTGGTCTTTGTGTGTTGAAACTGTCTGACAAGGACAAAGGACAAATGGTCAAAGCTAACAGGTGTCAAATGAACACATCCTATACCATGCTAAAACATTCCTGAATTGAATATCTCCTACTGAAAGAAAGAAGAAGTGAAGTCACCATATTCTGGGTCACAGTGCAGTCACCATGGGTCAGAGAGCAGAGTGTCTGCTTCCAGGAGTTACAAGATAACACAGCTTTACATTAAAGTGTCTTTCAGCAAAACATTAACATATTGTTTGTCTTTGCTCCATGACCTTCTGGTCTGTTAGTCTGTGACCTTGTCCTATCAACACCTTCTCTTTTGTTATCTCTTACCCCACCCCCGCTTTACTTGCTTAAAATCTTTTACATTTCTTATATCTGTTAGTTCTGATGAAGGGTCACAGACCTGAAACGTTAACTCCGTTTCTCTCTCCACAGATGTTGCCCGACCTGCTGAATATTTCCAGCACTCTCTGTTTTTATGAACTCTGTCTGGAGACGCTGTCAATCAGCCTCTCAATGTAACAGAGTATTGTTTTTGTAACAGGTATTAGTACCGCAACCTCAGCGCTCCAGTGACCTGGGTTCTGTTCTGTTTACTGCCACAGTCTCACAGCTCCAGTGACCCGGGTTCGGTTCTGTTTACTGCCACAGTCTCACAGCTCCAGTGACCCGGGTTCGGTTCTGTTTACTGCCACAGTCTCACAGCTCCAGTGAACTGGGTTCGGTTCTGTTTACTGCCACAGTCTCACAGCTCCAGTGACCTGGGTTCGGTTCTGTTTACTGCCACAGTCTCACAGCTCCAGTGACCTGGGTTCGGTTCTGTTTACTGCCACAGTCTCACAGCTCCAGTGACCCGGGTTCGGTTCTGTTTACTGCCACAGTCTCACAGCTCCAGTGACCTGGGTTCGGTTCTGTTTACTGCCACAGTCTCACAGCTCCAGTGTCCCGGGTTCGGTTCTGTTTACTGCCACAGCCTCACAGCTCCAGTGTCCCGGGTTCAGTTCTATTTACTGCCACAGTCTCACAGCTCCAGTGACCTGGGTTCGGTTCTGTTTACTGCCACAGCCTCACAGCTCCAGTGAACTGGGTTCGGTTCTGTTTACTGCCACAGTCTCACAGCTCCAGTGACCTGGGTTCGGTTCTGTTTACTGCCACAGCCTCACAGCTCCAGTGTCCCGGGTTCAGTTCTATTTACTGCCACAGTCTCACAGCTCCAGTGACCTGGGTTCGGTTCTGTTTACTGCCACAGTCTCACCGCTCCAGTGACCTGGGTTCGGTTCTGTTTACTGCCACAGTCTCACAGCTCCAGTGACCTGGGTTCGGTTCTGTTTACTGTCACAGTCTCACAGCTCCAGTGTCCTGGGTTCGGTTCTGTTTACTGCCACAGTCACACAGCTCCAGTGTCCTGGGTTCGGTTCTGTTTACTGCCACAGTCTCACAGCTCCAGTGTCCCGGGTTCGGTTCTGTTTACTGTCACAGTCTCACAGCTCCAGTGACCCGGGTTCGGTTCTGTTTACTGCCACAGTCTCACAGCTCCAGTGAACTGGGTTCGGTTCTGTTTACTGCCACAGTCTCACAGCTCCAGTGACCTGGGTTCGGTTCTGTTTACTGCCACAGTCTCACAGCTCCAGTGACCTGGGTTCGGTTCTGTTTACTGCCACAGTCTCACAGCTCCAGTGACCCGGGTTCGGTTCTGTTTACTGCCACAGTCTCACAGCTCCAGTGACCTGGGTTCGGTTCTGTTTACTGCCACAGTCTCACAGCTCCAGTGTCCCGGGTTCGGTTCTGTTTACTGCCACAGCCTCACAGCTCCAGTGTCCCGGGTTCAGTTCTATTTACTGCCACAGTCTCACAGCTCCAGTGACCTGGGTTCGGTTCTGTTTACTGCCACAGCCTCACAGCTCCAGTGAACTGGGTTCGGTTCTGTTTACTGCCACAGTCTCACAGCTCCAGTGACCTGGGTTCGGTTCTGTTTACTGCCACAGCCTCACAGCTCCAGTGTCCCGGGTTCAGTTCTATTTACTGCCACAGTCTCACAGCTCCAGTGACCTGGGTTCGGTTCTGTTTACTGCCACAGTCTCACCGCTCCAGTGACCTGGGTTCGGTTCTGTTTACTGCCACAGTCTCACAGCTCCAGTGACCTGGGTTCGGTTCTGTTTACTGTCACAGTCTCACAGCTCCAGTGTCCTGGGTTCGGTTCTGTTTACTGCCACAGTCTCACAGCTCCAGTGTCCTGGGTTCGGTTCTGTTTACTGCCACAGTCTCACAGCTCCAGTGTCCCGGGTTCGGTTCTGTTTACTGTCACAGTCTCACAGCTCCAGTGTCCTGGGTTCGGTTCTGTTTACTGCCACAGTCTCACAGCTCCAGTGACCTGGGTTCGGTTCTGTTTACTGCCACAGTCTCACAGCTCCAGTGACCTGGGTTCAGTTCTGTTTACTGCCACAGTCTCACAGCTCCAGTGACCCGGGTTCAGTTCTGTTTACTGCCACAGTCTCACAGCTCCAGTGTCCCGGGTTCAGTTCTGTTTACTGCCACAGTCTCACAGCTCCAGTGTCCCGGGTTCGGTTCTGTTTACTGCCACAGTCTCACAGCTCCAGTGTCCCGGGTTCGGTTCTGTTTACTGCCACAGTCTCACAGCTCCAGTGTCCTGGGTTCGGTTCTGTTTACTGCCACAGTCTCACAGCTCCAGTGTCCCGGGTTCGGTTCTGTTTACTGTCACAGTCTCACAGCTCCAGTGTCCTGGGTTCAGTTCTGTTTACTGCCACAGTCTCACAGCTCCAGTGTCCTGGGTTCGGTTCTGGGGACTGCCACAGTCTCACAGCTCCAGTGACCTGGGTTCGGTTCTGTTTACTGCCACAGTCTCACAGCTCCAGTGTCCTGGGTTCGGTTCTGTTTACTGCCACAGTCTCACAGCTCCAGTGTCCTGGGTTCGGTTCTGTTTACTGCCACAGTCTCACAGCTCCAGTGACCCGGGTTCGGTTCTGTTTACTGCCACAGTCTCACAGCTCCAGTGTCCTGGGTTCGGTTCTGTTTACTGCCACAGTCTCACAGCTCCAGTGACCCGGGTTCGGTTCTGTTTACTGCCACAGTCTCACAGCTCCAGTGACCTGGGTTCGGTTCTGTTTACTGCCACAGTCTCACAGCTCCAGTGTCCCGGGTTCGGTTCTGTTTACTGCCACAGTCTCACAGCTCCAGTGACCTGGGTTCGGTTCTGTTTACTGCCACAGTCTCACAGCTCCAGTGACCTGGGTTCGGTTCTGTTTACTGCCACAGTCTCACAGCTCCAGTGTCCCGGGTTCGGTTCTGTTTACTGCCACAGTCTCACAGCTCCAGTGTCCCGGGTTCGGTTCTGTTCACTGCCACAGTCTCACAGCTCCAGTGTCCCGGGTTCGGTTCTGTTTACTGCCACAGTCTCACACCTCCAGTGTCCCGGGTTCGGTTCTGTTTACTGCCACAGTCTCACAGCTCCAGTGACCCGGGTTCAGTTCTGTTTACTGCCACAGTCTCACAGCTCCAGTGTCCCGGGTTCGGTTCTGTTTACTGTCACAGTCTCACAGCTCCAGTGACCCGGGTTCAGTTCTGTTTTCTGCCCACAGTCTCACAGCTCCAGTGTCCCGGGTTCGGTTCTGTTTACTGCCACAGTCTCACAGCTCCAGTGACCTGGGTTCGGTTCTGTTTACTGCCACAGTCTCACAGCTCCAGTGACCTGGGTTCGGTTCTGTTTACTGCCACAGTCTCACAGCTCCAGTGTCCCGGGTTCGGTTCTGTTTACTGCCACAGTCTCACAGCTCCAGTGTCCCGGGTTCGGTTCTGTTTACTGCCACAGACTCACAGCTCCAGTGACCCGGGTTCAGTTCTGTTTACTGCCACAGTCTCACAGCTCCAGTGTCCCGGGTTCGGTTCTGTTTACTGCCACAGTCTCACAGCTCCAGTGACCTGGGTTCGGTTCTGTTTACTGCCACAGTCTCACAGCTCCAGTGACCTGGGTTCGGTTCTGTTTACTGCCACAGTCTCACAGCTCCAGTGACCTGGGTTCGGTTCTGTTTACTGCCACAGTCTCACAGCTCCAGTGACCTGGGTTCGGTTCTGTTTACTGTCACAGTCTCACAGCTCCAGTGACCCGGGTTCAGTTCTGTTTACTGCCACAGTCTCACAGCTCCAGTGTCCCGGGTTCGGTTCTGTTTACTGCCACAGTCTCACAGCTCCAGTGACCCGGGTTCGGTTCTGTTTACTGCCACAGTCTCACAGCTCCAGTGACCCGGGTTCGGTTCTGTTTACTGCCACAGTCTCACAGCTCCAGTGACCCGGGTTCGGTTCTGTTTACTGCCACAGTCTCACCGCTCCAGTGACCTGGGTTCGGTTCTGTTTACTGCCACAGTCTCACAGCTCCAGTGACCTGGGTTCGGTTCTGTTTACTGCCACAGCCTCACAGCTCCAGTGTCCCGGGTTCGGTTCTGGGGACTGCCACAGTCTCACAGCTCCAGTGACCTGGGTTCGGTTCTGTTTACTGCCACAGTCTCACAGCTCCAGTGACCTGGGTTCGGTTCTGTTTACTGCCACAGTCTCACAGCTCCATTGTCCCGGGTTCGGTTCTGTTTACTGCCACAGTCTCACAGCTCCGGTGACCTGGGTTCGGTTCTGTTTACTGTCACAGTCTCACAGCTCCAGTGACCCGGGTTCAGTTCTGTTTACTGCCACAGTCTCACAGCTCCAGTGTCCCGGGTTCGGTTCTGTTTACTGCCACAGTCTCACAGCTCCAGTGACCCGGGTTCGGTTCTGTTTACTGCCACAGTCTCACAGCTCCAGTGACCCGGGTTCGGTTCTGTTTACTGCCACAGTCTCACAGCTCCAGTGACCCGGGTTCGGTTCTGTTTACTGCCACAGTCTCACCGCTCCAGTGACCTGGGTTCGGTTCTGTTTACTGCCACAGTCTCACAGCTCCAGTGACCTGGGTTCGGTTCTGTTTACTGCCACAGCCTCACAGCTCCAGTGTCCCGGGTTCGGTTCTGGGGACTGCCACAGTCTCACAGCTCCAGTGACCTGGGTTCGGTTCTGTTTACTGCCACAGTCTCACAGCTCCAGTGACCCGGGTTCGGTTCTGTTTACTGCCACAGTCTCACCGCTCCAGTGACCTGGGTTCGGTTCTGTTTACTGCCACAGTCTCACAGCTCCAGTGACCTGGGTTCGGTTCTGTTTACTGCCACAGCCTCACAGCTCCAGTGTCCCGGGTTCGGTTCTGGGGACTGCCACAGTCTCACAGCTCCGGTGACCTGGGTTCGGTTCTGTTTACTGCCACAGTCTCACAGCTCCAGTGACCTGGGTTCGGTTCTGTTTACTGCCACAGTCTCACAGCTCCAGTGACCCGGGTTCAGTTCTGTTTACTGCCACAGTCTCACAGCTCCAGTGACCCGGGTTCGGTTCTGTTTACTGCCACAGTCTCACCGCTCCAGTGTCCTGGGTTCGGTTCTGTTTACTGCCACAGACTCACCGCTCCAGTGTCCTGGGTTCGGTTCTGTTTACCGCCACAGTCTCACCGCTCCAGTGTCCTGGGTTCGGTTCTGTTTACTGCCACAGTCTCACCGCTCCAGTGTCCTGGGTTCGGTTCTGTTTACTGCCACAGTCTCACTGCTCCAGTGACCCGTGTTCGGTTCTGTTTACTGCCACAGTCTCACAGCTCCAGTGACCCGGGTTCGGTTCTGTTTACTGCCACAGTCTCACAGCTCCAGTGACCTGGGTTCGGTTCTGTTTACTGCCACAGTCTCACAGCTCCAGTGACCCGGGTTCGGTTCTGTTTACTGCCACAGTCTCACCGCTCCAGTGTCCTGGGTTCGGTTCTGTTTACTGCCACAGACTCACAGCTCCAGTGACCCGGGTTCGGTTCTGTTTACTGCCACAGTCTCACAGCTCCAGTGTCCTGGGTTCGGTTCTGTTTACTGCCACAGCCTCACAGCTCCAGAGACCCGGGTTCGGTTCTGTTTACTGCCACAGTCTCACAGCTCCGGTGACCCGGGTTCGGTTCTGTTTACTGCCACAGTCTCACAGCTCCGGTGACCCGGGTTCGGTTCTGTTTACTGCCACAGTCTCACAGCTCCAGTGACCTGGGTTCGGTTCTGTTTACTGCCACAGTCTCACAGCTCCAGTGTCCCGGGTTCGGTTCTGTTTACTGCCACAGTCTCACAGCTCCAGTGTCCCGGGTTCGGTTCTGTTTACTGCCACAGTCTCACAGCTCCAGTGACCCGGGTTCAGTTCTGTTTACTGCCACAGTCTCACAGCTCCAGTGTCCCGGGTTCGGTTCTGTTTACTGCCACAGTCTCACAGCTCCAGTGACCTGGGTTCGGTTCTGTTTACTGCCACAGTCTCACAGCTCCAGTGACCTGGGTTCGGTTCTGTTTACTGCCACAGTCTCACAGCTCCAGTGACCTGGGTTCGGTTCTGTTTACTGCCACAGTCTCACAGCTCCAGTGACCTGGGTTCGGTTCTGTTTACTGTCACAGTCTCACAGCTCCAGTGACCCGGGTTCAGTTCTGTTTACTGCCACAGTCTCACAGCTCCAGTGTCCCGGGTTCGGTTCTGTTTACTGCCACAGTCTCACAGCTCCAGTGACCCGGGTTCGGTTCTGTTTACTGCCACAGTCTCACAGCTCCAGTGACCCGGGTTCGGTTCTGTTTACTGCCACAGTCTCACAGCTCCAGTGACCCGGGTTCGGTTCTGTTTACTGCCACAGTCTCACCGCTCCAGTGACCTGGGTTCGGTTCTGTTTACTGCCACAGTCTCACAGCTCCAGTGACCTGGGTTCGGTTCTGTTTACTGCCACAGCCTCACAGCTCCAGTGTCCCGGGTTCGGTTCTGTTTACTGCCACAGTCTCACAGCTCCAGTGACCTGGGTTCGGTTCTGTTTACTGCCACAGTCTCACAGCTCCAGTGACCCGGGTTCGGTTCTGTTTACTGCCACAGTCTCACAGCTCCGGTGACCTGGGTTCGGTTCTGTTTACTGTCACAGTCTCACAGCTCCAGTGACCCGGGTTCAGTTCTGTTTACTGCCACAGTCTCACAGCTCCAGTGTCCCGGGTTCGGTTCTGTTTACTGCCACAGTCTCACAGCTCCAGTGACCCGGGTTCGGTTCTGCTTACTGCCACAGTCTCACAGCTCCAGTGACCCGGGTTCGGTTCTGTTTACTGCCACAGTCTCACAGCTCCAGTGACCCGGGTTCGGTTCTGTTTACTGCCACAGTCTCACCGCTCCAGTGACCTGGGTTCGGTTCTGTTTACTGCCACAGTCTCACAGCTCCAGTGACCTGGGTTCGGTTCTGTTTACTGCCACAGCCTCACAGCTCCAGTGTCCCGGGTTCGGTTCTGGGGACTGCCACAGTCTCACAGCTCCAGTGACCTGGGTTCGGTTCTGTTTACTGCCACAGTCTCACAGCTCCAGTGACCCGGGTTCGGTTCTGTTTACTGCCACAGTCTCACCGCTCCAGTGACCTGGGTTCGGTTCTGTTTACTGCCACAGTCTCACAGCTCCAGTGACCTGGGTTCGGTTCTGTTTACTGCCACAGCCTCACAGCTCCAGTGACCCGGGTTCAGTTCTGTTTACTGCCACAGTCTCACAGCTCCAGTGACCCGGGTTCGGTTCTGTTTACTGCCACAGTCTCACCGCTCCAGTGTCCTGGGTTCGGTTCTGTTTACTGCCACAGACTCACCGCTCCAGTGTCCTGGGTTCGGTTCTGTTTACCGCCACAGTCTCACCGCTCCAGTGTCCTGGGTTCGGTTCTGTTTACTGCCACAGTCTCACCGCTCCAGTGTCCTGGGTTCGGTTCTGTTTACTGCCACAGTCTCACTGCTCCAGTGACCCGTGTTCGGTTCTGTTTACTGCCACAGTCTCACAGCTCCAGTGACCCGGGTTCGGTTCTGTTTACTGCCACAGTCTCACAGCTCCAGTGACCTGGGTTCGGTTCTGTTTACTGCCACAGTCTCACAGCTCCAGTGACCCGGGTTCGGTTCTGTTTACTGCCACAGTCTCACCGCTCCAGTGTCCTGGGTTCGGTTCTGTTTACTGCCACAGACTCACAGCTCCAGTGACCCGGGTTCGGTTCTGTTTACTGCCACAGTCTCACAGCTCCAGTGTCCTGGGTTCGGTTCTGTTTACTGTCACAGTCTCACAGCTCCAGTGACCTGGGTTCGGTTCTGTTTACTGCCACAGTCTCACAGCTCCGGTGACCCGGGTTCGGTTCTGTTTACTGCCACAGTCTCACAGCTCCAGTGACCCGGGTTCGGTTCTGTTTACTGCCACAGTCTCACAGCTCCGGTGACCCGGGTTCGGTTCTGTTTACTGCCACAGTCTCACAGCTCCGGTGACCCGGGTTCGGTTCTGTTTACTGCCACAGTCTCACAGCTCCAGTGTCCTGGGTTCGGTTCTGTTTACTGCCACAGCCTCACAGCTCCAGTGACCTGGGTTCGGTTCTGGGGACTGCCACAGTCTCACAGCTCCAGTGACCTGGGTTCGGTTCTGTTTACTGCCACAGCCTCACAGCTCCAGTGACCCGGGTTCAGTTCTGTTTACTGCCACAGCCTCACAGCTCCAGTGACCTGGGTTCGGTTCTGGGGACTGCCACAGTCTCACAGCTCCAGTGACCCGGGTTCGGTTCTGTTTACTGCCACAGTCTCACAGCTCCAGTGACCCGGGTTCAGTTCTGTTTACTGCCACAGTCTCACAGCTCCGGTGACCCGGGTTCGGTTCTGTTTACTGCCACAGTCTCACAGCTCCAGTGTCCTGGGTTCGGTTCTGTTTACTGCCACAGCCTCACAGCTCCAGTGACCCGGGTTCGGTTCTGTTTACTGCCACAGTCTCACAGCTCCAGTGTCCCGGGTTCGGTTCTGTTTACTGCCACAGTCTCACAGCTCCAGTGACCCGGGTTCGGTTCTGTTTACTGCCACAGTCTCAGAGCTCCAGTGACATGGGTTCGGTTCTGTTTACTGCCACAGTCTCACAGCTCCAGTGACCCGGGTTCGGTTCTGTTTACTGCCACAGTCTCACAGCTCCGGTGACCCGGGTTCGGTTCTGTTTACTGCCACAGTCTCACAGCTCCGGTGACCCGGGTTCGGTTCTGTTTACTGCCACAGTCTCACAGCTCCAGTGTCCTGGGTTCGGTTCTGTTTACTGCCACAGCCTCACAGCTCCAGTGACCTGGGTTCGGTTCTGGAGACTGCCACAGTCTCACAGCTCCAGTGACCCGGGTTCGGTTCTGTTTACTGCCACAGTCTCACAGCTCCAGTGACCTGGGTTCGGTTCTGTTTACTGCCACAGCCTCACAGCTCCAGTGACCCGGGTTCGGTTCTGTTTACTGTCACAGTCTCACAGCTCCAGTGACCTGGGTTCGGTTCTGTTTACTGCCACAGTCTCACAGCTCCAGTGACCTGGGTTCGGTTCTGTTTACTGCCACAGTCTCACAGATCCAGTGACCCGGGTTCAGTTCTGTTTACTGCCACAGTCTCACAGCTCCAGTGACCCGGGTTCGGTTCTGTTTACTGCCGCAACCTCACAGCTCCAGTGACCCGGGTTCAGTTCTGTTTACTGCCACAGTCTCACAGATCCAGTGACCCGGGTTCAGTTCTGTTTACTGCCACAGTCTCACAGCTCCAGTGACTCGGGTTCGGTTCTGTTTACTGCCACAGTCTCACAGCTCCAGTGACCTGGGTTCGGTTCTGTTTACTGCCACAGTCTCACAGCTCCATTGACCCGGGTTCGGTTCTGTTTACTGCCACAGTCTCACAGCTCCAGTGACCTGGGTTCAGTTCTGTTTACTGCCACAGTCTCACAGCTCCAGTGACCCGGGTTCGGTTCTGTTTACTGCCACAGTCTCACAGCTCCAGTGTCCCGGGTTCAGTTCTGTTTACTGCCACAGTCTCACAGCTCCAGTGACCCGGGCTCGGTTTTGTTTACTGCCACAGTCTCAGAGCTCCAGTGACATGGGTTCGGTTCTGTTTACTGCCACAGTCTCACAGCTCCAGTGACCCGGGTTCGGTTCTGTTTACTGCCACAGTCTCACAGCTCCGGTGACCCGGGTTCGGTTCTGTTTACTGCCACAGTCTCACAGCTCCGGTGACCCGGGTTCGGTTCTGTTTACTGCCACAGTCTCACAACTCCAGTGTCCTGGGTTCGGTTCTGGGGACTGCCACAGTCTCACAGCTCCAGTGACCTGGGTTCGGTTCTGTTTACTGCCACAGTCTCACAGCTCCAGTGACCCGGGTTCAGTTCTGTTTACTGCCACAGTCTCACAGCTCCAGTGACCCGGGTTCGGTTCTGTTTACTGCCACAGTCTCACAGCTCCAGTGACCTGGGTTCGGTTCTGTTTACTGTCACAGTCTCACAACTCCAGTGACCCGGGTTCGGTTCTGTTTACTGCCACAGTCTCACAGCTCCAGTGACCGGGTTCGGTTCTGTTTACTGCCACAGACTCACAGCTCCAGTGACCTGGGTTCGGTTCTGTTTACTGCCACAGTCTCACAGATCCAGTGACCCGGGTTCAGTTCTGTTTACTGCCACAGTCTCACAGCTCCAGTGACCCGGGTTCGGTTCTGTTTACTGCCACAGTCTCACAGCTCCGGTGACCCGGGTTCGGTTCTGTTTAGTGTCACAGTCTCACAGCTCCAGTGACTCGGGTTCGGTTCTGTTTAGTGTCACAGTCTCACAGCTCCAGTGACCCGGGTTCGGTTCTGTTTAGTGTCACAGTCTCACAGCTCCAGAGTCCCGGGTTCGGTTCTGTTTACTGCCACAGTCTCACAGCTCCAGTGACCCGGGTTCGGTTCTGTTTACTGCCACAGTCTCACAGCTCCAGTGTCCCGGGTTCAGTTCTGTTTACTGCCACAGTCTCACAGCTCCAGTGACCCGGGTTCGGTTCTGTTTACTGCCACAGTCTCAGAGCTCCAGTGACATGGGTTCGGTTCTGTTTACTGCCACAGTCTCACAGCTCCAGTGACCCGGGTTCGGTTCTGTTTACTGCCACAGTCTCACAGCTCCGGTGACCCGGGTTCGGTTCTGTTTACTGCCACAGTCTCACAGCTCCAGTGACCCGGGTTCGGTTCTGTTTACTGCCACAGTCTCACAGCTCCAGTGACCCGGGTTCGGTTCTGTTTACTGCCACAGTCTCACAGCTCCAGTGACCCGGGTTCGGTTCTGTTTACTGCCACAGTCTCACAGCTCCGGTGACCCGGGTTCGGTTCTGTTTACTGCCACAGTCTCACAGCTCCGGTGACCCGGGTTCGGTTCTGTTTACTGCCACAGTCTCACAGCTCCAGTGTCCTGGGTTCGGTTCTGGGGACTGCCACAGTCTCACAGCTCCAGTGACCTGGGTTCGGTTCTGTTCACTGCCACAGTCTCACAGCTCCAGTGACCCGGGTTCAGTTCTGTTTACTGCCACAGTCTCACAGCTCCAGTGACCCGGGTTCGGTTCTGTTTACTGCCACAGTCTCACAGCTCCAGTGACCTGGGTTTGGTTCTGTTTACTGCCACAGCCTCACAGCTCCAGTGACCCGGGTTCGGTTCTGTTTACTGCCACAGTCTCACAGCTCCAGTGACCCGGGTTCGGTTCTGTTTACTGTCACAGTCTCACAGCTCCAGTGACCTGGGTTCGGTTCTGTTTACTGCCACAGTCTCACAGCTCCAGTGACCGGGTTCGGTTCTGTTTACTGCCACAGTCTCACAGCTCCAGTGACCTGGGTTCGGTTCTGTTTACTGCCACAGTCTCACAGATCCAGTGACCCGGGTTCAGTTCTGTTTACTGCCACAGTCTCACAGCTCCAGTGACCCGGGTTCGGTTCTGTTTACTGCCACAGTCTCACAGCTCCGGTGACCCGGGTTCGGTTCTGTTTAGTGTCACAGTCTCACAGCTCCAGTGACTCGGGTTCGGTTCTGTTTACTGCCACAGTCTCACAGCTCCAGGGACCCGGGTTCGGTTCTGTTTACTGCCACAGTCTCACAGCTCCAGTGACCTGGGTTCAGTTCTGTTTACTGCCACAGTCTCACAGCTCCAGTGACCCGGGTTCGGTTCTGTTTAGTGTCACAGTCTCACAGCTCCAGTGACCCGGGTTCGGTTCTGTTTACTGCCACAGTCTCACAGCTCCAGTGTCCCGGGTTCAGTTCTGTTTACTGCCACAGTCTCACAGCTCCAGTGACCTGGGTTCAGTTCTGTTTACTGCCACAGTCTCACAGCTCCAGTGACCTGGGTTCGGTTCTGTTTACTGCCACAGTCTCACAGCTCCAGTGACCTGGGTTCGGTTCTGTTTACTGCCACAGCCTCACAGCTCCAGTGACCTGGGTTCAGTTCTGTTTACTGCCACAGTCTCACAGCTCCAGTGACCTGGGTTCAGTTCTGTTTACTGCCACAGTCTCACAGCTCCAGTGACCTGGGTTCGGTTCTGTTTACTGCCACAGTCTCACAGCTCCAGTGACCCGGGTTTGGTTCTGTTTAGTGCCACAGTCTCACAGCTCCAGTGACCCGGGTTCGGTTCTGTTTACTGCCACAGTCTCACAGCTCCAGTGACATGGGTTCGGTTCTGTTTACTGCCACAGCCTCACAGCTCCAGTGACCTGGGTTCGGTTCTGTTTACTGCCACAGCCTCACAGCTCCAGTGACCCGGGTTCGGTTCTGTTTACTGCCACAGTCTCACAGCTCCAGTGACCCGGGTTCGGTTCTGTTTACTGCCACAGTCTCACAGCTCCAGTGACCCGGGTTCGGTTCTGTTTACTGCCACAGCCTCACAGCTCCAGTGACCCGGGTTCGGTTCTGTTTACTGCCACAGTCTCACAGCTCCAGTGACCCGGGTTCGGTTCTGTTTACTGCCACAGTCTCACAGCTCCAGTGACCCGGGTTCGGTTCTGTTTACTGCCACAGTCTCACAGCTCCAGTGACCCGGGTTCGGTTCTGTTTACTGCCACAGTCTCACAGCTCCAGTGACATGGGTTCGGTTCTGTTTACTGCCACAGCCTCACAGCTCCAGTGACCTGGGTTCGGTTCTGTTTACTGCCACAGCCTCACAGCTCCAGTGACCCGGGTTCGGTTCTGTTTACTGCCACAGTCTCACAGCTCCAGTGACCCGGGTTCGGTTCTGTTTACTGCCACAGTCTCACAGCTCCAGTGACCCGGGTTCGGTTCTGTTTACTGCCACAGCCTCACAGCTCCAGTGACCCGGGTTCGGTTCTGTTTACTGCCACAGTCTCACAGCTCCAGTGACCCGGGTTCGGTTCTGTTTACTGCCACAGTCTCACAGCTCCAGTGACACGGGTTCGGTTCTGTTTACTGCCACAGTCTCACAGCTCCAGTGACCTGGGTTCGGTTCTGTTTACTGCCACAGTCTCACAGCTCCAGTGTCCCGGGTTCGGTTCTGCGTACTGCCACAGTCTCACAGCTCCAGTGACCTGGGTTCGGTTCTGTTTACTGCCACAGTCTCACAGCTCCAGTGTCCCGGGTTCAGTTCTGTTTCCTGCCACAGTCTCACAGCTCCAGTGTCCCGGGTTCGGTTCTGTTTACTGCCACAGTCTCACAGCTCCAGTGACCCGGGTTCGGTTCTGTTTACTGCCACAGTCTCACAGCTCCAGTGACCTGGGTTCGGTTCTGTTTACTGTCACAGTCTCACAGCTCCAGTGACCTGGGTTCGGTTCTGTTTACTGCCACAGTCTCACAGCTCCAGTGACCGGGTTCGGTTCTGTTTACTGCCACAGACTCACAGCTCCAGTGACCTGGGTTCGGTTCTGTTTACTGCCACAGTCTCACAGATCCAGTGACCCGGGTTCAGTTCTGTTTACTGCCACAGTCTCACAGCTCCAGTGACCCGGGTTCGGTTCTGTTTACTGCCACAGTCTCACAGCTCCGGTGACCCGGGTTCGGTTCTGTTTACTGCCACAGTCTCACAGCTCCAGTGACCCGGGTTCGGTTCTGTTTAGTGTCACAGTCTCACAGCTCCAGTGACCCGGGTTCGGTTCTGTTTACTGCCACAGTCTCACAGCTCCAGTGTCCCGGGTTCAGTTCTGTTTACTGCCACAGTCTCACAGCTCCAGTGACCCGGGTTCGGTTCTGTTTACTGCCACAGTCTCAGAGCTCCAGTGACATGGGTTCGGTTCTGTTTACTGCCACAGTCTCACAGCTCCAGTGACCCGGGTTCGGTTCTGTTTACTGCCACAGTCTCACAGCTCCGGTGACCCGGGTTCGGTTCTGTTTACTGCCACAGTCTCACAGCTCCGGTGACCCGGGTTCGGTTCTGTTTACTGCCACAGTCTCACAGCTCCAGTGTCCTGGGTTCGGTTCTGGGGACTGCCACAGTCTCACAGCTCCAGTGACCTGGGTTCGGTTCTGTTTACTGCCACAGTCTCACAGCTCCAGTGACCCGGGATCAGTTCTGTTTACTGCCACAGTCTCACAGCTCCAGTGACCCGGGTTCGGTTCTGTTTACTGCCACAGTCTCACAGCTCCAGTGACCTGGGTTTGGTTCTCTTTACTGCCACAGCCTAACAGCTCCAGTGACCCGGGTTCGGTTCTGTTTACTGCCACAGTCTCACAGCTCCAGCGACCTGGGTTCGGTTCTGTTTACTGTCACAGTCTCACAGCTCCAGTGACCTGGGTTCGGTTCTGTTTACTGCCACAGTCTCACAGCTCCAGTGACCGGGTTCGGTTCTGTTTACTGCCACAGTCTCACAGCTCCAGTGACCTGGGTTCGGTTCTGTTTACTGCCACAGTCTCACAGATCCAGTGACCCGGGTTCAGTTCTGTTTACTGCCACAGTCTCACAGCTCCAGTGACCCGGGTTCGGTTCTGTTTACTGCCACAGTCTCACAGCTCCGGTGACCCGGGTTCGGTTCTGTTTAGTGTCACAGTCTCACAGCTCCAGTGACTCGGGTTCGGTTCTGTTTACTGCCACAGTCTCACAGCTCCAGGGACCCGGGTTCGGTTCTGTTTACTGCCACAGTCTCACAGCTCCAGTGACCTGGGTTCAGTTCTGTTTACTGCCACAGTCTCACAGCTCCAGTGACCCGGGTTCGGTTCTGTTTAGTGTCACAGTCTCACAGCTCCAGTGACTCGGGTTCGGTTCTGTTTACTGCCACAGTCTCACAGCTCCAGTGTCCCGGGTTCAGTTCTGTTTACTGCCACAGTCTCACAGCTCCAGTGACCCGGGTTTGGTTCTGTTTACTGCCACAGTCTCACAGCTCCAGTGACCTGGGTTCGGTTCTGTTTACTGCCACAGCCTCACAGCTCCAGTGACCTGGGTTCAGTTCTGTTTACTGCCACAGTCTCACAGCTCCAGTGACCCGGGTTCGGTTCTGTTTACTGCCACAGTCTCACAGCTCCAGTGACCTGGGTTCGGTTCTGTTTACTGCCAAAGTCTCACAGCTCCAGTGACCCGTGTTTGGTTCTGTTTAGTGCCACAGTCTCACAGCTCCAGTGACCCGGGTTCGGTTCTGTTTACTGCCACAGTCTCACAGCTCCAGTGACATGGGTTCGGTTCTGTTTACTGCCACAGCCTCACAGCTCCAGTGACCTGGGTTCGGTTCTGTTTACTGCCACAGCCTCACAGCTCCAGTGACCCGGGTTCGGTTCTGTTTACTGCCACAGTCTCACAGCTCCAGTGACCCGGGTTCGGTTCTGTTTACTGCCACAGTCTCACAGCTCCAGTGACCCGGGTTCGGTTCTGTTTACTGCCACAGCCTCACAGCTCCAGTGACCCGGGTTCGGTTCTGTTTACTGCCACAGTCTCACAGCTCCAGTGACCCGGGTTCGGTTCTGTTTACTGCCACAGTCTCACAGCTCCAGTGACCCGGGTTCGGTTCTGTTTACTGCCACAGTCTCACAGCTCCAGTGACCCGGGTTCGGTTCTGTTTACTGCCACAGTCTCACAGCTCCAGTGACATGGGTTCGGTTCTGTTTACTGCCACAGCCTCACAGCTCCAGTGACCTGGGTTCGGTTCTGTTTACTGCCACAGCCTCACAGCTCCAGTGACCCGGGTTCGGTTCTGTTTACTGCCACAGTCTCACAGCTCCAGTGACCCGGGTTCGGATCTGTTTACTGCCACAGTCTCACAGCTCCAGTGACCCGGGTTCGGTTCTGTTTACTGCCACAGCCTCACAGCTCCAGTGACCCGGGTTCGGTTCTGTTTACTGCCACAGTCTCACAGCTCCAGTGACCCGGGTTCGGTTCTGTTTACTGCCACAGTCTCACAGCTCCAGTGACACGGGTTCGGTTCTGTTTACTGCCACAGTCTCACAGCTCCAGTGACCTGGGTTCGGTTCTGTTTACTGCCACAGTCTCACAGCTCCAGTGTCCCGGGTTCGGTTCTGCGTACTGCCACAGTCTCACAGCTCCAGTGACCTGGGTTCGGTTCTGCTTACTGCCACAGTCTCACAGCTCCAGTGACCTGGGTTCAGTTCTGTTTACTGCCACAGTCTCACAGCTCCAGTGTCCCGGGTTCGGTTCTGTTTACTGCCACAGTCTCACAGCTCCAGTGTCCCGGGTTCAGTTCTGTTTCCTGCCACAGTCTCACAGCTCCAGTGTCCTGGGTTCGGTTCTGGGGACTGCCACAGTCTCACAGCTCCAGTGACCCGGGTTCGGTTCTGTTTACTGCCACAGTCTCACAGCTCCAGTGTCCCGGGTTCAGTTCTGTTTACTGCCACAGTCTCACAGCTCCAGTGACCCGGGTTCTATTCTGTTTACTGCCACAGGCTCACAGCTCCAGTGTCCCGGGTTCGGTTCTGTTTACTGCCACAGTCTCACAGCTCCAGTGACCCGGGTTCGGTTCTGTTTACTGCCACAGTCTCACAGCTCCAGTGTCCCGGGTTCGGTTCTGTTTACTGCCACAGTCTCACAGCTCCAGTGACCCGGGTTCGGTTCTGTTTACTGACACAGTCTCACAGCTCCAGTGTCCCGGGTTCGGTTCTGTTTACTGCCACAGTCTCACAGCTCCAGTGACCTGGGTTCGGTTCTATTTACTGCCACAGTCTCACAGCTCCAGTGACCCGGGTTCAGTTCTGTTTACTGCCACAGTCTCACAGCTCCAGTGTCCCGGGTTCGGTTCTGTTTACTGCCACAGTCTCACAGCTCCAGTGACCTGGGTTCGGTTCTGTTTACTGCCACAGTCTCACAGCTCCAGTGACCTGGGTTCGGTTCTGTTTACTGCCACAGTCTCACAGCTCCAGTGACCCGGGTTCAGTTCTGTTTACTGCCACACTCTCACAGCTCCAGTGTTCCGGGTTCGGTTCTGTTTACTGCCACAGTCTCACAGCTCCAGTGACCTGGGTTCGGTTCTGTTTACTGCCACAGTCTCACAGCTCCGGTGACCCGGGTTCGGTTCTGTTTACTGCCACAGTCTCACAGCTCCAGTGACCTGGGTTCGGTTCTGTTTACTGCCACAGTCTCACAGCTCCAGTGTCCCGGGTTCGGTTCTGTTTACTGCCACAGTCTCACAGCTCCAGTGACCCGGGTTCAGTTCTGTTTACTGCCACAGTCTCACAGCTCCAGTCTCCCGGGTTCGGTTCTGTTTACTGCCACAGTCTCACAGCTCCAGTGACCTGGGTTCGGTTCTATTTTCTGCCACAGCCTCACAGCTCCATTGACCTGGGTTCGGTTCTGTTTACTGCCACAGTCTCACAGCTCCAGTGTCCCGGGTTCGGTTCTGTTTACTGCCACAGTCTCACAGCTCCAGTGTCCTGGGTTCGGTTCTGGGGACTGCCACAGTCACACAGCTCCAGTGACCCGGGTTCGGTTCTGTTTACTGCCACAGTCTCACAGCTCCAGTGACCTGGGTTCGGTTCTGTTTACTGCCACAGTCTCACAGCTCCAGTGACCCGGGTTCGGTTCTGTTTACTGCCACAGTCTCACAGCTCCAGTGTCCCGGGTTCGGTTCTGTTTACTGCCACAGTCTCACAGCTCCAGTGTCCCGGGTTCGGTTCTGTTTACTGCCACAGTCTGACAGCTCCACTGACCCGGGTTCGGTTCTGTTTACTGCCACAGTCTCACACCTCCAGTGTCCCGGGTTCGGTTCTGTTTACTGCCACAGTCTCACAGCTCCAGTGACCCGGGTTCAGTTCTGTTTACTGCCACAGTCTCACAGCTCCAGTGTCCCGGGTTCGGTTCTGTTTACTGCCACAGTCTCACACCACCAGTGACCCGGGTTCGGTTCTGTTTACTGCCACAGTCTCACAGCTCCAGTGTCCCGGGTTCAGTTCTGTTTACTGCCACAGTCTCACAGCTCCAGTGTCCCGGGTTCGGTTCTGTTTACTGCCACAGTCTCACAGCTCCAGTGTCCCGGGTTCGGTTCTGTTTACTGCCACAGTCTCACAGCTCCAGTGACCTGGGTTCGGTTCTGTTTACTGCCACAGTCTCACAGCTCCAGTGACCCGGGTTCAGTTCTGTTTACTGCCACAGTCTCACAGCTCCAGTGTCCCGGGTTCGGTTCTGTTTACTGCCACAGTCTCACAGCTCCAGTGTCCCGGGTTCGGTTCTGTTTACTGCCACAGTCTCACAGCTCCAGTGACCTGGGTTCTGTTCTGTTTACTGCCACAGTCTCACAGCTCCAGTGACCCGGGTTCGGTTCTGTTTACTGCCACAGTCTCACAGCTCCAGTGACCTGGGTTCGGTTCTGTTTACTGCCACAGTCTCACAGCTCCAGTGACCTGGGTTCGGTTCTGTTTACTGCCACAGTCTCACAGCTCCAGTGACCCGGGTTCGGTTCTGTTTACTGCCACAGTCTCACAGCTCCAGTGTCCCGGGTTCGGTTCTGTTTACTGTCACAGTCTCACAGCTCCAGTGACCCGGGTTCAGTTCTGTTTACTGCCACAGTCTCACAGCTCCAGTGTCCCGGGTTCGGTTCTGTTTACTGCCACAGTCTCACAGCTCCAGTGACCTGGGTTCGGTTCTGTTCACTGCCACAGTCTCACAGCTCCAGTGACCCGGGTTCGGTTCTGTTTACTGCCACAGTCTCACCGCTCCAGTGACCTCGGTTCGGTTCTGTTTAATGCCACAGTCTCACAGCTCCAGTGACCTGGGTTCGGTTCTGTTTACTGCCACAGCCTCACAGCTCCAGTGTCCCGGGTTCGGTTCTGTTTACTGCCACCGTCTCACAGCTCCAGTGACCTCGGTTCGGTTCTGTTTACTGTCACAGTCTCACAGCTCCAGTGACCCGGGTTCGGTTCTGTTTACTGCCACAGTCTCACAGCTCCAGTGACCTGGGTTCGGTTCTGTTTACTGCCACAGTCTCACAGCTCCAGTGACCCGGGTTCGGTTCTGTTTACTGCCACAGTCTCACAGCTCCAGTGACCTGGGTTCGGTTCTGTTTACTGCCACAGTCTCACAGCTCCAGTGACCGGGTTCGGTTCTGTTTACTGCCACAGTCTCACAGCTCCAGTGACCTGGGTTCGGTTCTGTTTACTGCCACAGTCTCACAGATCCAGTGACCCGGGTTCAGTTCTGTTTACTGCCACAGTCTCACAGCTCCAGTGACCCGGGTTCGGTTCTGTTTACTGCCACAGTCTCACAGCTCCGGTGACCCGGGTTCGGTTCTGTTTAGTGTCACAGTCTCACAGCTCCAGTGACTCGGGTTCGGTTCTGTTTACTGCCACAGTCTCACAGCTCCAGGGACCCGGGTTCGGTTCTGTTTACTGCCACAGTCTCACAGCTCCAGTGACCTGGGTTCAGTTCTGTTTACTGCCACAGTCTCACAGCTCCAGTGACCCGGGTTCGGTTCTGTTTAGTGTCACAGTCTCACAGCTCCAGTGACCCGGGTTCGGTTCTGTTTACTGCCACAGTCTCACAGCTCCAGTGTCCCGGGTTCAGTTCTGTTTACTGCCACAGTCTCACAGCTCCAGTGACCCGGGTTTGGTTCTGTTTACTGCCACAGTCTCACAGCTCCAGTGACCTGGGTTCGGTTCTGTTTACTGCCACAGCCTCACAGCTCCAGTGACCTGGGTTCAGTTCTGTTTACTGCCACAGTCTCACAGCTCCAGTGACCCGGGTTCGGTTCTGTTTACTGCCACAGTCTCACAGCTCCAGTGACCTGGGTTCGGTTCTGTTTACTGCCACAGTCTCACAGCTCCAGTGACCCGGGTTTGGTTCTGTTTAGTGCCACAGTCTCACAGCTCCAGTGACCCGGGTTCGGTTCTGTTTACTGCCACAGTCTCACAGCTCCAGTGACATGGGTTCGGTTCTGTTTACTGCCACAGCCTCACAGCTCCAGTGACCTGGGTTCGGTTCTGTTTACTGCCACAGCCTCACAGCTCCAGTGACCCGGGTTCGGTTCTGTTTACTGCCACAGTCTCACAGCTCCAGTGACCCGGGTTCGGTTCTGTTTACTGCCACAGTCTCACAGCTCCAGTGACCCGGGTTCGGTTCTGTTTACTGCCACAGCCTCACAGCTCCAGTGACCCGGGTTCGGTTCTGTTTACTGCCACAGTCTCACAGCTCCAGTGACCCGGGTTCGGTTCTGTTTACTGCCACAGTCTCACAGCTCCAGTGACCCGGGTTCGGTTCTGTTTACTGCCACAGTCTCACAGCTCCAGTGACCCGGGTTCGGTTCTGTTTACTGCCACAGTCTCACAGCTCCAGTGACATGGGTTCGGTTCTGTTTACTGCCACAGCCTCACAGCTCCAGTGACCTGGGTTCGGTTCTGTTTACTGCCACAGCCTCACAGCTCCAGTGACCCGGGTTCGGTTCTGTTTACTGCCACAGTCTCACAGCTCCAGTGACCCGGGTTCGGTTCTGTTTACTGCCACAGTCTCACAGCTCCAGTGACCCGGGTTCGGTTCTGTTTACTGCCACAGCCTCACAGCTCCAGTGACCCGGGTTCGGTTCTGTTTACTGCCACAGTCTCACAGCTCCAGTGACCCGGGTTCGGTTCTGTTTACTGCCACAGTCTCACAGCTCCAGTGACACGGGTTCGGTTCTGTTTACTGCCACAGTCTCACAGCTCCAGTGACCTGGGTTCGGTTCTGTTTACTGCCACAGTCTCACAGCTCCAGTGTCCCGGGTTCGGTTCTGCGTACTGCCACAGTCTCACAGCTCCAGTGACCTGGGTTCGGTTCTGCTTACTGCCACAGTCTCACAGCTCCAGTGACCTGGGTTCAGTTCTGTTTACTGCCACAGTCTCACAGCTCCAGTGTCCCGGGTTCGGTTCTGTTTACTGCCACAGTCTCACAGCTCCAGTGTCCCGGGTTCAGTTCTGTTTCCTGCCACAGTCTCACAGCTCCAGTGTCCCGGGTTCGGTTCTGTTTACTGCCACAGTCTCACAGCTCCAGTGACCCGGGTTCGGTTCTGTTTACTGCCACAGTCTCACAGCTCCAGTGACCTGGGTTCGGTTCTGTTTACTGTCACAGTCTCACAGCTCCAGTGACCTGGGTTCGGTTCTGTTTACTGCCACAGTCTCACAGCTCCAGTGACCGGGTTCGGTTCTGTTTACTGCCACAGACTCACAGCTCCAGTGACCTGGGTTCGGTTCTGTTTACTGCCACAGTCTCACAGATCCAGTGACCCGGGTTCAGTTCTGTTTACTGCCACAGTCTCACAGCTCCAGTGACCCGGGTTCGGTTCTGTTTACTGCCACAGTCTCACAGCTCCGGTGACCCGGGTTCGGTTCTGTTTAGTGTCACAGTCTCACAGCTCCAGTGACTCGGGTTCGGTTCTGTTTAGTGTCACAGTCTCACAGCTCCAGTGACCCGGGTTCGGTTCTGTTTAGTGTCACAGTCTCACAGCTCCAGTGACCCGGGTTCGGTTCTGTTTACTGCCACAGTCTCACAGCTCCAGTGTCCCGGGTTCAGTTCTGTTTACTGCCACAGTCTCACAGCTCCAGTGACCCGGGTTCGGTTCTGTTTACTGCCACAGTCTCAGAGCTCCAGTGACATGGGTTCGGTTCTGTTTACTGCCACAGTCTCACAGCTCCAGTGACCCGGGTTCGGTTCTGTTTACTGCCACAGTCTCACAGCTCCGGTGACCCGGGTTCGGTTCTGTTTACTGCCACAGTCTCACAGCTCCGGTGACCTGGGTTCGGTTCTGTTTACTGCCACAGTCTCACAGCTCCAGTGACCTGGGTTCGGTTCTGTTTACTGCCACAGTCTCACAGCTCCAGTGACCCGGGATCAGTTCTGTTTACTGCCACAGTCTCACAGCTCCAGTGACCCGGGTTCGGTTCTGTTTACTGCCACAGTCTCACAGCTCCAGTGACCTGGGTTTGGTTCTCTTTACTGCCACAGCCTCACAGCTCCAGTGACCCGGGTTCGGTTCTGTTTACTGCCACAGTCTCACAGCTCCAGCGACCTGGGTTCGGTTCTGTTTACTGTCACAGTCTCACAGCTCCAGTGACCTGGGTTCGGTTCTGTTTACTGCCACAGTCTCACAGCTCCAGTGACCGGGTTCGGTTCTGTTTACTGCCACAGTCTCACAGCTCCAGTGACCTGGGTTCGGTTCTGTTTACTGCCACAGTCTCACAGATCCAGTGACCCGGGTTCAGTTCTGTTTACTGCCACAGTCTCACAGCTCCAGTGACCCGGGTTCGGTTCTGTTTACTGCCACAGTCTCACAGCTCCGGTGACCCGGGTTCGGTTCTGTTTAGTGTCACAGTCTCACAGCTCCAGTGACTCGGGTTCGGTTCTGTTTACTGCCACAGTCTCACAGCTCCAGGGACCCGGGTTCGGTTCTGTTTCCTGCCACAGTCTCACAGCTCCAGTGACCTGGGTTCAGTTCTGTTTACTGCCACAGTCTCACAGCTCCAGTGACCCGGGTTCGGTTCTGTTTAGTGTCACAGTCTCACAGCTCCAGTGACCCGGGTTCGGTTCTGTTTACTGCCACAGTCTCACAGCTCCAGTGTCCCGGGTTCAGTTCTGTTTACTGCCACAGTCTCACAGCTCCAGTGACCCGGGTTTGGTTCTGTTTACTGCCACAGTCTCACAGCTCCAGTGACCTGGGTTCGGTTCTGTTTACTGCCACAGCCTCACAGCTCCAGTGACCTGGGTTCAGTTCTGTTTACTGCCACAGTCTCACAGCTCCAGTGACCCGGGTTCGGTTCTGTTTACTGCCACAGTCTCACAGCTCCAGTGACCTGGGTTCGGTTCTGTTTACTGCCAAAGTCTCACAGCTCCAGTGACCCGGGTTTGGTTCTGTTTAGTGCCACAGTCTCACAGCTCCAGTGACCCGGGTTCGGTTCTGTTTACTGCCACAGTCTCACAGCTCCAGTGACATGGGTTCGGTTCTGTTTACTGCCACAGCCTCACAGCTCCAGTGACCTGGGTTCGGTTCTGTTTACTGCCACAGCCTCACAGCTCCAGTGACCCGGGTTCGGTTCTGTTTACTGCCACAGTCTCACAGCTCCAGTGACCCGGGTTCGGTTCTGTTTACTGCCACAGTCTCACAGCTCCAGTGACCCGGGTTCGGTTCTGTTTACTGCCACAGCCTCACAGCTCCAGTGACCCGGGTTCGGTTCTGTTTACTGCCACAGTCTCACAGCTCCAGTGACCCGGGTTCGGTTCTGTTTACTGCCACAGTCTCACAGCTCCAGTGACCCGGGTTCGGTTCTGTTTACTGCCACAGTCTCACAGCTCCAGTGACCCGGGTTCGGTTCTGTTTACTGCCACAGTCTCACAGCTCCAGTGACATGGGTTCGGTTCTGTTTACTGCCACAGCCTCACAGCTCCAGTGACCTGGGTTCGGTTCTGTTTACTGCCACAGCCTCACAGCTCCAGTGACCCGGGTTCGGTTCTGTTTACTGCCACAGTCTCACAGCTCCAGTGACCCGGGTTCGGTTCTGTTTACTGCCACAGTCTCACAGCTCCAGTGACCCGGGTTCGGTTCTGTTTACTGCCACAGCCTCACAGCTCCAGTGACCCGGGTTCGGTTCTGTTTACTGCCACAGTCTCACAGCTCCAGTGACCCGGGTTCGGTTCTGTTTACTGCCACAGTCTCACAGCTCCAGTGACACGGGTTCGGTTCTGTTTACTGCCACAGTCTCACAGCTCCAGTGACCTGGGTTCGGTTCTGTTTACTGCCACAGTCTCACAGCTCCAGTGACCCGGGTTCGGTTCTGTTTACTGCCACAGTCTCACAGCTCCAGTGACCTGGGTTCGGTTCTGTTTACTGCCACAGTCTCACAGCTCCAGTGACCTGGGTTCGGTTCTGTTTACTGCCACAGTCTCACAGCTCCAGTGACCCGGGTTCAGTTCTGTTTACTGCCACAGTCTCACCGCACCAGTGTCCCGGGTTCAGTTCTGTTTACTGCCACAGCCTCACAGCTCCAGTGACCTGGGTTCGGTTCTGTTTTGCTGTCACAGTCTCACAGCTCCAGTGACCTGGGTTCGGTTCTGTTTACTGCCACAGTCTCACAGCTCCAGTGACCCGGGTTCAATTCTGTTTACTGCCACAGTCTCACAGCTCCAGTGACCCGGGTTCGGTTCTGTTTACTGCCACAGTCTCACCGCTCCAGTGTCCTGGGTTCGGTTCTGTTTACTGCCACAGTCTCACAGCTCCAGTGTCCTGGGTTCGGTTCTGTTTACTGCCACAGTCTCACAGCTCCAGTGACCCGGGTTCAGTTCTGTTTACTGCCACAGTCTCACAGCTCCGGTGACCCGGGTTCGGTTCTGTTTACTGCCACAGTCTCACAGCTCCGGTGACCCGGGTTCGGTTCTGTTTACTGCCACAGTCTCACAGCTCCAGTGTCCTGGGTTCGGTTCTGTTTACTGCCACAGCCTCACAGCTCCAGTGACCTGGGTTCGGTTCTGGGGACTGCCACAGTCTCACAGCTCCAGTGACCTGGGTTCGGTTCTGTTTACTGCCACAGCCTCACAGCTCCAGTGACCTGGGTTCGGTTCTGGGGACTGCCACAGTCTCACAGCTCCAGTGTCCCGGGTTCGGTTCTGTTTACTGCCACAGTCTCACAGCTCCAGTGACCCGGGTTCGGTTCTGTTTACTGCCACAGCCTCACAGCTCCAGTGACCCGGGTTCAGTTCTGTTTACTGCCACAGCCTCACAGCTCCAGTGACCTGGGTTCGGTTCTGGGGACTGCCACAGTCTCACAGCTCCAGTGACCCGGGTTCGGTTCTGTTTACTGCCACAGTCTCACAGCTCCAGTGACCCGGGTTCAGTTCTGTTTACTGCCACAGTCTCACAGCTCCGGTGACCCGGGTTCAGTTCTGTTTACTGCCACAGTCTCACAGCTCCAGTGACCTGGGTTTGGTTCTGTTTACTGCCACAGTCTCACAGCTCCAGTGACCCGGGTTCAGTTCTGTTTACTGCCACAGTCTCACAGCTCCGGTGACCCGGGTTCGGTTCTGTTTACTGCCACAGTCTCACAGCTCCAGTGTCCTGGGTTCGGTTCTGTTTACTGCCACAGCCTCACAGCTCCAGTGACCCGGGTTCGGTTCTGTTTACTGCCACAGTCTCACAGCTCCAGTGTCCCGGGTTCGGTTCTGTTTACTGCCACAGTCTCACAGCTCCAGTGTCCCGGGTTCGGTTCTGTTTACTGCCACCGTCTCACAGCTCCAGTGACCTGGGTTCGGTTCTGTTTACTGTCACAGTCTCACAGCTCCAGTGACCCGGGTTCGGTTCTGTTTACTGCCACAGTCTCACAGCTCCAGTGACCTGGGTTCGGTTCTGTTTACTGCCACAGTCTCACAGCTCCAGTGACCCGGGTTCGGTTCTGTTTACTGCCACAGTCTCACAGCTCCAGTGACCTGGGTTCGGTTCTGTTTACTGCCACAGTCTCACAGCTCCAGTGACCTGGGTTCGGTTCTGTTTACTGCCACAGTCTCACAGCTCCAGTGACCCGGGTTCAGTTCTGTTTACTGCCACAGTCTCACCGCACCAGTGTCCCGGGTTCAGTTCTGTTTACTGCCACAGCCTCACAGCTCCAGTGACCTGGGTTCGGTTCTGTTTTGCTGTCACAGTCTCACAGCTCCAGTGACCTGGGTTCGGTTCTGTTTACTGCCACAGTCTCACAGCTCCAGTGACCCGGGTTCAGTTCTGTTTACTGCCACAGTCTCACAGCTCCAGTGACCCGGGTTCGGTTCTGTTTACTGCCACAGTCTCACCGCTCCAGTGTCCTGGGTTCGGTTCTGTTTACTGCCACAGTCTCACAGCTCCAGTGTCCTGGGTTCGGTTCTGTTTACTGCCACAGCCTCACAGCTCCAGTGACCCGGGTTCGGTTCTGTTTACTGCCACAGTCTCACAGCTCCGGTGACCCGGGTTCGGTTCTGTTTACTGCCACAGTCTCACAGCTCCGGTGACCCGGGTTCGGTTCTGTTTACTGCCACAGTCTCACAGCTCCAGTGTCCTGGGTTCGGTTCTGTTTACTGCCACAGCCTCACAGCTCCAGTGACCTGGGTTCGGTTCTGGGGACTGCCACAGTCTCACAGCTCCAGTGACCTGGGTTCGGTTCTGTTTACTGCCACAGCCTCACAGCTCCAGTGACCCGGGTTCAGTTCTGTTTACTGCCACAGCCTCACAGCTCCAGTGACCTGGGTTCGGTTCTGGGGACTGCCACAGTCTCACAGCTCCAGTGACCCGGGTTCGGTTCTGTTTACTGCCACAGTCTCACAGCTCCAGTGACCCGGGTTCAGTTCTGTTTACTGCCACAGCCTCACAGCTCCAGTGACCTGGGTTCGGTTCTGGGGACTGCCACAGTCTCACAGCTCCAGTGACCCGGGTTCGGTTCTGTTTACTGCCACAGTCTCACAGCTCCAGTGACCCGGGTTCAGTTCTGTTTACTGCCACAGTCTCACAGCTCCAGTGTCCCGGGTTCTGTTCTGTTTACTGCCACAGTCAAACAGCTCCAGTGACCTGGGTTTGGTTCTGTTTACTGCCACAGTCTCACAGCTCCAGTGACCCGGGTTCAGTTCTGTTTACTGCCACAGTCTCACAGCTCCGGTGACCCGGGTTCGGTTCTGTTTACTGCCACAGTCTCACAGCTCCAGTGTCCTGGGTTCGGTTCTGTTTACTGCCACAGCCTCACAGCTCCAGTGACTCGGGTTCGGTTCTGTTTACTGCCACAGTCTCACAGCTCCAGTGTCCCGGGTTCGGTTCTGTTTACTGCCACAGTCTCACAGCTCCAGTGACCCAGGTTCGGTTCTGTTTACTGCCACAGTCTCAGAGCTCCAGTGACATGGGTTCGGTTCTGTTTACTGCCACAGTCTCACAGCTCCAGTGACCCGGGTTCGGTTCTGTTTACTGCCACAGTCTCACAGCTCCGGTGACCCGGGTTCGGTTCTGTTTACTGCCACAGTCTCACAGCTCCGGTGACCCGGGTTCGGTTCTGTTTACTGCCACAGTCTCACAGCTCCAGTGTCCTGGGTTCGGTTCTGTTTACTGCCACAGCCTCACAGCTCCAGTGACCTGGGTTCGGTTCTGGGGACTGCCACAGTCTCACAGCTCCAGTGACCTGGGTTCGGTTCTGTTTACTGCCACAGTCTCACAGCTCCAGTGACCCGGGTTCAGTTCTGTTTACTGCCACAGTCTCACAGCTCCAGTGACCCGGGTTCGGTTCTGTTTACTGCCACAGTCTCACAGCTCCAGTGACCTGGGTTTGGTTCTGTTTACTGCCACAGCCTCACAGCTCCAGTGACCCGGGTTCGGTTCTGTTTACTGCCACAGTCTCACAGCTCCAGTGACCTGGGTTCGGTTCTGTTTACTGTCACAGTCTCACAGCTCCAGTGACCTGGGTTCGGTTCTGTTTACTGCCACAGTCTCACAGCTCCAGTGACCGGGTTCGGTTCTGTTTACTGCCACAGACTCACAGCTCCAGTGACCTGGGTTCGGTTCTGTTTACTGCCACAGTCTCACAGATCCAGTGACCCGGGTTCAGTTCTGTTTACTGCCACAGTCTCACTGCTCCAGTGACCCGGGTTCGGTTCTGTTTACTGCCACAGTCTCACAGCTCCGGTGACCCGGGTTCGGTTCTGTTTAGTGTCACAGTCTCACAGCTCCAGTGACTCGGGTTCGGTTCTGTTTACTGCCACAGTCTCACAGCTCCAGTGACCCGGGTTCGGTTCTGTTTACTGCCACAGTCTCACAGCTCCAGTGACCTGGGTTCAGTTCTGTTTACTGCCACAGTCTCACAGCTCCAGTGACCCGGGTTCGGTTCTGTTTACTGCCACAGTCTCAGAGCTCCAGTGACATGGGTTCGGTTCTGTTTACTGCCACAGTCTCACAGCTCCAGTGACCCGGGTTCGGTTCTGTTTACTGCCACAGTCTCACAGCTCCGGTGACCCGGGTTCGGTTCTGTTTACTGCCACAGTCTCACAGCTCTGGTGACCCGGGTTCGGTTCTGTTTACTGCCACAGTCTCACAGCTCCAGTGTCCTGGGTTCGGTTCTGGGGACTGCCACAGTCTCACAGCTCCAGTGACCTGGGTTCGGTTCTGTTTACTGCCACAGTCTCACAGCTCCAGTGACCCGGATTCAGTTCTGTTTACTGCCACAGTCTCACAGCTCCAGTGACCCGGGTTCGGTTCTGTTTACTGCCACAGTCTCACAGCTCCAGTGACCTGGGTTTGGTTCTGTTTACTGCCACAGCCTCACAGCTCCAGTGACCCGGGTTCGGTTCTGTTTACTGCCACAGTCTCACAGCTCCAGTGACCTGGGTTCGGTTCTGTTTACTGTCACAGTCTCACAGCTCCAGTGACCTGGGTTCGGTTCTGTTTACTGCCACAGTCTCACAGCTCCAGTGTCCCTGGTTCGGTTCTGTTTACTGCCACAGACTCACAGCTCCAGTGACCTGGGTTCGGTTCTGTTTACTGCCACAGTCTCACAGATCCAGTGACCCGGGTTCAGTTCTGTTTACTGCCACAGTCTCACAGCTCCAGTGACCCGGGTTCGGTTCTGTTTACTGCCACAGTCTCACAGCTCCGGTGACCCGGGTTCGGTTCTGTTTAGTGTCACAGTCTCACAGCTCCAGTGACTCGGGTTCGGTTCTGTTTAGTGTCACAGTCTCACAGCTCCAGTGACCCGGGTTCGGTTCTGTTTAGTGTCACAGTCTCACAGCTCCAGTGACCCGGGTTCGGTTCTGTTTACTGCCACAGTCTCACAGCTCCAGTGTCCCGGGTTCAGTTCTGTTTACTGCCACAGTCTCACAGCTCCAGTGACCCGGGTTCGGTTCTGTTTACTGCCACAGTCTCAGAGCTCCAGTGACATGGGTTCGGTTCTGTTTACTGCCACAGTCTCACAGCTCCAGTGACCCGGGTTCGGTTCTGTTTACTGCCACAGTCTCACAGCTCCGGTGACCCGGGTTCGGTTCTGTTTACTGCCACAGTCTCACAGCTCCGGTGACCCGGGTTCGGTTCTGTTTACTGCCACAGTCTCACAGCTCCAGTGTCCTGGGTTCGGTTCTGGGGACTGCCACAGTCTCACAGCTCCAGTGACCTGGGTTCGGTTCTGTTTACTGCCACAGTCTCACAGCTCCAGTGACCCGGGTTCAGTTCTGTTTACTGCCACAGTCTCACAGCTCCAGTGACCCGGGTTCGGTTCTGTTTACTGCCACAGTCTCACAGCTCCAGTGACCTGGGTTTGGTTCTGTTTACTGCCACAGCCTCACAGCTCCAGTGACCCGGGTTCGGTTCTGTTTACTGCCACAGTCTCACAGCTCCAGTGACCTGGGTTCGGTTCTGTTTACTGTCACAGTCTCACAGCTCCAGTGACCTGGGTTCGGTTCTGTTTACTGCCACAGTCTCACAGCTCCAGTGACCGGGTTCGGTTCTGTTTACTGCCACAGACTCACAGCTCCAGTGACCTGGGTTCGGTTCTGTTTACTGCCACAGTCTCACAGATCCAGTGACCCGGGTTCAGTTCTGTTTACTGCCACAGTCTCACAGCTCCAGTGACCCGGGTTCGGTTCTGTTTACTGCCACAGTCTCACAGCTCCGGTGACCCGGGTTCGGTTCTGTTTAGTGTCACAGTCTCACAGCTCCAGTGACTCGGGTTCGGTTCTGTTTACTGCCACAGTCTCACAGCTCCAGTGACCCGGGTTCGGTTCTGTTTACTGCCACAGTCTCACAGCTCCAGTGACCTGGGTTCAGTTCTGTTTACTGCCACAGTCTCACAGCTCCAGTGACCCGGGTTCGGTTCTGTTTAGTGTCACAGTCTCACAGCTCCAGTGACCCGGGTTCGGTTCTGTTTACTGCCACAGTCTCACAGCTCCAGTGTCCCGGGTTCAGTTCTGTTTACTGCCACAGTCTCACAGCTCCAGTGACCCGGGTTTGGTTCTGTTTACTGACACAGTCTCACAGCTCCAGTGACCTGGGTTCGGTTCTGTTTACTGCCACAGCCTCACAGCTCCAGTGACCTGGGTTCAGTTCTGTTTACTGCCACAGCCTCACAGCTCCAGTGACCCGGGTTCGGTTCTGTTTACTGCCACAGTCTCACAGCTCCAGAGACCCGGGTTCGGTTCTGTTTACTGCCACAGTCTCACAGCTCCAGTGACATGGGTTCGGTTCTGTTTACTGCCACAGCCTCACAGCTCCAGTGACCTGGGTTCGGTTCTGTTTACTGCCACAGCCTCACAGCTCCAGTGACCCGGGTTCGGTTCTGTTTACTGCCACAGTCTCACAGCTCCAGTGACCTGGGTTCGGTTCTGTTTACTGCCACAGTCTCACAGCTCCAGTGACCTGGGTTCGGTTCTGTTCACTGCCACAGTCTCACAGCTCCAGTGACCCGGGTTCGGTTCTGTTTACTGCCACAGTCTCACAGCTCCAGTGACCTGGGTTCGGTTCTGTTTACTGCCACAGTCTCACAGCTCCAGTGTCCCGGGTTCGGTTCTGCGTACTGCCACAGTCTCACAGCTCCAGTGACCTGGGTTCGGTTCTGCTTACTGCCACAGTCTCACAGCTCCAGTGACCTGGGTTCAGTTCTGTTTACTGCCACAGTCTCACAGCTCCAGTGTCCCGGGTTCGGTTCTGTTTACTGCCACAGTCTCACAGCTCCAGTGTCCCGGGTTCAGTTCTGTTTACTGCCACAGTCTCACAGCTCCAGTGTCCTGGGTTCGGTTCTGGGGACTGCCACAGTCTCACAGCTCCAGTGACCCGGGTTCGGTTCTGTTTACTGCCACAGTCTCACAGCTCCAGTGTCCCGGGTTCAGTTCTGTTTACTGCCACAGTCTCACAGCTCCAGTGACCCGGGTTCTATTCTGTTTACTGCCACAGGCTCACAGCTCCAGTGTCCCGGGTTCGGTTCTGTTTACTGCCACAGTCTCACAGCTCCAGTGTCCCGGGTTCGGTTCTGTTTACTGCCACAGTCTCACAGCTCCAGTGACCCGGGTTCGGTTCTGTTTACTGCCACAGTCTCACAGCTCCAGTGTCCTGGGTTCGGTTCTGTTAACTGCCACAGTCTCACAGCTCCAGTGACATGGGTTCGGTTCTGTTTACTGCCACAGTCTCACAGCTCCAGTGACCCGGGTTCGGTTCTGTTCACTGCCACAGCCTCACAGCTCCAGTGACCCGGGTTCGGTTCTGTTTACTGCCACAGTCTCACAGCTCCAGTGACCCGGGTTCGGTTCTGTTTACTGCCACAGTCTCACAGCTCCAGTGTCCCGGGTTCGGTTCTGTTTACTGCCACAGTCTCACAGCTCCAGTGACCCGGGTTCGGTTCTGTTTACTGACACAGTCTCACAGCTCCAGTGTCCCGGGTTCGGTTCTGTTTACTGCCACAGTCTCACAGCTCCAGTGACCTGGGTTCGGTTCTGTTTACTGCCACAGTCTCACAGCTCCAGTGACCCGGGTTCAGTTCTGTTTACTGCCACAGTCTCACAGCTCCAGTGTCCCGGGTTCGGTTCTGTTTACTGCCACAGTCGCACAGCTCCAGTGACCTGGGTTCGGTTCTGTTTACTGCCACAGTCTCACAGCTCCAGTGACCTGGGTTCGGTTCTGTTTACTGCCACAGTCTCACAGCTCCAGTGACCCGGGTTCAGTTCTGTTTACTGCCACAGTCTCACAGCTCCAGTGACCTGGGTTCGGTTCTGTTTACTGCCACAGTCTCACAGCTCCAGTGAACCGGGTTCGGTTCTGTTTACTGCCACAGTCTCACAGCTCCAGTGACCTGGGTTCGGTTCTGTTTACTGCCACAGTCTCACAGCTCCAGTGTCCCGGGTTCGGTTCTGTTTACTGCCACAGTCTCACAGCTCCAGTGACCCGGGTTCAGTTCTGTTTACTGCCACAGTCTCACAGCACCAGTGTCCCGGGTTCGGTTCTGTTTACTGCCACAGTCTCACAGCTCCAGTGTCCCGGGTTCGGTTCTGTTTACTGTCACAGTCTCACAGCTCCAGTGACCCGGGTTCAGTTCTGTTTACTGCCACAGTCTCACAGCTCCAGTGTCCCGGGTTCAGTTCTGTTTACTGCCACAGTCTCACAGCTCCAGTGACCTGGGTTCGGTTCTGTTTACTGCCACAGCCTCACAGCTCCAGTGACCTGGGTTCAGTTCTGTTTACTGCCACAGTCTCACAGCTCCAGTGACCCGGGTTCGGTTCTGTTTACTGCCAAAGTCTCACAGCTCCAGTGACCCGGGTTCGGTTCTGTTTACTGCCACAGTCTCACAGCTCCAGTGACCCGGGTTCGGTTCTGTTTACTGCCACAGTCTCACAGCTCCAGTGACATGGGTTCGGTTCTGTTTACTACCACAGCCTCACAGCTCCAGTGACCTGGGTTCGGTTCTGTTTACTGCCACAGCCTCACAGCTCCAGTGACCCGGGTTCGGTTCTGTTTACTGCCACAGTCTCACAGCTCCAGTGACCCGGGTTCGGTTCTGTTTACTGCCACAGTCTCACAGCTCCAGTGACCCGGGTTCGGTTCTGTTTACTGCCACAGCCTCACAGCTCCAGTGACCCGGGTTCGGTTCTGTTTACTGCCACAGTCTCACAGCTCCAGTGACCTGGGTTCGGTTCTGTTTACTGCCACAGTCTCACAGCTCCAGTGACCCGGGTTCGGTTCTGTTTACTGCCACAGTCTCACAGCTCCAGTGACCTGGGTTCGGTTCTGTTTACTGCCACAGTCTCACAGCTCCAGTGTCCCGGGTACGGTTCTGCGTACTGCCACAGTCTCACAGCTCCAGTGACCTGGGTTCGGTTCTGCTTACTGCCACAGTCTCACAGCTCCAGTGACCTGGGTTCAGTTCTGTTTACTGCCACAGTCTCACAGCTCCAGTGTCCCGGGTTCAGTTCTGTTTACTGCCACAGTCTCACAGCTCCAGTGTCCCGGGTTCGGTTCTGTTTACTGCCACAGTCTCACAGCTCCAGTGTCCCGGGTTCAGTTCTGTTTACTGCCACAGTCTCACAGCTCCAGTGTCCCGGGTTCGGTTCTGTTTACTGCCACAGTCTCACAGCTCCAGTGTCCTGGGTTCGGTTCTGGGGACTGCCACAGTCTCACAGCTCCAGTGACCCGGGTTCGGTTCTGTTTACTGCCACAGTCTCACAGCTCCAGTGTCCCGGGTTCAGTTCTGTTTACTGCCACAGTCTCACAGCTCCAGTGACCCGGGTTCTATTCTGTTTACTGCCACAGTCTCACAGCTCCAGTGTCCCGGGTTCGGTTCTGTTTACTGCCACAGTCTCACAGCTCCAGTGTCCCGGGTTCGGTTCTGTTTACTGCCACAGTCTCACAGCTCCAGTGACCCGGGTTCGGTTCTGTTTACTGCCACAGTCTCACAGCTCCAGTGTCCTGGGTTCGGTTCTGTTAACTGCCACAGCCTCACAGCTCCAGTGACCCGGGTTCGGTTCTGTTTACTGCCACAGTCTCACAGCTCCAGTGACCCGGGTTCGGTTCTGTTTACTGCCACAGTCTCAGCTCCAGTGTCCCGGGTTCGGTTCTGTTTACTGCCACAGTCTCACAGCTCCAGTGACCCGGGTTCGGTTCTGTTTACTGACACAGTCTCACAGCTCCAGTGTCCCGGGTTCGGTTCTGTTTACTGCCACAGTCTCACAGCTCCAGTAACCTGGGTTCGGTTCTGTTTACTGCCACAGTCTCACAGCTCCAGTGTCCCGGGTTCGGTTCTGTTTACTTCCACACTCTCACAGCACCAGTGTTCCGGGTTCGGTTCTGTTTACTGCCACAGTCTCACAGCTCCAGTGACCTGGGTTCGGTTCTATTTACTGCCACAGCCTCACAGCTCCATTGACCTGGGTTCGGTTCTGTTTACTGCCACAGTCTCACAGCTCCAGTGACCTGGGTTCGGTTCTGTTTACTGCCACAGTCTCACAGCTCCAGTGTCCCGGGTTCGGTTCTGTTTACTGCCACAGTCTCACAGCTCCAGTGACCTGGGTTCAGTTCTGTTTACTGCCACAGTCTCACAGCTCCAGTGACCTGGGTTCAGTTCTGTTTACTGCCACAGTCTCACAGCACCTGTGTCCCGGGTTCGGTTCTGTTTACTGCCACAGTCTCACAGCTCCAGTGACCCGGGTTCAGTTCTGTTTACTGCCACAGTCTCACAGCTCCATTGACACGGGTTCGGTTCTGTTTACTGCCACAGTCTCACAGCTCCAGTGTCCTGGGTTCGGTTCTGTTTACTGCCACAGTCTCACAGCTCCAGTGTCCCGGGTTCAGTTCTGTTTACTGCCACAGTCTCACAGCTCCAGTGTCCCGGGTTCGGTTCTGTTTACTGCCACAGTCTCACAGCTCCAGTGACCCGGGTTCGGTTCTGTTTACTGCCACAGTCTCACAGCTCCAGTGTCCCGGGTTCAGTTCTGTTTACTGCCACAGTCTCACAGCTCCAGTGACCCGGGTTCGGTTCTGTTTACTGCCACAGTCTCACAGCTCCAGTGTCCCTGGTTCGGTTCTGTTTACTGCCACAGTCTCACAGCTCCAGTGACCCGGGTTCGGTTCTGTTTACTGCCACAGTCTCACAGCTCCAGTGTCCCGGGTTCGGTTCTGTTTACTGCCACAGCCTCACAGCTCCAGTGTCCCGGGTTCGGTTCTGTTTATTGCCACAGTCTCACAGCTCCAGTGACCTGGGTTCGGTTCTGTTTACTGCCACAGTCTCACAGCTCCAGTGACCCGGGTTCGGTTCTGTTTACTGCCACAGTCTCACAGCTCCAGTGTCCCGGGTTCAGTTCTGTTTACTGCCACAGTCTCACAGCTCCAGTGTCCCGGGTTCGGTTCTGTTTACTGCCACAGTCTCACAGCTCCAGTGACCCGGTTTCGGTTCTGTTTACTGCCACAGTCTCACAGCTCCAGTGTCCTGGGTTCGGTTCTGTTTACTGCCACAGCCTCACAGCTCCAGTGTCCTGGGTTCAGTTCTGTTTACTGCCACAGTCTCACAGCTCCAGTGACCCGGGTTCGGTTCTGTTTACTGCCACAGTCTCACAGCTCCAGTGACATGGGTTCGGTTCTGTTTACTGCCACAGTCTCACAGCTCCAGTGACCCGGGTTCGGTTCTGTTTACTGCCACAGTCTCACAGCTCCAGTGACATGGGTTCGGTTCTGTTTACTGCCACAGTCTCACAGCTCCAGTGTCCCGGGTTCGGTTCTGTTTACTGCCACAGTCTCACAGCTCCAGTGACCCGGGTTCAGTTCTGTTTACTGCCACAGTCTCACAGCTCCAGTGTCCCGGGTTCGGTTCTGTTTACTGCCACAGTCTCACAGCTCCAGTGACCTGGGTTCGGTTCTATTTACTGCCACAGCCTCACAGCTCCATTGACCTGGGTTCGGTTCTGTTTACTGCCACAGTCTCACAGCTCCAGTGACCTGGGTTCGGTTCTGTTTACTGCCACAGTCTCACAGCTCCAGTGTCCCGGGTTCGGTTCTGTTTACTGCCACAGTCTCACAGCTCCAGTGACCTGGGTTCAGTTCTGTTTACTGCCACAGTCTCACAGCTCCAGTGACCCGGGTTCAGTTCTGTTTACTGCCACAGTCTCACAGCACCAGTGTCCCGGGTTCGGTTCTGTTTACTGCCACAGTCTCACAGCTCCAGTGTCCCGGGTTCGGTTCTGTTTACTGTCACAGTCTCACAGCTCCAGTGATCCGGGTTCAGTTCTGTTTACTGCCACAGTCTCACAGCTCCAGTGTCCCGGGTTCGGTTCTGTTTACTGCCACAGTCTCACAGCTCCAGTGACCTGGGTTCGGTTCTGTTTACTGCCACAGCCTCACAGCTCCAGTGACCTGGGTTCAGTTCTGTTTACTGCCACAGTCTCACAGCTCCAGTGACCCGGGTTCGGTTCTGTTTACTGCCAAAGTCTCACAGCTCCAGTGACCCGGGTTCGGTTCTGTTTACTGCCACAGTCTCACAGCTCCAGTGACCCGGGTTCGGTTCTGTTTACTGCCACAGTCTCACAGCTCCAGTGACATGGGTTCGGTTCTGTTTGCTGCCACAGCCTCACAGCTCCAGTGACCTGGGTTCGGTTCTGTTTACTGCCACAGCCTCACAGCTCCAGTGACCCGGGTTCGGTTCTGTTTACTGCCACAGTCTCACAGCTCCAGTGACCCGGGTTCGGTTCTGTTTACTGCCACAGTCTCACAGCTCCAGTGACCCGGGTTCGGTTCTGTTTACTGCCACAGCCTCACAGCTCCAGTGACCCGGGTTCGGTTCTGTTTACTGCCACAGTCTCACAGCTCCAGTGACCTGGGTTCGGTTCTGTTTACTGCCACAGTCTCACAGCTCCAGTGACCCGGGTTCGGTTCTGTTTACTGCCACAGTCTCACAGCTCCAGTGACCTGGGTTCGGTTCTGTTTACTGCCACAGTCTCACAGCTCCAGTGTCCCGGGTTCGGTTCTGCGTACTGCCACAGTCTCACAGCTCCAGTGACCTGGGTTCGGTTCTGCTTACTGCCACAGTCTCACAGCTCCAGTGACCTGGGTTCAGTTCTGTTTACTGCCACAGTCTCACAGCTCCAGTGTCCCGGGTTCAGTTCTGTTTACTGCCACAGTCTCACAGCTCCAGTGTCCCGGGTTCGGTTCTGTTTACTGCCACAGTCTCACAGCTCCAGTGTCCCGGGTTCAGTTCTGTTTACTGCCACAGTCTCACAGCTCCAGTGTCCCGGGTTCGGTTCTGTTTACTGCCACAGTCTCACAGCTCCAGTGTCCTGGGTTCGGTTCTGGGGACTGCCACAGTCTCACAGCTCCAGTGACCCGGGTTCGGTTCTGTTTACTGCCACAGTCTCACAGCTCCAGTGTCCCGGGTTCAGTTCTGTTTACTGCCACAGTCTCACAGCTCCAGTGACCCGGGTTCTATTCTGTTTACTGCCACAGTCTCACAGCTCCAGTGTCCCGGGTTCGGTTCTGTTTACTGCCACAGTCTCACAGCTCCAGTGTCCCGGGTTCGGTTCTGTTTACTGCCACAGTCTCACAGCTCCAGTGACCCGGGTTCGGTTCTGTTTACTGCCACAGTCTCACAGTTCCAGTGTCCTGGGTTCGGTTCTGTTAACTGCCACAGCCTCACAGCTCCAGTGACCCGGGTTCGGTTCTGTTTACTGCCACAGTCTCACAGCTCCAGTGACCCGGGTTCGGTTCTGTTTACTGCCACAGTCTCAGCTCCAGTGTCCCGGGTTCGGTTCTGTTTACTGCCACAGTCTCACAGCTCCAGTGACCCGGGTTCGGTTCTGTTTACTGCCACAGTCTCACAGCTCCAGTAACCTGGGTTCGGTTCTGTTTACTGCCACAGTCTCACAGCTCAAGTGTCCCGGGTTCGGTTCTGTTTACTTCCACAGTCTCACAGCTCCAGTGTTCCGGGTTCGGTTCTGTTTACTGCCACAGCCTCACAGCTCCAGTGACCTGGGTTCGGTTCTGTTTACTGCCACAGTCTCACAGCTCAAGTGTCCCGGGTTCGGTTCTGTTTACTTCCACACTCTCACAGCTCCAGTGTTCCGGGTTCGGTTCCGTTTACTGCCACAGTCTCACAGCTCCAGTGTTCCGGGTTCGGTTCTGTTTACTGCCACAGCCTCACAGCTCCAGTGACCTGGGTTCGGTTCTGTTTACTGCCACAGTCTCACAGCTCCAGTGACCCGGGTTCGGTTCTGTTTACTGCCACAGTCTCACAGCTCCAGTGACCTGGGTTCGGTTCTGTTTACTGCCACAGTCTCACAGCTCCAGTGTCCCGGGTTCGGTTCTGTTTACTGCCACAGTCTCACAGCTCCAGTGACCCGGGTTCAGTTCTGTTTACTGCCACAGTCTCACAGCTCCAGTGTCCCGGGTTCGGTTCTGTTTACTGCCACAGTCTCACAGCTCCAGTGACCTGGGTTCGGTTCTATTTACTGCCACAGCCTCACAGCTCCATTGACCTGGGTTCGGTTCTGTTTACTGCCACAGTCTCACAGCTCCAGTGTCCCGGGTTCGGTTCTGTTTACTGCCACAGTCTCACAGCTCCAGTGACCTGGGTTCAGTTCTGTTTACTGCCACAGTCTCACAGCTCCAGTGACCCGGGTTCAGTTCTGTTTACTGCCACAGTCTCACAGCACCAGTGTCCCGGGTTCGGTTCTGTTTACTGCCACAGTCTCACAGCTCCAGTGACCCGGGTTCAGTTCTGTTTACTGCCACAGTCTCACAGCTCCATTGACACGGGTTCTGTTCTGTTTACTGCCACAGTCTCACAGCTCCAGTGTCCTGGGTTCGGTTCTGTTTACTGCCACAGTCTCACAGCTCCAGTGTCCCGGGTTCAGTTCTGTTTACTGCCACAGTCTCACAGCTCCAGTGTCCCGGGTTCGGTTCTGTTTACTGCCACAGTCTCACAGCTCCAGTGACCCGGGTTCGGTTCTGTTTACTGCCACAGTCTCACAGCTCCAGTGTCCCGGGTTCAGTTCTGTTTACTGCCACAGTCTCACAGCTCCAGTGACCCGGGTTCGGTTCTGTTTACTGCCACAGTCTCACAGCTCCAGTGTCCCTGGTTCGCTTCTGTTTACTGCCACAGTCTCACAGCTCCAGTGACCTGGGTTCGGTTCTGTTTACTGCCACAGTCTCACAGCTCCAGTGTCCCGGGTTCGGTTCTGTTTACTGCCACAGCCTCACAGCTCCAGTGTCCCGGGTTCGGTTCTGTTTATTGCCACAGTCTCACAGCTCCAGTGACCTGGGTTCGGTTCTGTTTACTGCCACAGTCTCACAGCTCCAGTGACCTGGGTTCGGTTCTGTTTACTGCCACAGTCTCACAGCTCCAGTGTCCCGGGTTCAGTTCTGTTTACTGCCACAGTCTCACAGCTCCAGTGTCCCGGGTTCGGTTCTGTTTACTGCCACAGTCTCACAGCTCCAGTGACCCGGTTTCGGTTCTGTTTACTGCCACAGTCTCACAGCTCCAGTGTCCTGGGTTCGGTTCTGTTTACTGCCACAGCCTCACAGCTCCAGTGTCCTGGGTTCAGTTCTGTTTACTGCCACAGTCTCACAGCTCCAGTGACCCGGGTTCGGTTCTGTTTACTGCCACAGTCTCACAGCTCCAGTGACATGGGTTCGGTTCTGTTTACTGCCACAGTCTCACAGCTCCAGTGACCCGGGTTCGGTTCTGTTTACTGCCACAGTCTCACAGCTCCAGTGACATGGGTTCGGTTCTGTTTACTGCCACAGTCTCACAGCTCCAGTGACCCGGGTTCGGTTCTGTTTACTGCCACAGCCTCACAGCTCCAGTGACCCGGGTTCGGTTCTGTTTACTGCCACAGTCTCACAGCTCCAGTCACATGGGTTCGGTTCTGTTTACTGCCACAGCCTCACAGCTCCAGTGACCCAGGTTCGGTTCTGTTTACTGCCACAGACTCACAGCTCCAGTGACCTGGGTTCAGTTCTGTTTACTGCCACAGCCTCACAGCTCCAGTGACCCGGGTTTGGTTCTGTTTACTGCCACAGTCTCACAGCTCCAGTGACCTGGGTTCGGTTCTGTTTACTGCCACAGTCTCACAGCTCCATTGACCCGTGTTCGGTTCTGTTTACTGCCACAGTCTCACAGCTCCAGTGACCTGGGTTCGGTTCTGTTTACTGCCACAGTCTCACAGCTCCAGTGTCCCGGGCTCGGTTCTGCGTACTGCCACAGTCTCACAGCTCCAGTGACCTGGGTTCGGTTCTGTTTACTGCCACAGCCTCACAGCTCCAGTGACCTGGGTTCGATTCTGTTTACTGCCACAGTCTCACAGCTCCAGTGACCCGGGTTCGGTTCTGTTTACTGCCACAGTCTCACAGCTCCAGTGACCCGGGTTCGGTTCTGTTTACTGCCACAGTCTCACAGCTCCAGTGACCTGGGTTCAGTTCTGTTTACTGCCACAGTCTCACAGCTCCAGTGACCTGGGTTCGGTTCTGTTTACTGCCACAGTCTCACAGCTCCAGTGACCTGGGTTCGGTTCTGTTTACTGCCACAGTCTCACAGCTCCAGTGTCCCGGGCTCGGTTCTGCGTACTGCCACAGTCTCACAGCTCCAGTGACCTGGGTTCGGTTCTGTTTACTGCCACAGCCTCACAGCTCCAGTGACCTGGGTTCGGTTCTGTTTACTGCCACAGTCTCACAGCTCCAGTGACCCGGGTTCGGTTCTGTTTACTGCCACAGTCTCACAGCTCCAGTGTCCCGGGTTCGGTTCTGCGTACTGCCACAGTCTCACAGCTCCAGTGACCTGGGTTCGGTTCTGTTTACTGCCACAGTCTCACAGCTCCAGTGTCCCGGGTTCGGTTCTGTTTACTGCCACAGTCTCACTGCTCCAGTGTCCCGGGTTCAGTTCTGTTTACTGCCACAGTCTCACAGCTCCAGTGACCTGGGTTCGGTTCTGTTTACTGCCGCAACCTCACAGCTCCTGTGACCTGGGTTCGGTTCTGTTTACTGCCACAGTCTCACAGCTCCAGTGACCTGGGTTCGGTTCTGTTTACTGCCGCAACCTCACAGCTCCAGTGTCCCGGGTTCAGTTCTGTTTACTGCCACAGTCTCACAGCTCCAGTGTCCCGGGTTCGGTTCTGTTTACTGCCACAGTCTCACAGCTCCAGTGTCCCGGGTTCGGTTCTGTTTACTGCCACAGTCTCACAGCTCCAGTGACCTGGGTTCGGTTCTGTTTACTGCAACAGTCTCACAGCTCCAGTGTCCCGGGTTCAGTTCTGTTTACTGCCACAGTCTCACAGCTCCAGTGTCCCGGGTTCGGTTCTGTTTACTGCCACAGTCTCACAGCTCCAGTGTCCCGGGTTCGGTTCTGTTTACTGCCACAGTCTCACAGCTCCAGTGTCCCGGGTTCTGTTCTGTTTACTGCCACAGTCTCACAGCTCCAGTGTCTCGGGTTCGGTTCTGTTTACTGCCACAGTCTCACAGCTCCCGTGACCCGGGTTCGGTTCTGTTTACTGCCACAGTCTCACAGCTCCAGTGTCCCGGGTTCGGTTCTGTTTACTGCCACAGCCTCACAGCTCCAGTGACCTGGGTTCAGTTCTGGGGACTGCCACAGTCTCACAGCTCCAGTGTCCCGGGTTCGGTTCTGTTTACTGCCACAGTCTCACAGCTTCAGTGTCCCGGGTTCAGTTCTGTTTACTGCCACAGTCTCACAGCTCCAGTGTCCCGGGTTCGGTTCTGTTTACTGCCACAGTCTCACAGCTCCAGTGTCCTGGGTTCGGTTCTGTTTACTGCCACAGTCTCACAGCTCCAGTGACCCGGGTTCGGTTCTGTTTACTGCCACAGTCTCACAGCTCCAGTGTCCCGGGTTCGGTTCTGTTTACTGCCACAGTCTCACAGCTCCAGTGACCCGGGTTCGGTTCTGTTTACTGCCACAGTCTCACAGCTCCAGTGTCCCGGGTTCGGTTCTGTTTACTGCCACAGTCTCACAGCTCCAGTGTCCTGGGTTCGGTTCTGTTTACTGCCACAGCCTCACAGCTCCAGTGACCCGGGTTCGGTTCTGTTTACTGCCACAGTCTCACAGCTCCAGTGACCCGGGTTCAGTTCTGTTTACTGCCACAGACTCACAGCTCCAGTGTCCCGGGTTCGGTTCTGTTTACTGCCACAGTCTCACAGCTCCAGTGACCCGGGTTCGGTTCTGTTTACTGCCACAGTCTCACAGCTCCAGTGTCCCGGGTTCGGTTCTGTTTACTGCCACAGTCTCACAGCTCCAGTGACCCGGGTTCAGTTCTGTTTACTGCCACAGTCTCACAGCTCCAGTGTCCCGGGTTCGGTTCTGTTTACTGTCACAGTCTCACAGCTCCAGTGACCCGGGTTCAGTTCTGTTTACTGCCACAGTCTCACAGCTCCAGTGTCCCGGGTTCGGTTCTGTTTACTGCCACAGTCTCACAGCTCCAGTGACCTGGGTTCGGTTCTGTTTACTGCCACAGTCTCACAGCTCCTGTGACCTGGGTTCGGTTCTGTTTACTGCCACAGTCTCACAGCTCCAGTGACCCGGGTTCAGTCCTGTTTACTGCCACAGTCTCACAGCTCCAGTGTCCCGGGTTCGGTTCTGTTTACTGCCACAGTCTCACAGCTCCAGTGACCTGGGTTCGGTTCTGTTTACTGCCACAGTCTCACAGCTCCAGTGACCCGGGTTCGGATCTGTTTACTGCCACAGTCTCACAGCTCCAGTGACCTGGGTGTGGTTCTGTTTACTGTCACAGTCTCACAGCTCCAGTGACCCGGGTTCCGTTCTGTTTACTGCCACAGTCTCACAGCTCCAGTGTCCCGGGTTCGGTTCTGTTTACTGCCACAGTCTCACAGCTCCAGTGACCTGGGTTCGGTTCTGTTTACTGCCACAGTCTCACAGCTCCATTGACCTGGGTTCGGTTCTGTTTACTGCCACAGCCTCACAGCTCCAGTGACCTGGGTTCGGTTCTGTTTACTGCCGCAACCTCACAGCTCCAGTGACCTGGGTTCGGTTCTGTTTACTGCCGCAACCTCACAGCTCCAGTGACCCGGGTTCGGTTCTGTTTACTGCCACAGTCTCACAGCTCCAGTGTCCCGGGTTCAGTTCTGTTTACTGCCACAGTCTCACAGCTCCAGTGACCTGGGTTCGGTTCTGTTTACTGCCGCAACCTCACAGCTCCAGTGACCTGGGTTCGGTTCTGTTTACTGCCACAGTCTCACAGCTCCAGTGTCCCGGGTTCGGTTCTGTTTACTGCCACAGTCTCACAGCTCCAGTGACCTGGGTTCGGTTCTGTTTACTGCCACAGTCTCACAGCTCCAGTGACCTGGGTTCAGTTCTGTTTACTGCCACAGTCTCACAGCTCCAGTGTCCTGGGGTTGGTTCTGTTTACTGCCACAGTCTCACAGCTCCAGTGACCTGGGTTCGGTTCTGTTTACTGCCACAGTCTCACAGCTCCAGTGTCCCGGGTTCAGTTCTTTTTACTGCCACAGTCTCACAGCTCCAGTGTCCCGGGTTCGGTTCTGTTTACTGCCACAGTCTCACAGCTCCAGTGTCCCGGGTTCGGTTCTGTTTACTGCCACAGTCTCACAGCTCCAGTGTCCCGGGTTCGGTTCTGTTTACTGCCACAGTCTCACAGCTCCAGTGTCCCGGGTTCTGTTCTGTTTACTGCCACAGTCTCACAGCTCCAGTGTCCCGGGTTCGGTTCTGTTTACTGCCACAGTCTCACAGCTCCCGTGACCCGGGTTCGGTTCTGTTTACTGCCACAGTCTCACAGCTCCAATGTCCTGGGTTCGGTTCTGTTTACTGCCACAGTCTCACAGCTCCAGTGTCCCGGGTTCAGTTCTGTTTACTGCCACAGTCTCACAGCTCCAGTGTCCCGGGTTCGGTTCTGTTTACTGCCACAGTCTCACAGCTCCAGTGTCCTGGGTTCGGTTCTGGGGACTGCCACAGTCTCACAGCTCCAGTGACCCGGGTTCGGTTCTGTTTACTGCCACAGTCTCACAGCACCAGTGTCCCGGGTACAGTTCTGTTTACTGCCACAGTCTCACAGCTCCAGTGACCCGGGTTCGGTTCTGTTTAATGCCACAGTCTCACAGCTCCAGTGTCCCGGGTTCGGTTCTGTTTACTGCCACAGTCTCACAGCTCCAGTGTCCCGGGTTCGGTTCTGTTTACTGCCACAGTCTCACAGCTCCAGTGACCCGGGTTCGGTTCTGTTTACTGCCACAGTCTCACAGCTCCAGTGTCCTGGGTTCGGTTCTGTTTACTGCCACAGCCTCACAGCTCCAGTGACCCGGGTTCGGTTCTGTTTACTGCCACAGTCTCACAGCTCCAGTGACCCGGGTTCGGTTCTGTTTACTGCCACAGACTCACAGCTCCAGTGTCCCGGGTTCGGTTCTGTTTACTGCCACAGTCTCACAGCTCCAGTGACCCGGGTTCGGTTCTGCTTACTGCCACAGTCTCACAGCTCCAGTGTCCCGGGTTCGGTTCTGTTTACTGCCACAGTCTCACAGCTCCAGTGTCCCGGGTTCGGTTCTGTTTACTGCCACAGTCTCACAGCTCCAGTGACCCGGGTTCAGTTCTGTTTACTGCCACAGTCTCACAGCTCCAGTGTCCCGGGTTCGGTTCTGTTTACTGTCACAGTCTCACAGCTCCAGTGACCCGGGTTCAGTTCTGTTTACTGCCACAGTCTCACAGCTCCAGTGTCCCGGGTTCGGTTCTGTTTACTGCCACAGTCTCACAGCTCCAGTGACCTGGGTTCGGTTCTGTTTACTGCCACAGTCTCACAGCTCCAGTGTCCTGGGTTCGGTTCTGTTTACTGCCACAGTCTCACAGCTCCAGTGACCCGGGTTCAGTCCTGTTTACTGCCACAGTCTCACAGCTCCAGTGTCCCGGGTTCGGTTCTGTTTCCTGCCACAGTCTCACAGCTCCAGTGACCTGGGTTCGGTTCTGTTTACTGCCACAGTCTCACAGCTCCAGTGACCTGGGTTCGGTTCTGTTTACTGCCACAGTCTCACAGCTCCAGTGACCCGGGTTCAGTCCTGTTTACTGCCACAGTCTCACAGCTCCAGTGTCCCGGGTTCGGTTCTGTTTCCTGCCACAGTCTCACAGCTCCAGTGACCTGGGTTCGGTTCTGTTTACTGCCACAGTCTCACAGCTCCAGTGACCTGGGTTCGGTTCTGTTTACTGCCACAGTCTCACAGCTCCAGTGACCTGGGTGTGGTTCTGTTTACTGTCACAGTCTCACAGCTCCAGTGACCCGGGTTCAGTTCTGTTTACTGCCACAGTCTCACAGCTCCAGTGTCCCGGGTTCGGTTCTGTTTACTGCCACAGTCTCACAGCTCCAGTGACCTGGGTTCGGTTCTGTTTACTGCCACAGTCTCACAGCTCCAGTCACCTGGGTTCGGTTCTGTTTACTGCCACAGTCTCACAGCTCCAGTGACCCGGGTTCAGTTCTGTTTACTGCCACAGTCTCACAGCTCCAGTGTCCCGGGTTCGGTTCTGTTTACTGCCACAGTCTCACAGCTCCAGTGACCCGGGTTCAGTTCTGTTTACTGCCACAGTCTCACAGCTCCAGTGTCCCGGGTTCGGTTCTGTTTACTGCCACAGTCTCACAGCTCCAGTGACCTGGGTTCGGTTCTGTTTACTGCCACAGTCTCACAGCTCCAGTGACCCGGGTTCGGTTCTGTTTACTGCCACAGTCTCACAGCTCCAGTGTCCTGGGTTCGGTTCTGTTTTCTGCCACAGTCTCACAGCTCCAGTGTCCCGGGTTCAGTTCTGTTTACTGCCACAGTCTCACAGCTCCAGTGTCCCGGGTTCCGTTCTGTTTACTGCCACAGTCTCACAGCTCCAGTGACCTGGCTTCGGTTCTGTTCACTGCCACAGTCTCACAGCTCCAGTGTCCCGGGTTCGGTTCTGTTTACTGCCACAGTCTCACAGCTCCAGTGACCTGGGTTCTGTTCTGTTTACTGCCACAGTCTCACAGCTCGAGTGACCCGGGTTCAGTTCTGTTTACTGCCACAGTCTCACAGCTCGAGTGACCCGGGTTCAGTTCTGTTTACTGCCACAGTCTCACAGCTCCTGTGTCCCGGGTTCGGTTCTGTTTACTGCCACAGTCTCACAGCTCCAGTGACCTGGGTTCGGTTCTGTTTACTGCCACAGTCTCACAGCTCCAGTGACCCGGGTTCGGTTCTGTTTACTGCCACAGTCTCACAGCTCCAGTGTCCTGGGTTCGGTTCTGTTTACTGCCACAGTCTCACAGCTCCAGTGTCCCGGGTTCAGTTCTGTTTACTGCCACAGTCTCAAAGGTCCTGTGTCCCGGGTTCGGTTCTGTTTACTGCCACAGTCTCACAGCTCCAGTGTCCTGGGTTCGGTTCTGTTTTCTGCCACAGTCTCACAGCTCCAGTGACCTGGGTTCGGTTCTGTTTACTGCCACAGTCTCACAGCTTCAGTGTCCCGGGTTCGGTTCTGTTTACTGCCACAGTCTCACAGCTCCAGTGACCTGGGTTCGCTTCTGTTTACTGCCACAGTCTCACAGCTCCAGTGACCCGGGTTCAGTTCTGTTTACTGCCACAGCCTCACAGCTCCAGTGACCCGGGTTCGGTTCTGTTTACTGCCACAGTCTCACAGCTCCAGTGTCCCGGGTTCGGTTCTGTTTACTGCCACAGTCTCACAGCTCCAGTGACCTGGGTTCGGTTCTGTTTACTGCCACAGTCTCACAGCTCCAGTGACCTGGGTTCGGTTCTGTTTACTGCCACAGTCTCACAGCTCCAGTGACCTGGGTTCGGTTCTGTTTACTGCCACAGTCTCACAGCTCCAGTGACCCGGGTTCAGTTCTGTTTACTGCCACAGTCTCACAGCTCCAGTGTCCCGGGTTCGGTTCTGTTTACTGCCACAGTCTCACAGCTCCAGTGACCTGGGTTCGGTTCTGTTTACTGCCACAGTCTCACAGCTCCAGTGACCTGGGTTCAGTTCTGTTTACTGCCACAGCCTCACAGCTCCAGTGACCTGGGTTCAGTTCTGTTTACTGCCACAGCCTCACAGCTCCAGTGACCTGGGTTCAGTTCTGTTTACTGCCACAGTCTCACAGCTCCAGTGACCTGGGTTCGGTTCTGTTTACTGCCACAGTCTCACAGCTCCAGTGACCCGGGTTCGGTTCTGTTTACTGCCACAGTCTCACAGCTCCAGTGACCCGGGTTCGGTTCTGTTTACTGCCACAGTCTCACAGCTCCAGTGTCCCGGGTTCGGTTCTGTTTACTGCCACAGTCTCAGAGCTCCAGTGTCCCGGGTTCGGTTCTGTTCACTGCCACAGTCTCACAGCTTCAGTGACCTGGGTTCGGTTCTGTTTACTGCCACAGTCTCACAGCTCCAGTGTCCCGGGTTCGGTTCTGGGGACTGCCACAGCCTCACAGCTCCAGTGACCTGGGTTCGGTTCTGTTTACTGCCACAGTCTCACAGCTTCAGTGACCTGGGTTCGGTTCTGGGGACTGCCACAGTCTCACAGCTCCAGTGTCCCGGGTTCGGTTCTGTTTACTGCCACAGTCTCACAGCTCCAGTGTCCCGGGTTCGGTTCTGTTTACTGCCACAGTCTCACAGCTCCAGTGACCAGGGTTCGGTTCTGTTTACTGCCACAGTCTCACAGCTCCAGTGTCCCGGGTTCGGTTCTGTTTACTGCCACAGTCTCACAGCTCCAGTGTCCCGGGTTCAGTTCTGTTTACTGCCACAGTCTCACAGCTCCAGTGTCCCGGGTTCCGTTCTGTTTACTGCCACAGTCTCACAGCTCCAGTGACCTGGCTTCGGTTCTGTTCACTGCCACAGTCTCACAGCTCCAGTGTCCCGGGTTCGGTTCTGTTTACTGCCACAGTCTCACAGCTCCAGTGACCTGGGTTCTGTTCTGTTTACTGCCACAGTCTCACAGCTCGAGTGACCCGGGTTCAGTTCTGTTTACTGCCACAGTCTCACAGCTCGAGTGACCCGGGTTCAGTTCTGTTTACTGCCACAGTCTCACAGCTCCTGTGTCCCGGGTTCGGTTCTGTTTACTGCCACAGTCTCACAGCTCCAGTGACCTGGGTTCGGTTCTGTTTACTGCCACAGTCTCACAGCTCCAGTGACCCGGGTTCGGTTCTGTTTACTGCCACAGTCTCACAGCTCCAGTGTCCTGGGTTCGGTTCTGTTTACTGCCACAGTCTCACAGCTCCAGTGTCCCGGGTTCAGTTCTGTTTACTGCCACAGTCTCACAGCTCCTGTGTCCCGGGTTCGGTTCTGTTTACTGCCACAGGCTCACAGCTCCAGTGTCCTGGGTTCGGTTCTGGGGACTGCCACAGTCTCACAGCTCCAGTGACCCGGGTTCAGTTCTGTTGACTGCCACAGTCTCACAGCTCCAGTGTCCCTGGTTCAGTTCTGTTTACTGCCACAGTCTCACAGCTCCAGTGACCCGGGTTCGGTTCTGTTTACTGCCACAGTCTCACAGCTCCAGTGTCCCGGGTTCGGTTCTGTTTACTGCCACAGTCTCACAGCTCCAGTGTCCCGGGTTCGGTTCTGTTTACTGCCACAGTCTCACAGCTCCAGTGTCCCGGGTTCGGTTCTGTTTACTGCCACAGTCTCACAGCTCCAGTGACCCGGGTTCGGTTCTGTTTACTGCCACAGTCTCACAGCTCCAGTGACCCGGGTTCGGTTCTGTTTACTGCCACAGTCTCACAGCTCCAGTGTCCCGGGTTCGGTTCTGTTTACTGCCACAGTCTCACAGCTCCAGTGACCCGGTTTCGGTTCTGTTTACTGCCACAGTCTCACAGCTCCAGTGTCCTGGGTTCGGTTCTGTTTTCTGCCACAGTCTCACAGCTCCAGTGACCTGGGTTCGGTTCTGTTTACTGCCACAGTCTCACAGCTTCAGTGTCCCGGGTTCGGTTCTGTTTACTGCCACAGTCTCACAGCTCCAGTGACCTGGGTTCGCTTCTGTTTACTGCCACAGTCTCACAGCTCCAGTGACCCGGGTTCAGTTCTGTTTACTGCCACACCCTCACAGCTCCAGTGACCCGGGTTCGGTTCTGTTTACTGCCACAGTCTCACAGCTCCAGTGTCCCGGGTTCGGTTCTGTTTACTGCCACAGTCTCACAGCTCCAGTGACCTGGGTTCGGTTCTGTTTACTGCCACAGTCTCACAGCTCCAGTGACCTGGGTTCGGTTCTGTTTACTGCCACAGTCTCACAGCTCCAGTGACCTGGGTTCGGTTCTGTTTACTGCCACAGTCTCACAGCTCCAGTGACCCGGGTTCAGTTCTGTTTACTGCCACAGTCTCACAGCTCCAGTGTCCCGGGTTCGGTTCTGTTTACTGCCACAGTCTCACAGCTCCAGTGACCTGGGTTCGGTTCTGTTTACTGCCACAGTCTCACAGCTCCAGTGACCTGGGTTCAGTTCTGTTTACTGCCACAGCCTCACAGCTCCAGTGACCTGGGTTCAGTTCTGTTTACTGCCACAGCCTCACAGCTCCAGTGACCTGGGTTCAGTTCTGTTTACTGCCACAGTCTCACAGCTCCAGTGACCTGGGTTCGGTTCTGTTTACTGCCACAGTCTCACAGCTCCAGTGACCCGGGTTCGGTTCTGTTTACTGCCACAGTCTCACAGCTCCAGTGACCCGGGTTCGGTTCTGTTTACTGCCACAGTCTCACAGCTCCAGTGTCCCGGGTTCGGTTCTGTTTACTGCCACAGTCTCAGAGCTCCAGTGTCCCGGGTTCGGTTCTGTTCACTGCCACAGTCTCACAGCTTCAGTGACCTGGGTTCGGTTCTGTTTACTGCCACAGTCTCACAGCTCCAGTGTCCCGGGTTCGGTTCTGGGGACTGCCACAGCCTCACAGCTCCAGTGACCTGGGTTCGGTTCTGTTTACTGCCACAGTCTCACAGCTTCAGTGACCTGGGTTCGGTTCTGGGGACTGCCACAGTCTCACAGCTCCAGTGTCCCGGGTTCGGTTCTGTTTACTGCCACAGTCTCACAGCTCCAGTGTCCCGGGTTCGGTTCTGTTTACTGCCACAGTCTCACAGCTCCAGTGACCAGGGTTCGGTTCTGTTTACTGCCACAGTCTCACAGCTCCAGTGTCCCGGGTTCGGTTCTGTTTACTGCCACAGTCTCACAGCTCCAGTGACCCGGGTTCAGTTCTGTTTACTGCCACAGTCTCACAGCTCCAGTGTCCCGGGTTCAGTTCTGTTTACTGCCACAGTCTCACAGCTCCAGTGACCCGGGTTCGGTTCTGTTTACTGCCACAGTCTCACAGCTCCAGTGTCCCGGGTTCGGTTCTGTTTACTGCCACAGTCTCACAGCTCCAGTGTTCCGGGTTCGGTTCTGTTTACTGCCACAGTCTCACAGCTCCAGTGTCCCGGGTTCAGTTCTGTTTACTGCCACAGTCTCACAGCTCCAGTGTCCCGGGTTCGGTTCTGTTTACTGCCACAGTCTCACAGCTCCAGTGTTCCGGGTTCGGTTCTGTTTACTGCCACAGTCTCACAGCTCCAGTGTTCCGGGTTCGGTTCTGTTTACTGCCACAGTCTCACAGCTTCAGTGACCTGGGTTCGGTTCTGTTTACTGCCACAGTCTCACAGCTCCAGTGTCCCGGGTTCGGTTCTGGGGAGTGCCACAGCCTCACAGCTCCAGTGACCTGGGTTCGGTTCTGTTTACTGCCACAGTCTCACAGCTTCAGTGACCTGGGTTCGGTTCTGGGGAGAGCCACAGCCTCACAGCTCCAGTGTCCTGGGTTCGGTTCCGTTTTTTGCCACAGTCTCACAGCTTCAGTGACCCGGGTTCGGTTCTGTTTACTGCCACAGCCTCACAGCTCCAGTGTCCTGGGTTCGGTTCTGTTTACTGCCACAGCCTCACAGCTCCAGTGTCCTGGGTTCGGTTCTGTTTACTGCCACAGTCTCACAGCTCCAGTGACCTTGGTTCGGTTCTGTTTACTGCCACAGTCTCACAGCTCCAGTGACCGGGTTCGGTTCTGTTTACTGCCACAGCCTCACAGCTCCAGTGTCCTGGGTTCGGTTCTGTTTACTGCCACAGTCTCACAGCTCCAGTGACCCGGGTTCGGTTCTGTTTACTGCCACAGTCTCACAGCTCCAGTGACCCGGGTTCGGTTCTGCGTACTGCCACAGTCTCAGAGCTCCAGTGACCCGGGTTCGGTTCTGTTTACTGCCACAGTCGCACAGCTCCAGTGACCTGGGTTCGGTTCTGTTTACTGCCACAGTCTCACAGCTCCAGTGACCCGGGTTCAGTTCTGTTTACTGCCACAGCCTCACAGCTCCAGTGTCCCGGGTTCGGTTCTGTTTACTGTCCCAGTCTCACAGCTCCAGTGACCCGGGTTCTGTTCTGCGTACTGCCACAGTCGCACAGCTTCAGTGACCTGGGTTCGGTTCTGTTTACTGCCACAGTCTCACAGCTCCAGTGACCCGGGTTCAGTTCTGTTTACTGCCACAGTCTCACAGCTCCAGTGACCCGGGTTCGGTTCTGTTTACTGCCACAGTCTCACAGCTCCAGTGACCTGGGTTCGGTTCTGTTTACTGCCACAGTCTCACAGCTCCAGTGACCTGGGTTCGGTTCTGTTTACTGCCACAGTCTCACAGCTCCCGTGACCTGGGTTCGGTTCTGTTTACTGCCACAGTCTCACAGCTCCAGTGACCTGGGTTCGGTTCTGTTTACTGCCACAGTCTCACAGCTCCACTGACCTGGGTTCGGTTCTGTTTACTGCCACAGTCTCACAGCTCCAGTGACCCGGGTTCAGTTCTGTTTACTGCCACAGTCTCACAGCTCCAGTGTCCCGGGTTCGGTTCTGTTTACTGCCACAGTCTCACAGCTCCAGTGTCCCGGGTTCGGTTCTGTTTACTGCCACAGTCTCACAGCTCCAGTGTTCCGGGTTCGGTTCTGTTTACTGCCACAGTCTCACAGCTTCAGTGACCCGGGTTCAGTTCTGTTTACTGCCACAGTCTCACAGCTCCAGTGTCCCGGGTTCGGTTCTGTTTACTGCCACAGTCTCACAGCTCCAGTGTTCCGGGTTCGGTTCTGTTTACTGCCACAGTCTCACAGCTTCAGTGACCTGGGTTCGGTTCTGTTTACTGCCACAGTCTCACAGCTCCAGTGTCCCGGGTTCTGTTCTGGGGAGTGCCACAGCCTCACAGCTCCAGTGACCTGGGTTCGGTTCTGTTTACTGCCACAGTCTCACAGCTTCAGTGACCTGGGTTCGGTTCTGGGGACAGCCACAGCCTCACAGCTCCAGTGTCCTGGGTTCGGTTCCGTTTTTTGCCACAGTCTCACAGCTTCAGTGACCCGGGTTCGGTTCTGTTTACTGCCACAGCCTCACAGCTCCAGTGTCCTGGGTTCGGTTCTGTTTACTGCCACAGCCTCATAGCTCCAGTGTCCTGGGTTCGGTTCTGTTTACTGCCACAGTCTCACAGCTCCAGTGACCTGGGTTCGGTTCTGTTTACTGCCACAGTCTCACAGCTCCAGTGACCGGGTTCGGTTCTGTTTACTGCCACAGCCTCACAGCTCCAGTGTCCTGGGTTCGGTTCTGTTTACTGCCACAGTCTCACAGCTCCAGTGACCCGGGTTCGGTTCTGTTTACTGCCACAGTCTCACAGCTCCAGTGACCCGGGTTCGGTTCAGCGTACTGCCACAGTCTCACAGCTCCAGTGACCCGGGTTCGGTTCTGTTTACTGCCACAGTCGCACAGCTCCAGTGACCTGGGTTCGGTTCTGTTTACTGCCACAGTCTCACAGCTCCAGTGACCCGGGTTCAGTTCTGTTTACTGCCACAGCCTCACAGCTCCAGTGTCCCGGGTTCGGTTCTGTTTACTGTCACAGTCTCACAGCTCCAGTGACCCGGGTTGTGTTCTGCGTACTGCCACAGTCGCACAGCTCCAGTGACCTGGGTTCGGTTCTGTTTACTGCCACAGTCTCACAGCTCCAGTGACCCGGGTTCAGTTCTGTTTACTGCCACAGTCTCACAGCTCCAGTGACCCGGGTTCGGTTCTGTTTACTGCCACAGTCTCACAGCTTCAGTGACCTGGGTTCGGTTCTGTTTACTGCCACAGTCTCACAGCTTCAGTGACCTGGGTTCAGTTCTGTTTACTGCCACAGCCTCACAGCTCCAGTGACATGGGTTCGGTTCTGTTTACTGCCGCAGTCTCACAGCTCCAGTGACCCGGGTTCGGTTCTGTTTACTGCCAAAGTCTCACAGCTCCAGTGTCCCGGGTTCGGTTCTGTTTACTGCCACAGTCTCACAGCTCCAGTGACCTGGGTTCGGTTCTGTTTACTGCCACAGTCTCACAGCTCCAGTGACCTGGGTTCGGTTCTGTTTACTGCCACAGTCTCACAGCTCCAGTGACCTGGGTTCGGTTCTGTTTACTGCCACAGTCTCACAGCTCCCGTGACCTGGGTTCGGTTCTGTTTACTGCCACAGTCTCACAGCTCCAGTGACCTGGGTTCGGTTCTGTTTACTGCCACAGTCTCACAGCTCCAGTGACCTGGGTTCGGTTCTGTTTACTGCCACAGTCTCACAGCTCCAGTGATCCGGGTTAAGTTCTGTTTACTGCCACAGTCTCACAGCTCCAGTGACCTGGGTTCGGTTCTGTTTACTGCCACAGTCTCACAGCTCCAGTAACCTGGGTTTCGGTTCTGTTTACTGCCACAGTCTCACAGCTCCAGTGACACGGGTTCAGTTCTGTTTACTGCCACAGTCTCACAGCTCCAGTGTCCCGGGTTCGGTTCTGTTTACTGCCACAGCCTCACAGCTCCAGTGACATGGGTTCAGTTCTGTTTACTGCCACAGTCTCACAGCTCCAGTGACCTGGGTTCGGTTCTGTTTACTGCCACAGTCTCACAGCTCCAGTGACCTGGGTTCGGTTCTGTTTACTGCCACAGTCTCACAGCTCCAGTGACCCGGGTTCAGTTCTGTTTACTGCCACAGTCTCACAGCTCCAGTGTCCCGGGTTCGGTTCTGTTTACTGCCACAGTCTCACAGCTCCAGTGACCTGGGTTCGGTTCTGTTTACTGCCACAGTCTCACAGCTCCAGTGATCCGGGTTAAGTTCTGTTTACTGCCACAGTCTCACAGCTCCAGTGTCCCGGGTTCGGTTCTGTTTACTGCCACAGTCTCACAGCTCCAGTGACCTGGGTTCGGTTCTGTTTACTGCCACAGTCTCACAGCTCCAGTGACCTGGGTTTCGGTTCTGTTTACTGCCACAGTCTCACAGCTCCAGTGACCCGGGTTCAGTTCTGTTTACTTCCACAGTCTCACAGCTCCAGTGTCCCGGGTTCGGTTCTGTTTACTGCCACAGCCTCACAGCTCCAGTGACCTGGGTTCAGTTCTGTTTACTGCCGCAGTCTCACAGCTCCAGTGACCCGGGTTCGATTCTGTTCACTGCCGCAGTCTCACAGCTCCAGTGACCCGGGTTCGATTCTGTTTACTGCCACAGTCTCACAGCTCCAGTGACCCGGGTTCGGTTCTGTTTACTGCCACAGTCTCACAGCTCCAGTGACCTGGGTTCGGTTCTGTTTACTGCCACAGTCTCACAGCTCCAGTGACCTGGGTTCGGTTCTGTTTACTGCCACAGTCTCACAGCTCCAGTGACCTGGGTTCGGTTCTGTTTACTGCCACAGTCTCACAGCTCCCGTGACCTGGGTTCGGTTCTGTTTACTGCCACAGTCTCACAGCTCCAGTGACCTGGGTTCGGTTCTGTTTACTGCCACAGTCTCACAGCTACAGTGCCCTGGGTTCGGTTCTGTTTACTGCCACAGTCTCACAGCTCCAGTGACCCGGGTTCAGTTCTGTTTAATGCCACAGTCTCACAGCTCCAGTGTCCCGGGTTCGGTTCTGTTTACTGCCACAGTCTCACAGCTCCAGTGACCTGGGTTCGGTTCTGTTTACTGCCACAGTCTCACAGCTCCAGTGATCCGGGTTAAGTTCTGTTTACTGCCACAGTCTCACAGCTCCAGTGACCTGGGTTCGGTTCTGTTTACTGCCACAGTCTCACAGCTCCAGTGACCTGGGTTTCGGTTCTGTTTACTGCCACAGTCTCACAGCTCCAGTGACACGGGTTCAGTTCTGTTTACTGCCACAGTCTCACAGCTCCAGTGTCCCGGGTTCGGTTCTGTTTACTGCCACAGCCTCACAGCTCCAGTGACATGGGTTCAGTTCTGTTTACTGCCACAGTCTCACAGCTCCAGTGACCTGGGTTCGGTTCTGTTTACTGCCACAGTCTCACAGCTCCAGTGACCTGGGTTCGGTTCTGTTTACTGCCACAGTCTCACAGCTCCAGTGACCTGGGTTCGGTTCTGTTTACTGCCACAGTCTCACAGCTCCAGTGACCCGGGTTCAGTTCTGTTTACTGCCACAGTCTCACAGCTCCAGTGTCCCGGGTTCGGTTCTGTTTACTGCCACAGTCTCACAGCTCCAGTGACCTGGGTTCGGTTCTGTTTACTGCCACAGTCTCACAGCTCCAGTGATCCGGGTTAAGTTCTGTTTACTGCCACAGTCTCACAGCTCCAGTGTCCCGGGTTCGGTTCTGTTTACTGCCACAGTCTCACAGCTCCAGTGACCTGGGTTCGGTTCTGTTTACTGCCACAGTCTCACAGCTCCAGTGACCTGGGTTTCGGTTCTGTTTACTGCCACAGTCTCACAGCTCCAGTGACCCGGGTTCAGTTCTGTTTACTGCCACAGTCTCACAGCTCCAGTGTCCCGGGTTCGGTTCTGTTTACTGCCACAGCCTCACAGCTCCAGTGACCTGGGTTCAGTTCTGTTTACTGCCGCAGTCTCACAGCTCCAGTGACCCGGGTTCGATTCTGTTCACTGCCGCAGTCTCACAGCTCCAGTGACCCGGGTTCGATTCTGTTTACTGCCACAGTCTCACAGCTCCAGTGACCCGGGTTCGGTTCTGTTTACTACCACAGTCTCACAGCTCCAGTGACCTGGGTTCGGTTCTGTTTACTGCCACAGTCTCACAGCTCCAGTGACCCGGGTTCGGTTCTGTTTACTGCCACAGTCTCACAGCTCCAGTCACCCGGGTTCGGTTCTGTTTACTGCCACAGTCTCACAGCTCCAGTGACCCGGGTTCGGTTCTGTTTACTGCCACAGTCTCACAGCTCCAGTGACCTGAGTTCGGTTCTGTTCACTGCCACAGTCTCACAGCTCCAGTCACCCGGGTTCGGTTCTGTTTACTGCCACAGTCTCACAGCTCCAGTGACCTGAGTTCGGTTCTGTTTACTGCCACAGCCTCACAGCTCCAGTGTCCTGGGTTCGGTTCTGGGGACTGCCACAGTCTCACAGCTCCAGTGTCCCGGGTTCGGTTCTGTTTACTGCCACAGTCTCACAGCTCCAGTGTCCCGGGTTCGGTTCTGTTTACTGCCACAGTCTCACAGCTCCAGTGACCCGGGTTCGGTTCTGTTTACTGCCACAGTCTCACAGCTCCAGTGTCCCGGGTTCGGTTCTGTTTACTGCCACAGTCTCACAGCTTCAGTGATCTGGGTTCGGTTCTATTTACTGCCACAGTCTCACAGCTCCAGTGTCCCGGGTTCGGTTCTGTTTACTGCCACAGTCTCACAGCTCCAGTGACATGGGTTCGCTTCTGTTTACTGCCACAGTCTCACAGCTCCAGTGACCCGGGTTCAGTTCTGTTTACTGCCACAGCCTCACAGCTCCAGTGACCCGGGTTCGGTTCTGTTTACTGCCACAGTCTCACAGCTCCAGTGTCCCGGGTTCGGTTCTGTTTACTGCCACAGTCTCACAGCTCCAGTGACCTGGGTTCGGTTCTGTTTACTGCCACAGTCTCACAGCTCCAGTGACCTGGGTTCGGTTCTGTTTACTGCCACAGTCTCACAGCTCCAGTGACCTGGGTTCGGTTCTGTTTACTGCCACAGTCTCACAGCTCCAGTGACCCGGGTTCAGTTCTGTTTACTGCCACAGTCTCACAGCTCCAGTGTCCCGGGTTCGGTTCTGTTTACTGCCACAGTCTCACAGCTCCAGTGACCTGGGTTCGGTTCTGTTTACTGCCACAGTCTCACAGCTCCAGTGACCTGGGTTCTGTTCTGTTTACTGCCACAGCCTCACAGCTCCAGTGACCTGGGTTCAGTTCTGTTTACTGCCACAGCCTCACAGCTCCAGTGACCTGGGTTCAGTTCTGTTTACTGCCACAGTCTCACAGCTCCAGTGACCTGGGTTCGGTTCTGTTTACTGCAACAGTCTCACAGCTCCAGTGACCCGGGTTCGGTTCTGTTTACTGCCACAGTCTCACAGCTCCAGTGACCCGGGTTCGGTTCTGTTTACTGCCACAGTCTCACAGCTCCAGTGTCCCGGGTTCGGTTCTGTTTACTGCCACAGTCTCAGAGCTCCAGTGTCCCGGGTTCGGTTCTGTTCACTGCCACAGTCTCACAGCTTCAGTGACCTGGGTTCGGTTCTGTTCACTGCCACAGTCTCACAGCTCCAGTGTCCCGGGTTCGGTTCTGGGGACTGCCACAGCCTCACAGCTCCAGTGACCTGGGTTCGGTTCTGTTTACTGCCACAGTCTCACAGCTTCAGTGACCTGGGTTCGGTTCTGGGGACTGCCACAGTCTCACAGCTCCAGTGTCCCGGGTTCGGTTCTGTTTACTGCCACAGTCTCACAGCTCCAGTGTCCCGGGTTCGGTTCTGTTTACTGCCACAGTCTCACAGCTCCAGTGACCTGGGTTCGGTTCTGTTTACTGCCACAGTCTCACAGCTCCAGTGTCCCGGGTTCGGTTCTGTTTACTGCCACAGTCTCACAGCTCCAGTGACCTGGGTTCGTTTCTGTTTACTGCCACAGTCTCACAGCTCCAGTGTCCCGGGTTCGGTTCTGTTTACTGCCACAGTCTCACAGCTCCAGTGACCTGGGTTCGGTTCTGTTTACTGCCACAGTCTCACAGCTCCAGTGTCCCGGGTTCGGTTCTGTTTACTGCCACAGTCTCACAGCTCCAGTGTCCCGGGTTCGGTTCTGTTTACTGCCACAGTCTCACAGCTCAAGTGTTCCGGGTTCGGTTCTGTTTACTGCCACAGTCTCACAGCTCCAGTGTTCCGGGTTCGGTTCTGTTTACTGCCACAGTCTCACAGCTTCAGTGACCTGGGTTCGGTTCTGTTTACTGCCACAGTCTCACAGCTCCAGTGTCCCGGGTTCGGTTCTGGGGAGTGCCACAGCCTCACAGCTCCAGTGACCTGGGTTCGGTTCTGTTTACTGCCACAGTCTCACAGCTCCAGTGTCCCGGGTTCGGTTCTGGGGAGTGCCACAGCCTCACAGCTCCAGTGACCTGGGTTCAGTTCTGTTTACTGCCACAGCCTCACAGCTCCAGTGTCCTGGGTCGGTTCCGTTTTTTGCCACAGTCTCACAGCTTCAGTGACCCGGGTTCGGTTCTGTTTACTGCCACAGCCTCACAGCTCCAGTGTCCTGGGTTCGGTTCTGTTTACTGCCACAGCCTCACAGCTCCAGTGTCCTGGGTTCGGTTCTGTTTACTGCCACAGTCTCACAGCTCCAGTGACCTGGGTTCGGTTCTGTTTACTGCCACAGTCTCACAGCTCCAGTGACCGGGTTCGGTTCTGTTTACTGCCACAGTCTCACAGCTCCAGTGTCCTGGGTTCGGTTCTGTTTACTGCCACAGTCTCACAGCTCCAGTGACCCGGGTTCGGTTCTGTTTACTGCCACAGTCTCACAGCTCCAGTGACCCGGGTTCGGTTCTGCGTACTGCCACAGTCTCAGAGCTCCAGTGACCCGGGTTCGGTTCTGTTTACTGCCACAGTCGCACAGCTCCAGTGACCTGGGTTCGGTTCTGTTTACTGCCACAGTCTCACAGCTCCAGTGACCCGGGTTCAGTTCTGTTTGCTGCCACAGCCTCACAGCTCCAGTGTCCCGGGTTCGGTTCTGTTTACTGTCCCAGTCTCACAGCTCCAGTGACCCGGGTTCTGTTCTGCGTACTGCCACAGTCGCACAGCTTCAGTGACCTGGGTTCGGTTCTGTTTACTGCCACAGTCTCACAGCTCCAGTGACCCGGGTTCAGTTCTGTTTACTGCCACAGTCTCACAGCTCCAGTGACCCGGGTTCGGTTCTGTTTACAGCCACAGTCTCACAGCTTCAGTGACCTGGGTTCAGTTCTGTTTACTGCCACAGTCTCACAGCTTCAGTGACCTGGGTTCAGTTCTGTTTACTGCCACAGCCTCACAGCTCCAGTGACATGGGTTCGGTTCTGTTTACTGCCACAGTCTCACAGCTCCAGTGACCCGGGTTCGGTTCTGTTTACTGCCACAGTCTCACAGCTCCAGTGTCCCGGGTTCGGTTCTGTTTACTGCCACAGTCTCACAGCTCCAGTGACCTGGGTTCGGTTCTGTTTACTGCCACAGTCTCACAGCTCCAGTGACCTGGGTTCGGTTCTGTTTTCTGCCACAGTCTCACAGCTCCAGTGACCTGGGTTCGGTTCTGTTTACTGCCACAGTCTCACAGCTCCCGTGACCTGGGTTCGGTTCTGTTTACTGCCACAGTCTCACAGCTCCAGTGACCTGGGTTCGGTTCTGTTTACTGCCACAGTCTCACAGCTCCAGTGACCTGGGTTCGGTTCTGTTTACTGCCACAGTCTCACAGCTCCAGTGACCCGGGTTCAGTTCTGTTTACTGCCACAGTCTCACAGCTCCAGTGTCCCGGGTTCGGTTCTGTTTACTGCCACAGTCTCACAGCTCCAGTGTCCCGGGTTCGGTTCTGTTTACTGCCACAGTCTCACAGCTCCAGTGTTCCGGGTTCGGTTCTGTTTACTGCCACAGTCTCACAGCTTCAGTGACCTGGGTTCGGTTCTGTTTACTGCCACAGTCTCACAGCTCCAGTGTCCCGGGTTCTGTTCTGGGGAGTGCCACAGCCTCACAGCTCCAGTGACCTGGGTTCGGTTCTGTTTACTGCCACAGTCTCACAGCTTCAGTGACCTGGGTTCGGTTCTGGGGACAGCCACAGCCTCACAGCTCCAGTGTCCTGGGTTCGGTTCCGTTTTTTGCCACAGTCTCACAGCTTCAGTGACCCGGGTTCGGTTCTGTTTACTGCCACAGCCTCACAGCTCCAGTGTCCTGGGTTCGGTTCTGTTTACTGCCACAGCCTCACAGCTCCAGTGTCCTGGGTTCGGTTCTGTTTACTGCCACAGTCTCACAGCTCCAGTGACCTGGGTTCGGTTCTGTTTACTGCCACAGTCTCACAGCTCCAGTGACCTGGGTTCGGTTCTGTTTACTGCCACAGTCTCACAGCTCCAGTGACCGGGTTCGGTTCTGTTTCCTGCCACAGTCTCACAGCTCCAGTGACCTGGGTTCGGTTCTGTTTACTGCCACAGTCTCACAGCTCCAGTGACCCGGGTTCGGTTCTGTTTACTGCCACATTCTCACAGCTCCAGTGACCTGGGTTCGGTTCTGTTGACTGCCACAGTCTCACAGCTCCAGTGTCCCGGGTTCAGTTCTGTTTACTGCCACAGTCTCACAGCTCCAGTGACCTGGGTTCGGTTCTGTTTACTGCCACAGTCTCACAGCTCCAGTGACCCGGGTTCGGTTCTGTTTACTGCCACAGTCTCAGAGCTCCAGTGACCCGGGTTCGGTTCTGCGTACTGCCACAGCCTCACAGCTCCAGTGACCCGGGTTCGGTTTAGTTTACTGCCACAGTCTCACAGCTCCAGTGACCTGGGTTCGGTTCTGTTTACTGCCACAGTCTCACAGCTCCAGTGACCCGGGTTCAGTTCTGTTTACTGCCACAGTCTCACAGCTCCAGTGACATGGGTTCGGTTCTGTTTGCTGCCACAGTCTCACAGCTCCAGTGACCCGGGTTCAGTTCTGTTTACTGCCACAGTCTCACAGCTCCAGTGACCCGGGTTCGGTTCTGCGTACTGCCACAGTCTCACAGCTTCAGTGACCTGGGTTCAGTTCTGTTTACTGCCACAGCCTCACAGCTCCAGTGACATGGGTTCGGTTCTGTTTACTGCCACAGTCTCACAGCTCCAGTGACATGGGTTCGGTTCTGTTCACTGCCACAGTCTCACAGCTCCAGTGACATGGGTTCGGTTCTGTTTACTGCCACAGTCTCACAGCTCCAGTGACCTGGGTTCGGTTCTGTTTACTGCCACAGCCTCACAGCTTCAGTGACCCGGGTTCGGTTCTGTTTACTGCCACAGTCTCACAGCTCCAGTGACCCGGGTTCTGTTCTGTTCACTGCCACAGTCTCACAGCTCCAGTGACCCGGGTTCTGTTCTGTTCACTGCCACAGTCTCACAGCTCCCGTGATTGGGTTCGGTTCTGTTCACTGCCACAGTCTCACAGCTCCAGTGTCCCGGGTTCGGTTCTGTTTACTGCCACAGTCTCACAGCTCCAGTGTCCCGGGTTCGGTTCTGTTTACTGCCACAGTCTCACAGCTCCAGTGTCCCGGGTTCGGTTCTGTTTACTGTCACAGTCTCACAGCTCCAGTGACCTGGGTTCGGTTCTGTTTACTGCCACAGTCTCACAGCTCCAGTGACCTGGGTTCGGTTCTGTTTACTGCCACAGTCTCACAGCTCCAGTGACCTGGGTTCGGTTCTGTTTACTGCCACAGTCTCACAGCTCCAGTGTCCTGGGTTCAGTTCTGTTTACTGCCACAGTCTCACAGCTCCAGTGACCCGGGTTCGGTTCTGTTTACTGCCACAGCCTCACAGCTCTAGTGTCCTGGGTTCGGTTCTGTTTACTGCCACAGTCTCACAGCTCCAGTGACCTGGGTTCGGTTCTGTTTACTGCCACAGTCTCACAGCTCCAGTGACCTGGGTTCGGTTCTGTTTACTGCCACAGTCTCACAGCTCCAGTGACCCGGGTTCGGTTCTGTTTACTGCCACAGCCTCACAGCTCCAGTGACCCGCGTTCGGTTCTGTTTACTGCCACAGTCTCACCGCTCCAGTGACCCGGGTTCGGTTCTGTTTACTGCCACAGTCTCACAGCTCCAGTGACCTGGGTTCGGTTCTGTTTACTGCCACACTCTCACAGCTCCAGTGACCTGGGTTCGGTTCTGGGGACTGCCACAGTCTCACAGCTCCAGTGACCCGGGTTCGGTTCTGGGGACTGCCACAGTCTCACAGCTCCAGTGACCTGGGTTCAGTTCTGTTTACTGCCACAGTCTCACAGCTCCAGTGACCTGGGTTCGGTTCTGTTTACTGCCACAGCCTCACAGCTCCAGTGTCCCGGGTTCGGTTCTGTTTACTGCCACACTCTCACAGCTCCAGTGACCCGGGTTCAGTTCTGCTTACTGCCACAGTCTCACAGCTCCAGTGTCCCGGGTTCGGTTCTGGGGACTGCCACAGCCTCACAGCTCCAGTGTCCCGGGTTCGGTTCTGTTTACTGCCACACTCTCACAGCTCCAGTGACCTGGGTTCGGTTCTGGGGACTGCCACAGCCTCACAGCTCCAATGACCTGGGTTCGGTTCTGTTTACTGCCAGAGCCTCACAGCTCCAGTGACCCGGGTTCGGTTCTGTTTTTTGCCACAGTCTCATAGCTCCAGTGACCTGGGTTCGGTTCTGTTTACTGCCACAGTCTCACAGCTCCAGTGTCCCGGGTCCGGTTCTGTTTACTGCCACAGCCTCACAGCTCCAGTGAACCGGGTTCGGTTCCGTTTACTGCCACAGTCTCACAGCTCCAGTGTCCCGGGTCCGGTTCTGTTTACTGCCACAGTCTCACAGCTCCAGTGACCCGGGTTCGGTTCTGTTTACTGCCACAGTCTCACAGCTCCAGTGTCCCGGGTTCGGTTCTGTTTACTGTCACAGTCTCACAGCTCCAGTGACCTGGGTTCGGTTCTGTTTACTGCCACAGTCTCACAGCTCCAGTGTCCCGGGTTCGGTTCTGTTTACTGTCACAGTCTCACAGCTCCAGTGACCTGGGTTCTGTTCTGTTTACTGCCACAGTCTCACAGCTCCAGTGACCTGGCTTCTGCTCTGTTTACTGCCACAGTCTCACAGCTCCAGTGACCTGGGTTCGGTTCTGGGGACTGCCACAGTCTCACAGCTCCAGTGACCTGGGTTCGGTTCTGTTTACTGCCACAGTCTCACAGCTCCAGTGACCCGGGTTCAGTTCTGTTTACTGCCACAGTCTCACAGCTCCAGTGACATGGGTTCGGTTCTGTTTACTGCCACAGTCTCACAGCTCCAGTGACATGGGTTCGGTTCTGTTTGCTGCCACAGTCTCACAGCTCCAGTGACCCGGGTTCAGTTCTGTTTACTGCCACAGTCTCACAGCTCCAGTGACCCGGGTTCGGTTCTGCGTACTGCCACAGTCTCACAGCTTCAGTGACCTGGGTTCAGTTCTGTTTACTGCCACAGTCTCACAGCTCCAGTGACCTGGGTTCGGTTCTGTTTACTGCCACAGTCTCACAGCTCCAGTGACCTGGGTTCGGTTCTGTTTACTGCCACAGTCTCACAGCTCCAGTGACCCGGGTTCAGTTCTGTTTACTGCCACAGTCTCACAGCTCCAGTGTCCCGGGTTCGGTTCTGTTTACTGCCACAGTCTCACAGCTCCAGTGTCCCGGGTTCGGTTCTGTTTACTGCCACAGTCTCACAGCTCCAGTGTTCCGGGTTCGGTTCTGTTTACTGCCACAGTCTCACAGCTTCAGTGACCTGGGTTCGGTTCTGTTTACCGCCACAGTCTCACAGCTCCAGTGTCCCGGGTTCTGTTCTGGGGAGTGCCACAGCCTCACAGCTCCAGTGACCTGGGTTCGGTTCTGTTTACTGCCACAGTCTCACAGCTTCAGTGACCTGGGTTCGGTTCTGGGGACAGCCACAGCCTCACAGCTCCAGTGTCCTGGGTTCGGTTCCGTTTTTTGCCACAGTCTCACAGCTTCAGTGACCGGGTTCGGTTCTGTTTACTGCCACAGCCTCACAGCTCCAGTGTCCTGGGTTCGGTTCTGTTTACTGCCACAGCCTCACAGCTCCAGTGTCCTGGGTTCGGTTCTGTTTACTGCCACAGTCTCACAGCTCCAGTGACCTGGGTTCGGTTCTGTTTACTGCCACAGTCTCACAGCTCCAGTGACCTGGGTGTGGTTCTGTTTACTGTCACAGTCTCACAGCTCCAGTGTCCCGGGTTCGGTTCTGTTTACTGCCACAGTCTCACAGCTCCAGTGTCCCGGGTTCGGTTCTGTTTACTGCCACAGTCTCACAGCTCCAGTGTCCCGGGTTCGGTTCTGTTTACTGTCACAGTCTCACAGCTCCAGTGACCTGGGTTCGGTTCTGTTTACTGCCACAGTCTCACAGCTCCAGTGACCTGGGTTCGGTTCTGTTTACTGCCACAGTCTCACAGCTCCAGTGACCTGGGTTCGGTTCTGTTTACTGCCACAGTCTCACAGCTCCAGTGTCCTGGGTTCAGTTCTGTTTACTGCCACAGTCTCACAGCTCCAGTGACCCGGGTTCGGTTCTGTTTACTGCCACAGCCTCACAGCTCTAGTGTCCTGGGTTCGGTTCTGTTTACTGCCACAGTCTCACAGCTCCAGTGACCTGGGTTCGGTTCTGTTTACTGCCACAGTCTCACAGCTCCAGTGACCTGGGTTCGGTTCTGTTTACTGCCACAGTCTCACAGCTCCAGTGACCCGGGTTCGGTTCTGTTTACTGCCACAGCCTCACAGCTCCAGTGACCCGCGTTCGGTTCTGTTTACTGCCACAGTCTCACCGCTCCAGTGACCCGGGTTCGGTTCTGTTTACTGCCACAGTCTCACAGCTCCAGTGACCTGGGTTCGGTTCTGTTTACTGCCACACTCTCACAGCTCCAGTGACCTGGGTTCGGTTCTGGGGACTGCCACAGTCTCACAGCTCCAGTGACCCGGGTTCGGTTCTGGGGACTGCCACAGTCTCACAGCTCCAGTGACCTGGGTTCAGTTCTGTTTACTGCCACAGTCTCACAGCTCCAGTGACCTGGGTTCGGTTCTGTTTACTGCCACAGCCTCACAGCTCCAGTGTCCCGGGTTCGGTTCTGTTTACTGCCACACTCTCACAGCTCCAGTGACCCGGGTTCAGTTCTGCTTACTGCCACAGTCTCACAGCTCCAGTGTCCCGGGTTCGGTTCTGGGGACTGCCACAGCCTCACAGCTCCAGTGTCCCGGGTTCGGTTCTGTTTACTGCCACACTCTCACAGCTCCAGTGACCTGGGTTCGGTTCTGGGGACTGCCACAGCCTCACAGCTCCAATGACCTGGGTTCGGTTCTGTTTACTGCCAGAGCCTCACAGCTCCAGTGACCCGGGTTCGGTTCTGTTTTTTGCCACAGTCTCATAGCTCCAGTGACCTGGGTTCGGTTCTGTTTACTGCCACAGTCTCACAGCTCCAGTGTCCCGGGTCCGGTTCTGTTTACTGCCACAGCCTCACAGCTCCAGTGAACCGGGTTCGGTTCCGTTTACTGCCACAGTCTCACAGCTCCAGTGTCCCGGGTCCGGTTCTGTTTACTGCCACAGTCTCACAGCTCCAGTGACCCGGGTTCGGTTCTGTTTACTGCCACAGTCTCACAGCTCCAGTGTCCCGGGTTCGGTTCTGTTTACTGTCACAGTCTCACAGCTCCAGTGACCTGGGTTCGGTTCTGTTTACTGCCACAGTCTCACAGCTCCAGTGTCCCGGGTTCGGTTCTGTTTACTGTCACAGTCTCACAGCTCCAGTGACCTGGGTTCTGTTCTGTTTACTGCCACAGTCTCACAGCTCCAGTGACCTGGCTTCTGCTCTGTTTACTGCCACAGTCTCACAGCTCCAGTGACCTGGGTTCGGTTCTGGGGACTGCCACAGTCTCACAGCTCCAGTGACCTGGGTTCGGTTCTGTTTACTGCCACAGTCTCACAGCTCCAGTGACCCGGGTTCAGTTCTGTTTACTGCCACAGTCTCACAGCTCCAGTGACATGGGTTCGGTTCTGTTTACTGCCACAGTCTCACAGCTCCAGTGACATGGGTTCGGTTCTGTTTGCTGCCACAGTCTCACAGCTCCAGTGACCCGGGTTCAGTTCTGTTTACTGCCACAGTCTCACAGCTCCAGTGACCCGGGTTCGGTTCTGCGTACTGCCACAGTCTCACAGCTTCAGTGACCTGGGTTCAGTTCTGTTTACTGCCACAGTCTCACAGCTCCAGTGACCTGGGTTCGGTTCTGTTTACTGCCACAGTCTCACAGCTCCAGTGACCTGGGTTCGGTTCTGTTTACTGCCACAGTCTCACAGCTCCAGTGACCCGGGTTCAGTTCTGTTTACTGCCACAGTCTCACAGCTCCAGTGTCCCGGGTTCGGTTCTGTTTACTGCCACAGTCTCACAGCTCCAGTGTCCCGGGTTCGGTTCTGTTTACTGCCACAGTCTCACAGCTCCAGTGTTCCGGGTTCGGTTCTGTTTACTGCCACAGTCTCACAGCTTCAGTGACCTGGGTTCGGTTCTGTTTACCGCCACAGTCTCACAGCTCCAGTGTCCCGGGTTCTGTTCTGGGGAGTGCCACAGCCTCACAGCTCCAGTGACCTGGGTTCGGTTCTGTTTACTGCCACAGTCTCACAGCTTCAGTGACCTGGGTTCGGTTCTGGGGACAGCCACAGCCTCACAGCTCCAGTGTCCTGGGTTCGGTTCCGTTTTTTGCCACAGTCTCACAGCTTCAGTGACCGGGTTCGGTTCTGTTTACTGCCACAGCCTCACAGCTCCAGTGTCCTGGGTTCGGTTCTGTTTACTGCCACAGCCTCACAGCTCCAGTGTCCTGGGTTCGGTTCTGTTTACTGCCACAGTCTCACAGCTCCAGTGACCTGGGTTCGGTTCTGTTTACTGCCACAGTCTCACAGCTCCAGTGACCTGGGTTCGGTTCTGTTTACTGCCACAGTCTCACAGCTCCAGTGACCGGGTTCGGTTCTGTTTCCTGCCACAGTCTCACAGCTCCAGTGACCTGGGTTCGGTTCTGTTTACTGCCACAGTCTCACAGCTCCAGTGACCCGGGTTCGGTTCTGTTTACTGCCACATTCTCACAGCTCCAGTGACCTGGGTTCGGTTCTGTTGACTGCCACAGTCTCACAGCTCCAGTGTCCCGGGTTCAGTTCTGTTTACTGCCACAGTCTCACAGCTCCAGTGACCTGGGTTCGGTTCTGTTTACTGCCACAGTCTCACAGCTCCAGTGACCCGGGTTCGGTTCTGTTTACTGCCACAGTCTCAGAGCTCCAGTGACCCGGGTTCGGTTCTGCGTACTGCCACAGCCTCACAGCTCCAGTGACCCGGGTTCGGTTTAGTTTACTGCCACAGTCTCACAGCTCCAGTGACCTGGGTTCGGTTCTGTTTACTGCCACAGTCTCACAGCTCCAGTGACCCGGGTTCAGTTCTGTTTACCACCACAGTCTCACAGCTCCAGTGACATGGGTTCGGTTCTGTTTGCTGCCACAGTCTCACAGCTCCAGTGACCCGGGTTCAGTTCTGTTTACTGCCACAGTCTCACAGCTCCAGTGACCCGGGTTCGGTTCTGCGTACTGCCACAGTCTCACAGCTTCAGTGACCTGGGTTCAGTTCTGTTTACTGCCACAGCCTCACAGCTCCAGTGACATGGGTTCGGTTCTGTTTACTGCCACAGTCTCACAGCTCCAGTGACATGGGTTCGGTTCTGTTTACTGCCACAGTCTCACAGCTCCAGTGACCTGGGTTCGGTTCTGTTTACTGCCACAGCCTCACAGCTTCAGTGACCCGGGTTCGGTTCTGTTTACTGCCACAGTCTCATAGCTCCAGTGACCTGGGTTCGGTTCTGCGTACTGCCACAGTCTCACAGCTCCAGTGACCCGGGTTCTGTTCTGTTCACTGCCACAGTCTCACAGCTCCAGTGTCCCGGGTTCGGTTCTGTTTACTGCCACAGTCTCACAGCTCCAGTGACCTGGGTTCCGTTCTGTTTACTGCCACAGTCTCACAGCTCCAGTGACCTGGGTTCGGTTCTGTTCACTGCCACAGTCTCACAGCTCCAGTGTCCCGGGTTCGGTTCTGTTTACTGCCACAGTCTCACAGCTCCAGTGTCCCGGGTTCGGTTCTGTTTACTGCCACAGTCTCACAGCTCCAGTGTCCCGGGTTCGGTTCTGTTTACTGTCACAGTCTCACAGCTCCAGTGACCTGGGTTCGGTTCTGTTTACTGCCACAGTCTCACAGCTCCAGTGACCTGGGTTCGGTTCTGTTTACTGCCACAGTCTCACAGCTCCAGTGACCTGGGTTCGGTTCTGTTTACTGCCACAGTCTCACAGCTCCAGTGTCCTGGGTTCAGTTCTGTTTACTGCCACAGTCTCACAGCTCCAGTGACCCGGGTTCGGTTCTGTTTACTGCCACAGCCTCACAGCTCTAGTGTCCTGGGTTCGGTTCTGTTTACTGCCACAGTCTCACAGCTCCAGTGACCTGGGTTCGGTTCTGTTTACTGCCACAGTCTCACAGCTCCAGTGACCTGGGTTCGGTTCTGTTTACTGCCACAGTCTCACAGCTCCAGTGACCCGGGTTCGGTTCTGTTTACTGCCACAGCCTCACAGCTCCAGTGACCCGCGTTCGGTTCTGTTTACTGCCACAGTCTCACCGCTCCAGTGACCCGGGTTCGGTTCTGTTTACTGCCACAGTCTCACAGCTCCAGTGACCTGGGTTCGGTTCTGTTTACTGCCACAGTCTCACCGCTCCAGTGACCCGGGTTCGGTTCTGTTTACTGCCACAGTCTCACAGCTCCAGTGACCTGGGTTCGGTTCTGGGGACTGCCACAGTCTCACAGCTCCAGTGACCCGGGTTCGGTTCTGGGGACTGCCACAGTCTCACAGCTCCAGTGACCTGGGTTCAGTTCTGTTTACTGCCACAGTCTCACAGCTCCAGTGACCTGGGTTCGGTTCTGTTTACTGCCACAGCCTCACAGCTCCAGTGTCCCGGGTTCGGTTCTGTTTACTGCCACACTCTCACAGCTCCAGTGACCCGGGTTCAGTTCTGCTTACTGCCACAGTCTCACAGATCCAGTGTCCCGGGTTCGGTTCTGGGGACTGCCACAGCCTCACAGCTCCAGTGTCCCGGGTTCGGTTCTGTTTACTGCCACACTCTCACAGCTCCAGTGACCTGGGTTCGGTTCTGGGGACTGCCACAGCCTCACAGCTCCAATGACCTGGGTTCGGTTCTGTTTACTGCCAGAGCCTCACAGCTCCAGTGACCCGGGTTCGGTTCTGTTTTTTGCCACAGTCTCATAGCTCCAGTGACCTGGGTTCGGTTCTGTTTACTGCCACAGTCTCACAGCTCCAGTGTCCCGGGTCCGGTTCTGTTTACTGCCACAGCCTCACAGCTCCAGTGAACCGGGTTCGGTTCCGTTTACTGCCACAGTCTCACAGCTCCAGTGTCCCGGGTCCGGTTCTGTTTACTGCCACAGTCTCACAGCTCCAGTGACCCGGGTTCGGTTCTGTTTACTGCCACAGTCTCACAGCTCCAGTGTCCCGGGTTCGGTTCTGTTTACTGTCACAGTCTCACAGCTCCAGTGACCTGGGTTCGGTTCTGTTTACTGCCACAGTCTCACAGCTCCAGTGTCCCGGGTTCGGTTCTGTTTACTGTCACAGTCTCACAGCTCCAGTGACCTGGGTTCGGTTCTGTTTACTGCCACAGTCTCACAGCTCCAGTGACCTGGCTTCTGTTCTGTTTACTGCCACAGTCTCACAGCTCCAGTGACCTGGGTTCGGTTCTGGGGACTGCCACAGTCTCACAGCTCCAGTGACCTGGGTTCGGTTCTGTTTACTGCCACAGTCTCACAGCTCCAGTGACCCGGGTTCAGTTCTGTTTACTGCCACAGTCTCACAGCTCCAGTGACATGGGTTCGGTTCTGTTTACTGCCACAGTCTCACAGCTCCAGTGACATGGGTTCGGTTCTGTTTGCTGCCACAGTCTCACAGCTCCAGTGACCCGGGTTCAGTTCTGTTTACTGCCACAGTCTCACCGCTCCAGTGACCCGGGTTCGGTTCTGCGTACTGCCACAGTCTCACAGCTTCAGTGACCTGGGTTCAGTTCTGTTTACTGCCACAGCCTCACAGCTCCAGTGACATGGGTTCGGTTCTGTTTACTGCCACAGTCTCACAGCTCCAGTGACATGGGTTCGGTTCTGTTCACTGCCACAGCCTCACAGCTTCAGTGACCCGGGTTCGGTTCTGTTTACTGCCACAGTCTCACAGCTCCAGTGACCTGGGTTCGGTTCTGTTTACTGCCACAGTCTCACAGCTCCAGTGACCTGGGTTCGGTTCTGTTTACTGCCACAGTCTCACAGCTCCAGTGACCTGGGTTCGGTTCTGTTTACTGCCACAGTCTCACAGCTCCAGTGTCCTGGGTTCAGTTCTGTTTACTGCCACAGTCTCACAGCTCCAGTGACCCGGGTTCGGTTCTGTTTACTGCCACAGCCTCACAGCTCTAGTGTCCTGGGTTCGGTTCTGTTTACTGCCACAGTCTCACAGCTCCAGTGACCTGGGTTCGGTTCTGTTTACTGCCACAGTCTCACAGCTCCAGTGACCTGGGTTCGGTTCTGTTTACTGCCACAGTCTCACAGCTCCAGTGACCCGGGTTCGGTTCTGTTTACTGCCACAGCCTCACAGCTCCAGTGACCCGCGTTCGGTTCTGTTTACTGCCACAGTCTCACCGCTCCAGTGACCCGGGTTCGGTTCTGTTTACTGCCACAGTCTCACAGCTCCAGTGACCTGGGTTCGGTTCTGTTTACTGCCACACTCTCACAGCTCCAGTGACCTGGGTTCGGTTCTGGGGACTGCCACAGTCTCACAGCTCCAGTGACCCGGGTTCGGTTCTGGGGACTGCCACAGTCTCACAGCTCCAGTGACCTGGGTTCAGTTCTGTTTACTGCCACAGTCTCACAGCTCCAGTGACCTGGGTTCGGTTCTGTTTACTGCCACAGCCTCACAGCTCCAGTGTCCCGGGTTCGGTTCTGTTTACTGCCACACTCTCACAGCTCCAGTGACCCGGGTTCAGTTCTGCTTACTGCCACAGTCTCACAGATCCAGTGTCCCGGGTTCGGTTCTGGGGACTGCCACAGCCTCACAGCTCCAGTGTCCCGGGTTCGGTTCTGTTTACTGCCACACTCTCACAGCTCCAGTGACCTGGGTTCGGTTCTGGGGACTGCCACAGCCTCACAGCTCCAATGACCTGGGTTCGGTTCTGTTTACTGCCAGAGCCTCACAGCTCCAGTGACCCGGGTTCGGTTCTGTTTTTTGCCACAGTCTCATAGCTCCAGTGACCTGGGTTCGGTTCTGTTTACTGCCACAGTCTCACAGCTCCAGTGTCCCGGGTCCGGTTCTGTTTACTGCCACAGCCTCACAGCTCCAGTGAACCGGGTTCGGTTCCGTTTACTGCCACAGTCTCACAGCTCCAGTGTCCCGGGTCCGGTTCTGTTTACTGCCACAGTCTCACAGCTCCAGTGACCCGGGTTCGGTTCTGTTTACTGCCACAGTCTCACAGCTCCAGTGTCCCGGGTTCGGTTCTGTTTACTGTCACAGTCTCACAGCTCCAGTGACCTGGGTTCGGTTCTGTTTACTGCCACAGTCTCACAGCTCCAGTGTCCCGGGTTCGGTTCTGTTTACTGTCACAGTCTCACAGCTCCAGTGACCTGGGTTCGGTTCTGTTTACTGCCACAGTCTCACAGCTCCAGTGACCTGGCTTCTGTTCTGTTTACTGCCACAGTCTCACAGCTCCAGTGACCTGGGTTCGGTTCTGGGGACTGCCACAGTCTCACAGCTCCAGTGACCTGGGTTCGGTTCTGTTTACTGCCACAGTCTCACAGCTCCAGTGACCCGGGTTCAGTTCTGTTTACTGCCACAGTCTCACAGCTCCAGTGACATGGGTTCGGTTCTGTTTACTGCCACAGTCTCACAGCTCCAGTGACATGGGTTCGGTTCTGTTTGCTGCCACAGTCTCACAGCTCCAGTGACCCGGGTTCAGTTCTGTTTACTGCCACAGTCTCACCGCTCCAGTGACCCGGGTTCGGTTCTGCGTACTGCCACAGTCTCACAGCTTCAGTCACCTGGGTTCAGTTCTGTTTACTGCCACAGTCTCACAGCTCCAGTGTCCCGGGTTCGGTTCTGTTTACTGTCACAGTCTCACAGCTCCAGTGACCTGGGTTCGGTTCTGTTTACTGCCACAGTCTCACAGCTCCAGTGTCCCGGGTTCGGTTCTGTTTACTGTCACAGTCTCACAGCTCCAGTGACCTGGGTTCGGTTCTGTTTACTGCCACAGTCTCACAGCTCCAGTGACCTGGCTTCTGTTCTGTTTACTGCCACAGTCTCACAGCTCCAGTGACCTGGGTTCGGTTCTGGGGACTGCCACAGTCTCACAGCTCCAGTGACCTGGGTTCGGTTCTGTTTACTGCCACAGTCTCACAGCTCCAGTGACCCGGGTTCAGTTCTGTTTACTGCCACAGTCTCACAGCTCCAGTGACATGGGTTCGGTTCTGTTTACTGCCACAGTCTCACAGCTCCAGTGACATGGGTTCGGTTCTGTTTGCTGCCACAGTCTCACAGCTCCAGTGACCCGGGTTCAGTTCTGTTTACTGCCACAGTCTCACCGCTCCAGTGACCCGGGTTCGGTTCTGCGTACTGCCACAGTCTCACAGCTTCAGTGACCTGGGTTCAGTTCTGTTTACTGCCACAGCCTCACAGCTCCAGTGACATGGGTTCGGTTCTGTTTACTGCCACAGTCTCACAGCTCCAGTGACATGGGTTCGGTTCTGTTCACTGCCACAGCCTCACAGCTTCAGTGACCCGGGTTCGGTTCTGTTTACTGCCACAGTCTCACAGCTCCAGTGACCTGGGTTCGGTTCTGTTTACTGCCACAGTCTCACAGCTCCAGTGACCTGGGTTCGGTTCTGTTTACTGCCACAGTCTCACAGCTCCAGTGACCTGGGTTCGGTTCTGTTTACTGCCACAGTCTCACAGCTCCAGTGTCCTGGGTTCAGTTCTGTTTACTGCCACAGTCTCACAGCTCCAGTGACCCGGGTTCGGTTCTGTTTACTGCCACAGCCTCACAGCTCTAGTGTCCTGGGTTCGGTTCTGTTTACTGCCACAGTCTCACAGCTCCAGTGACCTGGGTTCGGTTCTGTTTACTGCCACAGTCTCACAGCTCCAGTGACCTGGGTTCGGTTCTGTTTACTGCCACAGTCTCACAGCTCCAGTGACCCGGGTTCGGTTCTGTTTACTGCCACAGCCTCACAGCTCCAGTGACCCGCGTTCGGTTCTGTTTACTGCCACAGTCTCACCGCTCCAGTGACCCGGGTTCGGTTCTGTTTACTGCCACAGTCTCACAGCTCCAGTGACCTGGGTTCGGTTCTGTTTACTGCCACACTCTCACAGCTCCAGTGACCTGGGTTCGGTTCTGGGGACTGCCACAGTCTCACAGCTCCAGTGACCCGGGTTCGGTTCTGGGGACTGCCACAGTCTCACAGCTCCAGTGACCTGGGTTCAGTTCTGTTTACTGCCACAGTCTCACAGCTCCAGTGACCTGGGTTCGGTTCTGTTTACTGCCACAGCCTCACAGCTCCAGTGTCCCGGGTTCGGTTCTGTTTACTGCCACACTCTCACAGCTCCAGTGACCCGGGTTCAGTTCTGCTTACTGCCACAGTCTCACAGATCCAGTGTCCCGGGTTCGGTTCTGGGGACTGCCACAGCCTCACAGCTCCAGTGTCCCGGGTTCGGTTCTGTTTACTGCCACACTCTCACAGCTCCAGTGACCTGGGTTCGGTTCTGGGGACTGCCACAGCCTCACAGCTCCAATGACCTGGGTTCGGTTCTGTTTACTGCCAGAGCCTCACAGCTCCAGTGACCCGGGTTCGGTTCTGTTTTTTGCCACAGTCTCATAGCTCCAGTGACCTGGGTTCGGTTCTGTTTACTGCCACAGTCTCACAGCTCCAGTGTCCCGGGTCCGGTTCTGTTTACTGCCACAGCCTCACAGCTCCAGTGAACCGGGTTCGGTTCCGTTTACTGCCACAGTCTCACAGCTCCAGTGTCCCGGGTCCGGTTCTGTTTACTGCCACAGTCTCACAGCTCCAGTGACCCGGGTTCGGTTCTGTTTACTGCCACAGTCTCACAGCTCCAGTGTCCCGGGTTCGGTTCTGTTTACTGTCACAGTCTCACAGCTCCAGTGACCTGGGTTCGGTTCTGTTTACTGCCACAGTCTCACAGCTCCAGTGTCCCGGGTTCGGTTCTGTTTACTGTCACAGTCTCACAGCTCCAGTGACCTGGGTTCGGTTCTGTTTACTGCCACAGTCTCACAGCTCCAGTGACCTGGGTTCGGTTCTGGGGACTGCCACAGTCTCACAGCTCCAGTGACCTGGGTTCGGTTCTGTTTACTGCCACAGTCTCACAGCTCCAGTGACCCGGGTTCAGTTCTGTTTACTGCCACAGTCTCACAGCTCCAGTGACATGGGTTCGGTTCTGTTTACTGCCACAGTCTCACAGCTCCAGTGACATGGGTTCGGTTCTGTTTGCTGCCACAGTCTCACAGCTCCAGTGACCCGGGTTCAGTTCTGTTTACTGCCACAGTCTCACCGCTCCAGTGACCCGGGTTCGGTTCTGCGTACTGCCACAGTCTCACAGCTTCAGTCACCTGGGTTCAGTTCTGTTTACTGCCACAGCCTCACAGCTCCAGTGACATGGGTTCGGTTCTGTTTACTGCCACAGTCTCACAGCTCCAGTGACATGGGTTCGGTTCTGTTCACTGCCACAGCCTCACAGCTTCAGTGACCCGGGTTCGGTTCTGTTTACTGCCACAGTCTCATAGCTCCAGTGACCCGGGTTCGGTTCTGTTTACTGCCACAGTCTCACAGCTCCAGTGACCTGGGTTCGGTTCTGTTTACTGCCACAGTCTCATAGCTCCAGTGACCCGGGTTCGGTTCTGTTTACTGCCACAGTCTCACAGCTCCAGTGTCCCGGGTTCGGTTCTGTTTACTGCCACAGTCTCACAGCTCCAGTGACCTGGGTTCCGTTCTGTTTACTGCCACAGTCTCACAGCTCCAGTGACCTGGGTTCGGTTCTGTTCACTGCCACAGTCTCACAGCTCCAGTGTCCCGTGTTCGGTTCTGTTTACTGCCACAGTCTCACAGCTCCAGTGTCCCGGGTTCGGTTCTGTTTACTGCCACAGTCTCACAGCTCCAGTGTCCCGGGTTCGGTTCTGTTTACTGTCACAGTCTCACAGCTCCAGTGACCTGGGTTCGGTTCTGTTTACTGCCACAGTCTCACAGCTCCAGTGACCTGGGTTCTGTTCTGTTTACTGCCACAGTCTCACAGCTCCAGTGTCCTGGGTTCGGTTCTGTTTACTGCCACAGTCTCACAGCTCCAGTGTCCTGGGTTCAGTTCTGTTTACTGCCACAGTCTCACAGCTCCAGTGACCCGGGTTCGGTTCTGTTTACTGCCACAGCCTCACAGCTCTAGTGTCCTGGGTTCGGTTCTGTTTACTGCCACAGTCTCACAGCTCCAGTGACCTGGGTTCGGTTCTGTTTACTGCCACAGTCTCACAGCTCCAGTGACCTGGGTTCGGTTCTGTTTACTGCCACAGTCTCACAGCTCCAGTGACCCGGGTTCGGTTCTGTTTACTGCCACAGCCTCACAGCTCCAGTGACCCGGGTTCGGTTCTGTTTACTGCCACAGTCTCACCACTCCAGTGACCCGGGTTCGGTTCTGTTTACTGCCACAGTCTCACAGCTCCAGTGACCCGGGTTCGGTTCTGTTTACTGCCACAGTCTCACAGCTCCAGTGACCTGGGTTCAGTTCTGTTTACTGCCACAGTCTCACAGCTCCAGTGACCTGGGTTCGGTTCTGGGGACTGCCACAGTCTCACAGCTCCAGTGACCCGGGTTCGGTTCTGGGGACTGCCACAGTCTCACAGCTCCAGTGACCTGGGTTCAGTTCTGTTTACTGCCACAGTCTCACAGCTCCAGTGACCTGGGTTCGGTTCTGTTTACTGCCACAGCCTCACAGCTCCAGTGTCCTGGGTTCGGTTCTGTTTACTGCCACACTCTCACAGCTCCAGTGACCCGGGTTCAGTTCTGCTTACTGCCACAGTCTCACAGCTCCAGTGTCCCGGGTTCGGTTCTGTTTACTGCCACACTCTCACAGCTCCAGTGACCTGGGTTCGGTTCTGGGGACTGCCACAGCCTCACAGCTCCAATGACCTGGGTTCGGTTCTGTTTACTGCCAGAGCCTCACAGCTCCAGTGACCCGGGTTCGGTTCTGTTTTTTGCCAAAGTCTCACAGCTCCAGTGACCTGGGTTCGGTTCTGGGACTGCCACAGTCTCACAGCTCCAGTGTCCCGGGTCCGGTTCTGTTTACTGCCACAGCCTCACAGCTCCAGTGACCCGGGTTCGGTTCTGTTTACTGCCACAGTCTCACAGCTCCAGTGTCCCGGGTCCGGTTCTGTTTACTGCCACAGTCTCACAACTCCAGTGACCTGGGTTCGGTTCTGTTTACTGCCACAGTCTCACAGCTCCAGTGTCCCGGGTTCGGTTCTGTTTACTGCCACAGTCTCACAGCTCCAGTGTCCCGGGTTCGGTTCTGTTTACTGTCACAGTCTCACAGCTCCAGTGACCTGGGTTCGGTTCTGTTTACTGCCACAGTCTCACAGCTCCAGTGACCCGGGTTCAGTTCTGTTTACTGCCACAGTCTCACAGCTCCAGTGACCTGGGTTCGGTTCTGTTTACTGCCACAGTCTCACAGCTCCAGTGTCCTGGGTTCAGTTCTGTTTACTGCCACAGTATCACAGCTCCAGTGACCTGGGTTCGGTTCTGTTTACTGCCACAGTCTCACAGCTCCAGTGACCCGGGTTCGGTTCTGTTTACTGCCACAGTCTCAGAGCTCCAGTGACCCGGGTTCGGTTCTGCGTACTGCCACAGTCTCACATCTCCAGTGACCCGGGTTCGGTTTAGTTTACTGCCACAGTCTCACAGCTCCAGTGACCTGGGTTCGGTTCTGTTTACTGCCACAGTCTCACAGCTCCAGTGACCCGGGTTCAGTTCTGTTTACTGCCACAGTCTCACAGCTCCAGTGACATGGGTTCGGTTCTGTTTACTGCCACAGTCTCACAGCTCCAGTGACATGGGTTCGGTTCTGTTTGCTGCCACAGTCTCACAGCTCCAGTGACCCGGGTTCAGTTCTGTTTACTGCCACAGTCTCACAGCTCCAGTGACCCGGGTTCGGTTCTGCGTACTGCCACAGTCTCACAGCTTCAGTGACCTGGGTTCAGTTCTGTTTACTGCCACAGCCTCACAGCTCCAGTGACATGGGTTCGGTTCTGTTTACTGCCAAGTCTCACAGCTCCAGTGACATGGGTTCGGTTCTGTTCACTGCCACAGCCTCACAGCTTCAGTGACCCGGGTTCGGTTCTGTTTACTGCCACAGTCTCATAGCTCCAGTGACCTGGGTTCGGTTCTGCGTACTGCCACAGCCTCACAGCTCCAGTGACCTGGGTTCGGTTCTGTTTACTGCCACAGTCTCACAGCTCCAGTGACCCGGGTTCAGTTCTGTTTACTGCCACAGTCTCACAGCTCCAGTGTCCCGGGTTCGGTTCTGTTTACTGCCACAGTCTCACAGCTCCAGTGTCCCGGGTTCGGTTCTGTTTACTGCCACAGTCTCACAGCTCCAGTGACCTGGGTTCCGTTCTGTTTACTGCCACAGTCTCACAGCTCCAGTGACCTGGGTTCGGTTCTGTTCACTGCCACAGTCTCACAGCTCCAGTGTCCCGGGTTCGGTTCTGTTTACTGCCACAGTCTCACAGCTCCAGTGTCCCGGGTTCGGTTCTGTTTACTGCCACAGTCTCACAGCTCCAGTGTCCCGGGTTCGGTTCTGTTTACTGTCACAGTCTCACAGCTCCAGTGACCTGGGTTCGGTTCTGTTTACTGCCACAGTCTCACAGCTCCAGTGACCTGGGTTCTGTTCTGTTTACTGCCACAGTCTCACAGCTCCAGTGACCTGGGTTCGGTTCTGTTTACTGCCACAGTCTCACAGCTCCAGTGTCCTGGGTTCAGTTCTGTTTACTGCCACAGTCTCACAGCTCCAGTGACCCGGGTTCGGTTCTGTTTACTGCCACAGCCTCACAGCTCTAGTGTCCTGGGTTCGGTTCTGTTTACTGCCACAGTCTCACAGCTCCAGTGACCTGGGTTCGGTTCTGTTTACTGCCACAGTCTCACAGCTCCAGTGACCTGGGTTCGGTTCTGTTTACTGCCACAGTCTCACAGCTCCAGTGACCCGGGTTCGGTTCTGTTTACTGCCACAGCCTCACAGCTCCAGTGAACCGGGTTCGGTTCTGTTTACTGCCACAGTCTCACCGCTCCAGTGACCCGGGTTCGGTTCTGTTTACTGCCACAGTCTCACAGCTCCAGTGACCTGGGTTCGGTTCTGTTTACTGCCACACTCTCACAGCTCCAGTGACCTGGGTTCGGTTCTGGGGACTGCCACAGTCTCACAGCTCCAGTGACCCGGGTTCGGTTCTGGGGACTGCCACAGTCTCACAGCTCCAGTGACCTGGGTTCAGTTCTGTTTACTGCCACAGTCTCACAGCTCCAGTGACCTGGGTTCGGTTCTGTTTACTGCAACAGCCTCACAGCTCCAGTGTCCCGGGTTCGTTTCTGTTTACTGCCACACTCTCACAGCTCCAGTGACCCGGGTTCAGTTCTGCTTACTGCCACAGTCTCACAGCTCCAGTGTCCCGGGATCGGTTCTGGGGACTGCCACAGCCTCACAGCTCCAGTGTCCCGGGTTCGGTTCTGTTTACTGCCACACTCTCACAGCTCCAGTGACCTGGGTTCGGTTCTGGGGACTGCCACAGCCTCACAGCTCCAATGACATGGGTTCGGTTCTGTTTGCTGCCACAGTCTCACAGCTCCAGTGACCTGGGTTCGGTTCTGTTTACTGCCACAGTCTCACAGCTCCAGTGACCTGGGTTCGGTTCTGCGTACTGCCACAGTCTCACAGCTCCAGTGTCCCAGATTCAGTTCTGTTTACTGCCACAGTCTCACAGCTCCAGTGTCCCAGGTTCGGTACTGGGGACTGCCACAGCCTCACAGCTCCAGTGTCCCGGGTTCGGTTCTGTTTACTGCCACAGTCTCACAGCTCCAGTGACCTGGGTTCGGTTCTGGGGACTGCCACAGTCTCACAGCTCCAGTGACCCGGGTTCGGTTCTGGGGACTGCCACAGTCTCACAGCTCCAGTGACCTGGGTTCGGTTCTGTTTACTGCCACAGTCTCACAGCTCCAGTGACCTGGGTTCGGTTCTGTTTACTGCCACAGCCTCACAGCTCCAGTGTCCCGGGTTCGGTTCTGTTTACTGCCACACTCTCACAGCTCCAGTGTCCCGGGTTCGGTTCTGTTTACTGCCATAGTCTCACAGCTCCAGTATCCCGGGTTCGGTTCTGGGGACTGCCACAGCCTCACAGCTCCAGTGTCCCGGGTTCGGTTCTGTTTACTGCCACACTCTCACAGCTCCAGTGACCTGGGTTCGGTTCTGGGGACTGCCATAGCCTCACAGCTCCAGTGACCTGGGTTCGGTTCTGTTTACTGCCACAGCCTCACAGCTCCAGTGACCCGGGTTCGGTTCTGTTTTTTGCCACAGTCTCACAGCTCCAGTGACCTGGGTTCGGTTCTGGGGACTGCCACAGTCTCACAGCTCCAGTGTCCCGGGTCCGGTTCTGTTTACTGCCACAGCCTCACAGCTCCAGTGACCCGGGTTCGGTTCTGTTTACTGCCACAGTCTCACAGCTCCAGTGACCTGGGTTCGGTTCTGTTTACTGCCACAGTCTCACAGCTCCAGTGACCCGGGTTCGGTTCTGTTTACTGCCACAGTCTCACAGCTCCAGTGTCCCGGGTTCGGCTCTGTTTACTGCCACAGTCTCACAGCTCCAGTGACCTGGGTTCGGTTCTGTTTACTGCCACAGTCTCACAGCTCCAGTGACCTGGGTTCGGTTCTGTTTACTGCCACAGTCTCACAGCTCCAGTGACCCGGGTTCGGTTCTGTTTACTGCCACAGTCTCACAGCTCCAGTGTCCTGGGTTCGGTTCTGTTTACTGCCACAGTCTCACAGCTCCAGTGACCCGGGTTCAGTTCTGTTTACTGCCACAGTCTCACAGCTCCAGTGACTCGGGTTCGGTTCTGTTTACTGCCACAGTCTCACAGCTCCAGTGTCCCGGGTTCGGCTCTGTTTACTGCCACAGTCTCACAGCTCCAGTGACCTGGGTTCAGTTCTGTTTACTGCCACAGTCTCACAGCTCCAGTGACCTGGGTTCAGTTCTGTTTACTGCCACAGCCTCACAGCTCCAGTGACCTGGGTTCGGTTCTGTTTACTGCCACAGTCTCACAGCTCCAGTGACCTGGGTTCAGTTCTGTTTACTGCCACAGCCTCACAGCTCCAGTGACCTGGGTTCGGTTCTGTTTACTGCCACAGTCTCACAGCTCCAGTGACCTGGGTTCAGTTCTGTTTACTGCCACAGTCTCACAGCTCCAGTGTCCTGGGTTCGGTTCTGTTTACTGCCACAGTCTCACAGCTCCAGTGACCTGGGTTCAGTTCTGTTTACTGCCACAGTCTCACAGCTCCAGTGTCCTGGGTTCGGTTCTGTTTACTGCCACAGTCTCACAGCTCCAGTGTCCTGGGTTCGGTTCTGTTTACTGCCACAGCCTCACAGCTCCAGTGACCTGGGTTCGGTTTTGTTTACTGACACAGTCTCACAGCTCCAGTGACCTGGGTTCAGTTCTGTTTACTGCCACAGTCTCACAGCTCCAGTGTCCTGGGTTCGGTTCTGTTTACTGCCACAGTCTCACAGCTCCAGTGACCTGGGTTCAGTTCTGTTTACTGCCACAGTCTCACAGCTCCAGTGACCTGGGTTCAGTTCTGTTTACTGCCACAGTCTCACAGCTCCAGTGACCTGAGTTCGGTTCTGTTTACTGCCACAGCCTCACAGCTCCAGTGTCCTGGGTTCGGTTCTGGGGACTGCCACAGTCTCACAGCTCCAGTGTCCCGGGTTCGGTTCTGTTTACTGCCACACTCTCACAGCTCCAGTGACCCGGGTTCAGTTCTGCGTACTGCCGCAGTCTCACAGCTCCAGTGTCCCGCGTTCGGTTCTGGGGACTGCCACAGCCTCACAGCTCCAGTGTCCCGGGTTCGGTTCTGTTTACTGCCACAGTCTCACAGCTCCAGTGACCTGGGTTCGGTTCTGTTTACTGCCACAGTCTCACAGCTCCAGTGACCCGGGTTCAGTTCTGTTTACTGCCACAGTCTCACAGCTCCAGTGACCTGGGTTCGGTTCTGTTTACTGCCACAGTCTCACAGCTCCAGTGACCTGGGTTCTGTTCTGTTTACTGCCACAGTCTCACAGCTCCAGTGACCTGGGTTCGGTTCTGGGGACTGCCACAGTCTCACAGCTCCAGTGTCCCGGGTCCGGTTCTGTTTACTGCCACAGTCTCACAGCTCCAGTGACCTGGGTTCGGTTCTGTTTACTGCCACAGTCTCACAGCTCCAGTGACCCGGGTTCAGTTCTGTTTACTGCCACAGTCTCACAGCTCCAGTGACATGGGTTCGGTTCTGTTTACTGCCACAGTCTCACAGCTCCAGTGACATGGGTTCGGTTCTGTTTGCTGCCACAGTCTCACAGCTCCAGTGACCTGGGTTCGGTTCTGTTTACTGCCACAGTCTCACAGCTCCAGTGACCTGGGTTCGGTTCTGCGTACTGCCACAGTCTCACAGCTCCAGTGTCCCAGATTCAGTTCTGTTTACTGCCACAGTCTCACAGCTCCAGTGTCCCAGGTTCGGTACTGGGGACTGCCACAGCCTCACAGCTCCAGTGTCCCGGGTTCGGTTCTGTTTACTGCCACAGTCTCACAGCTCCAGTGACCTGGGTTCGGTTCTGTTTACTGCCACACTCTCACAGCTCCAGTGACCTGGGTTCGGTTCTGGGGACTGCCACAGTCTCACAGCTCCAGTGACCCGGGTTCGGTTCTGGGGACTGCCACAGTCTCACAGCTCCAGTGACCTGGGTTCGGTTCTGTTTACTGCCACAGTCTCACAGCTCCAGTGACCTGGGTTCGGTTCTGTTTACTGCCACAGCCTCACAGCTCCAGTGTCCCGGGTTCGGTTCTGTTTACTGCCACACTCTCACAGCTCCAGTGTCCCGGGTTCGGTTCTGTTTACTGCCATAGTCTCACAGCTCCAGTATCCCGGGTTCGGTTCTGGGGACTGCCACAGCCTCACAGCTCCAGTGTCCCGGGTTCGGTTCTGTTTACTGCCACACTCTCACAGCTCCAGTGACCTGGGTTCGGTTCTGGGGACTGCCACAGCCTCACAGCTCCAGTGACCTGGGTTCGGTTCTGTTTACTGCCACAGCCTCACAGCTCCAGTGACCCGGGTTCGGTTCTGTTTTTTGCCACAGTCTCACAGCTCCAGTGACCTGGGTTCGGTTCTGGGGACTGCCACAGTCTCACAGCTCCAGTGTCCCGGGTCCGGTTCTGTTTACTGCCACAGCCTCACAGCTCCAGTGACCCGGGTTCGGTTCTGTTTACTGCCACAGTCTCACAGCTCCAGTGACCTGGGTTCGGTTCTGTTTACTGCCACAGTCTCACAGCTCCAGTGACCTGGGTTCGGTTCTGTTTACTGCCACAGTCTCACAGCTCCAGTGTCCCGGGTTCGGCTCTGTTTACTGCCACAGTCTCACAGCTCCAGTGACCTGGGTTCGGTTCTGTTTACTGCCACAGTCTCACAGCTCCAGTGACCTGGGTTCGGTTCTGTTTACTGCCACAGTCTCACAGCTCCAGTGACCCGGGTTCGGTTCTGTTTACTGCCACAGTCTCACAGCTCCAGTGTCCTGGGTTCGGTTCTGTTTACTGCCACAGTCTCACAGCTCCAGTGACCCGGGTTCAGTTCTGTTTACTGCCACAGTCTCACAGCTCCAGTGTCCCGGGTTCAGTTCTGTTTACTGCCACAGTCTCACAGCCCCAGTGTCCCGGGTTCGGCTCTGTTTACTGCCACAGTCTCACAGCTCCAGTGACCTGGGTTCAGTTCTGTTTACTGCCACAGTCTCACTGCTCCAGTGACTTGGGTTCAGTTCTGTTTACTGCCACAGCCTCACAGCTCCAGTGACCTGGGTTCGGTTCTGTTTACTGCCACAGTCTCACAGCTCCAGTGACCTGGGTTCAGTTCTGTTTACTGCCACAGCCTCACAGCTCCAGTGACCTGGGTTCGGTTCTGTTTACTGCCACAGTCTCACAGCTCCAGTGACCTGGGTTCAGTTCTGTTTACTGCCACAGTCTCACAGCTCCAGTGTCCTGGGTTCGGTTCTGTTTACTGCCACAGTCTCACAGCTCCAGTGACCTGGGTTCAGTTCTGTTTACTGCCACAGTCTCACAGCTCCAGTGTCCTGGGTTCGGTTCTGTTTACTGCCACAGTCTCACAGCTCCAGTGTCCTGGGTTCGGTTCTGTTTACTGCCACAGCCTCACAGCTCCAGTGACCTGGGTTCAGTTCTGTTTACTGCCACAGTCTCACAGCTCCAGTGACCTGGGTTCAGTTCTGTTTACTGCCACAGTCTCACAGCTCCAGTGTCCTGGGTTCGGTTCTGTTTACTGCCACAGTCTCACAGCTCCAGTGACCTGGGTTCAGTTCTGTTTACTGCCACAGTCTCACAGCTCCAGTGACCTGGGTTCAGTTCTGTTTACTGCCACAGTCTCACAGCTCCAGTGACCTGAGTTCGGTTCTGTTTACTGCCACAGCCTCACAGCTCCAGTGTCCTGGGTTCGGTTCTGGGGACTGCCACAGTCTCACAGCTCCAGTGTCCCGGGTTCGGTTCTGTTTACTGCCACACTCTCACAGCTCCAGTGACCCGGGTTCAGTTCTGCGTACTGCCGCAGTCTCACAGCTCCAGTGTCCCGCGTTCGGTTCTGGGGACTGCCACAGCCTCACAGCTCCAGTGTCCCGGGTTCGGTTCTGTTTACTGCCACAGTCTCACAGCTCCAGTGACCTGGGTTCGGTTCTGTTTACTGCCACAGTCTCACAGCTCCAGTGACCCGGGTTCAGTTCTGTTTACTGCCACAGTCTCACAGCTCCAGTGACCCGGGTTCAGTTCTGTTTACTGCCACAGTCTCACAGCTCCAGTGACCCGGGTTCAGTTCTGTTTACTGCCACAGTCTCACAGCTCCAGTGACCCGGGTTCGGTTCTGTTTACTGCCACAGTCTCACAGCTCCAGTGACCTGGGTTCGGTTCTGTTTACTGCCACAGTCTCACAGCTCCAGTGACCTGGGTTCGGTTCTGCGTACTGCCACAGTCTCACAGCTCCAGTGTCCCGGGTTCGGTTCTGGGGACTGCCACAGCCTCACAGCTCCAGTGTCCCGGGTTCGGTTCTGTTTACTGCCACAGTCTCACAGCTCCACTGACCCGAGTTCGGTTCTGTTTACTGCCACAGTCTCACAGCTCCAGTGACCTGGGTTCGGTTCTGTTAACCTCCACAGTCTCACAGCTCCAGTGACCCGGGTTCGGTTCTGTTTACTGCCACAGTCTCACAGCTCCAGTGACCTGGGTTCGGTTCTGTTTACTGCCACAGTCTCACAGCTTCAGTGACCCGGGTTCGGTTCTGTTTACTGCCACAGTCTCACAGCTCCAGTGACCCGGGTTCGGTTCTGTTTACTGCCACAGTCTCACCGCTCCAGTGTCCCGGGTTCAGTTCTGTTTACTGCCACAGTCTCACAGCTCCAGTGACCTGGGTTCGGTTCTGTTTACTGCCACAGTCTCACAGCTCCAGTGACCTGGGTTCGGTTCCGTTTACTGCCACAGTCTCACAGCTCCAGTGACCCGGGTTCAGTTCTGTTTACTGCCACAGTCTCACAGCTCCAGTGACCTGAGTTCGGTTCTGTTTACTGCCACAGCCTCACAGCTCCAGTGTCCTGGGTTCGGTTCTGGGGACTGCCACAGTCTCACAGCTCCAGTGTCCCGGGTTCGGTTCTGTTTACTGCCACACTCTCACAGCTCCAGTGACCCGGGTTCAGTTCTGCGTACTGCCGTAGTCTCACAGCTCCAGTGTCCCGCGTTCGGTTCTGGTGACTGCCACAGCCTCACAGCTCCAGTGTCCCGGGTTCGGTTCTGTTTACTGCCACTGTCTCACAGCTCCAGTGACCTGGGTTCGGTTCTGTTTACTGCCACAGTCTCACAGCTCCAGTGACCCGGGTTCAGTTCTGTTTACTGCCACAGTCTCACAGCTCCAGTGACCCGGGTTCAGTTCTGTTTACTGCCACAGTCTCACAGCTCCAGTGACCCGGGTTCAGTTCTGTTTACTGCCACAGTCTCACAGCTCCAGTGACCCGGGTTCGGTTCTGTTTACTGCCACAGTCTCACAGCTCCAGTGACCTGGGTTCGGTTCTGTTTACTGCCACAGTCTCACAGCTCCAGTGACCTGGGTTCGGTTCCGCGTACTGCCACAGTCTCACAGCTCCAGTGTCCCGGGTTCGGTTCTGGGGACTGCCACAGCCTCACAGCTCCAGTGTCCCGGGTTCGGTTCTGTTTACTGCCACAGTCTCACAGCTCCACTGACCCAAGTTCGGTTCTGTTTACTGCCACAGTCTCATAGCTCCAGTGACCTGGGTTCGGTTCTGTTTACCTCCACAGTCTCACAGCTCCAGTGACCCGGGTTCGGTTCTGTTTACTGCCACAGCCTCACAGCTCCAGTGACCTGGGTTCGGTTCTGTTTACTGCCACAGTCTCACAGCTTCAGTGACCCGGGTTCGGTTCTGTTTACTGCCACAGTCTCACAGCTCCAGTGACCTGTGTTCGGTTCTGTTTACTGCCACAGTCTCACAGCTCCAGTGACCGGGGTTCGGTACTGTTTACTGCCACAGTCTCACAGCTCCAGTGACCCGGGTTCGGTTCTGTTTACTGCCACAGTCTCACAGCTCCAGTGACCCGGGTTCAGTTCTGTTTACTGCCACAGTCTCACAGCTCCAGTGACTTGGGTTCAGTTCTGTTTACTGCCACAGCCTCACAGCTCCAGTGACCTGGGTTCGGTTCTGTTTACTGCCACAGTCTCACAGCTCCAGTGACCTGGGTTCAGTTCTGTTTACTGCCACAGCCTCACAGCTCCAGTGACCTGGGTTCGGTTCTGTTTACTGCCACAGTCTCACAGCTCCAGTGACCTGGGTTCAGTTCTGTTTACTGCCACAGTCTCACAGCTCCAGTGTCCTGGGTTCGGTTCTGTTTACTGCCACAGTCTCACAGCTCCAGTGACCTGGGTTCAGTTCTGTTTACTGCCACAGTCTCACAGCTCCAGTGTCCTGGGTTCGGTTCTGTTTACTGCCACAGTCTCACAGCTCCAGTGTCCTGGGTTCGGTTCTGTTTACTGCCACAGCCTCACAGCTCCAGTGACCTGGGTTCGGTTCTGTTTACTGCCACAGTCTCACAGCTCCAGTGACCTGGGTTCAGTTCTGTTTACTGCCACAGTCTCACAGCTCCAGTGTCCTGGGTTCGGTTCTGTTTACTGCCACAGTCTCACAGCTCCAGTGACCTGGGTTCAGTTCTGTTTACTGCCACAGTCTCACAGCTCCAGTGACCTGGGTTCAGTTCTGTTTACTGCCACAGTCTCACAGCTCCAGTGACCTGAGTTCGGTTCTGTTTACTGCCACAGCCTCACAGCTCCAGTGTCCTGGGTTCGGTTCTGGGGACTGCCACAGTCTCACAGCTCCAGTGTCCCGGGTTCGGTTCTGTTTACTGCCACACTCTCACAGCTCCAGTGACCCGGGTTCAGTTCTGCGTACTGCCGCAGTCTCACAGCTCCAGTGTCCCGCGTTCGGTTCTGGGGACTGCCACAGCCTCACAGCTCCAGTGTCCCGGGTTCGGTTCTGTTTACTGCCACAGTCTCACAGCTCCAGTGTCCCGGGTTCGGTTCTGTTTACTGCCACAGTCTCACAGCTCCAGTGACCTGGGTTCGGTTCTGTTTACTGCCACAGTCTCACAGCTCCAGTGACCCGGGTTCAGTTCTGTTTACTGCCACAGTCTCACAGCTCCAGTGACCCGGTTTCGGTTCTGTTTACTGCCACAGTCTCACAGCTCCAGTGACCTGGGTTCGGTTCTGTTTACTGCCACAGTCTCACAGCTCCAGTGACCTGGGTTCGGTTCTGCGTACTGCCACAGTCTCACAGCTCCAGTGTCCCGGGTTCGGTTCTGGGGACTGCCACAGCCTCACAGCTCCAGTGTCCCGGGTTCGGTTCTGTTTACTGCCACAGTCTCACAGCTCCACTGACCCGAGTTCGGTTCTGTTTACTGCCACAGTCTCACAGCTCCAGTGACCTGGGTTCGGTTCTGTTAACCTCCACAGTCTCACAGCTCCAGTGACCCGGGTTCGGTTCTGTTTACTGCCACAGTCTCACTGCTCCAGTGACCTGGGTTCGGTTCTGTTTACTGCCACAGTCTCACAGCTTCAGTGACCCGGGTTCGGTTCTGTTTACTGCCACAGTCTCACAGCTCCAGTGACCCGGGTTCGGTTCTGTTTACTGCCACAGTCTCACCGCTCCAGTGTCCCGGGTTCAGTTCTGTTTACTGCCACAGTCTCACAGCTCCAGTGACCTGGGTTCGGTTCCGTTTACTGCCACAGTCTCACAGCTCCAGTGACCCGGGTTCAGTTCTGTTTACTGCCACAGTCTCACAGCTCCAGTGACCTGAGTTCGGTTCTGTTTACTGCCACAGCCTCACAGCTCCAGTGTCCTGGGTTCGGTTCTGGGGACTGCCACAGTCTCACAGCTCCAGTGTCCCGGGTTCGGTTCTGTTTACTGCCACACTCTCACAGCTCCAGTGACCCGGGTTCAGTTCTGCGTACTGCCGCAGTCTCACAGCTCCAGTGTCCCGCGTTCGGTTCTGGTGACTGCCACAGCCTCACAGCTCCAGTGTCCCGGGTTCGGTTCTGTTTACTGCCACTGTCTCACAGCTCCAGTGACCTGGGTTCGGTTCTGTTTACTGCCACAGTCTCACAGCTCCAGTGACCTGGGTTCAGTTCTGTTTACTGCCACAGTCTCACAGCTCCAGTGACCCGGGTTCAGTTCTGTTTACTGCCACAGTCTCACAGCTCCAGTGACCCGGGTTCAGTTCTGTTTACTGCCACAGTCTCACAGCTCCAGTGACCCGGGTTCGGTTCTGTTTACTGCCACAGTCTCACAGCTCCAGTGACCTGGGTTCGGTTCTGTTTACTGCCACAGTCTCACAGCTCCAGTGACCTGGGTTCGGTTCCGCGTACTGCCACAGTCTCACAGCTCCAGTGTCCCGGGTTCGGTTCTGGGGACTGCCACAGCCTCACAGCTCCAGTGTCCCGGGTTCGGTTCTGTTTACTGCCACAGTCTCACAGCTCCACTGACCCAAGTTCGGTTCTGTTTACTGCCACAGTCTCATAGTTCCAGTGACCTGGGTTCGGTTCTGTTTACCTCCACAGTCTCACAGCTCCAGTGACCCGGGTTCGGTTCTGTTTACTGCCACAGCCTCACAGCTCCAGTGACCTGGGTTCGGTTCTGTTTACTGCCACAGTCTCACAGCTTCAGTGACCCGGGTTCGGTTCTGTTTACTGCCACAGTCTCACAGCTCCAGTGACCCGGGTTCAGTTCTGTTTACTGCCACAGTCTCACAGCTCCAGTGACCTGGGTTCGGTTCTGTTTACTGCCACAGTCTCACCGCTCCAGTGTCCCGGGTTCAGTTCTGTTTACTGCCACAGTCTCACAGCTCCAGTGACCTGGGTTCGGTTCTGTTTACTGCCACAGTCTCACAGCTCCAGTGACCCGGGTTCGGTTCTGTTTACTGCCACAGTCTCACAGCTCCAGTGACCTGGGTTCGGTTCTATTTACTGCCACAGTCTCACAGCTCCAGTGACCTGGGTTCGGTTCTGTTTACTGCCACAGTCTCACAGCTCCAGTGACCCGGGTTCGGTTCTGTTTACTGCCACAGTCTCACAGCTCCAGTGACCTGGGTTCGGTTCTGTTTACTGCCACAGTCTCACAGCTCCAGTGACCTGGGTTCGGTTCTGTTTACTGCCACAGCCTCACAGCTCCAGTGTCCCGGGTTCAGTTCTGTTTACTGCCACAGTCTCACAGCTCCAGTGACCTGGGTTCGGTTCTGTTTACTGCCACAGTCTCAGCTCCAGTGACCCGGGTTCGGTTCTGTTTACTGCCACAGTCTCACAGCTCCAGTGACCTGGGTTCGGTTCTGCGTACTGCCACAGTCTCACAGCTCCAGTGTCCCGGGTTCGGTTCTGTTTACTGCCACAGCCTCACAGCTCCAGTGTCCCGGGTTCGGTTCTGGGGACTGCCACAGCCTCACAGCTCCAGTGACCTGGGTTCGGTTCTGTTTACTGCCACAGTCTCACAGCTCCAGTGTCCCGGGTTCAGTTCTGTTTACTGCCACAGTCTCACAGCTCCAGTGACCCGGGTTCAGTTCTGTTTACTGCCACAGTCTCACCGCTCCAGTGTCCCGGGTTCAGTTCTGTTTACTGCCACAGTCTCACAGCTCCAGTGACCCGGGTTCGGTTCTGTTTACTGCCACAGTCTCACAGCTCCAGTGACCTGGGTTCAGTTCTGTTTACTGCCACAGCCTCACAGCTCCAGTGACCTGGGTTCGGTTCTGTTTACTGCCACAGTCTCACAGCTCCAGTGACCTGGGTTCAGTTCTGTTTACTGCCACAGTCTCACAGCTCCAGTGTCCTGGGTTCGGTTCTGTTTACTGCCACAGCCTCACAGCTCCAGTGACCTGTGTTCGGTTCTGTTTACTGCCACAGTCTCACAGCTCCAGTGACCTGTGTTCGGTTCTGTTTACTGCCACAGTCTCACAGCTCCAGTGACCTGGGTTCTGTTCTGTTTACTGCCACAGTCTCACAGCTCCAGTGACCTGGGTTCAGTTCTGTTTACTGCCACAGTCTCACAGCTCCAGTGACCTGAGTTCGGTTCTGTTTACTGCCACAGCCTCACAGCTCCAGTGTCCTGGGTTCGGTTCTGGGGTCTGCCACATTCTCACAGCTCCAGTGTCCCGGGTTCGGTTCTGTTTACTGCCACACTCTCACAGCTCCAGTGACCCGGGTTCAGTTCTGCGTACTGCCGCAGTCTCACAGCTCCAGTGTCCCGCGTTCGGTTCTGGGGACTGCCACAGCCTCACAGCTCCAGTGTCCCGGGTTCGGTTCTGTTTACTGCCACAGTCTCACAGCTCCAGTGACCTGGGTTCGGTTCTGTTTACTGCCACACTCTCACAGCTCCAGTGACCCGGGTTCAGTTCTGTTTACTGCCACAGTCTCACTGCTCCAGTGACCCGGGTTCAGTTCTGTTTACTGCCACAGTCTCACTGCTCCAGTGACCCGCGTTCGGTTCTGTTTACTGCCACAGTCTCACAGCTCCAGTGACCTGCGTTCGGTACTGTTTACTGCCACAGTCTCACAGCTCCAGTGACCTGGGTTCGGTTCTGCGTACTGCCACAGTCTCAGAGCTCCAGTGTCCCGGGTATGGTTCTGTTTACTGCCACAGCCTCACAGCTCCAGTGTCCCGGGTTCAGTTCTGTTTACTGCCACAGTCTCACAGCTCCACTGACCCGGGTTCGGTTCTGTTTACTGCCACAGTCTCACAGCTCCAGTGACCCGGGTTCGGTTCTGTTTACTGCCACAGTCTCACAGCTCCAGTGACCTGGGTTCGGTTCTGTTTACTGCCACAGTCTCACAGCTCCAGTGACCTGGGTTCGGTTCTGCGTACTGCCACAGTCTCACAGCTCCAGTGTCCCGGGTTCGGTTCTGTTTACTGCCACAGCCTCACAGCTCCAGTGTCCCGGGTTCGGTTCTGGGGACTGCCACAGCCTCACAGCTCCAGTGACCTGGGGTCGGTTCTGTTTACTGCCACAGTCTCACAGCTCCAGTGTCCCGGGTTCAGTTCTGTTTACTGCCACAGTCTCACAGCTCCAGTGACCCGGGTTCAGTTCTGTTTACTGCCACAGTCTCACCGCTCCAGTGTCCCGGGTTCAGTTCTGTTTACTGCCACAGTCTCACAGCTCCAGTGACCCGGGTTCGGTTCTGTTTACTGCCACAGTCTCACAGCTCCAGTGACCCGGGTTCGGTTCTGTTTACTGCCACAGTCTCACAGCTCCAGTGTCCCGGGTTCGGTTCTGCTTTTTGCCACAGTCTCACAGCTCCAGTGACCTGGGTTCGGTTCTGTTTACTGCCACAGCCTCACAGCTCCAGTGACCCGGGTTCGGTTCTGTTTACTGCCACAGTCTCACAGCTCCAGTGACCCGGGTTCGGTTCTGTTTACTGCCACAGTCTCACAGCTCCAGTGTCCCGGGTTCGGTTCTGTTTTTTGCCACAGTCTCACAGCTCCAGTGACCTGGGTTCGGTTCTGTTTACTGCCACAGTCTCACAGCTCCAGTGACCCGGGTTCGGTTCTGTTTACTGCCACAGTCTCACAGCTCCAGTGTCCCGGGTTCGGTTCTGTTTTTTGCCACAGTCTCACAGCTCCAGTGACCCGGGTTCGGTTCTGTTTACTGCCACAGTCTCACAGCTCCAGTGTCCCGGGTTCGGTTCTGTTTTTTGCCACAGTCTCACCGCTCCAGTGACCTGGGTTCGGTTCTGTTTACTGCCACAGTCTCACAGCTCCAGTGACCCGGGATCGGTTCTGTTCACTGCCACAGTCTCACAGCTCCAGTGATCGGGTTCGGTTCTGTTTACTGCCACAGTCTCACAGCTCCAGTGACCTGGGTTCGGTTCTGTTTACTGCCACAGTCTCACAGCTCCAGTGTCCCGGGTTCGGTTCTGTTTCCTGCCACAGTCTCACAGCTCCAGTGACCCGGGTTCGGTTCTGTTCACTGCCACAGTCTCACAGCTCCAGTGTCCTGGGTTCGGTTCTGTTTACTGCCACAGTCTCACAGCTCCGGTGACCCGGGTTCGGTTCTGTTTACTGCCACAGCCTCACAGCTCCAGTGACCTGGGTTCGGTTCTGTTTACTGCCACAGTCTCACAGCTCCAGTGACCTGGGTTCGGTTCTGTTTACTGCCACAGTCTCACAGCTCCAGTGACCTGGGTTCGGTTCTGTTTACTGCCACAGTCTCACAGCTCCAGTGACCCGGGTTCAGTTCTGTTTACTGCCACAGTCTCACAGCTCCAGTGACCTGGGTTCGGTTCTGTTTACTGCCACAGTCTCACAGCTCCAGTGACCTGGGTTCGGTTCTGTTTACTGCCACAGTCTCACAGCTCCAGTGACCCGGGTTCAGTTCTGTTTACTGCCACAGTCTCACAGCTCCAGTGACCTGGGTTCGGTTCTGTTTACTGCCACAGCCTCACAGCTCCAGTGACCTGGGTTCGGTTCTGTTTACTGCCACAGCCTCACAGCTCCAGTGACCCGGGTTCGGTTCTGTTGACTGCCACAGCCTCACAGCTCCAGTGACCCGGGTTCGGTTCTGTTTACTGCCACAGTCTCACAGCTCCAGTGTCCCGGGTTCGGTTCTGTTTACTGCCACAGTCTCACAGCTCCAGTGACCTGGTTTCGGTTCTGTTTACTGCCACAGTCTCACAGCTTCAGTGACCCGGGTTCGGTTCTGTTTACTGCCACAGTCTCACAGCTCCAGTGACCTGGGTTCGGTTCTGTTTACTGCCACAGTCTCACAGCTCCAGTGACCCGGGTTCGGTTCTGTTTACTGCCACAGCCTCACAGCTCCAGTGACCCGGGTTCGGTTCTGTTTACTGCCACAGTCTCACCGCTCCGGTGACCCGGGTTCGGTTCTGTTTACTGCCACAGTCTCACAGCTCCAGTGTCCCGGGTTCGGTTCTGTTTACAGCCACAGTCTCACAGCTTCAGTGACCTGGGTTTGGTTCTGTTTACTGCCACAGTCTCACAGCTCCAGTGACCTGGGTTCGGTTCTGTTTACTGCCACAGTCTCACAGCTCCAGTGACATGGGTTCGGTTCTGTTTACTGCCACAGTCTCACAGCTTCAGTGACCCGGGTTCTGTTCTGTTTACTGCCACAGTCTCACAGCTCCAGTGACCTGGGTTCGGTTCTGTTTACTGCCACAGCCTCACAGCTCCAGTGACCTGGGTTCGGTTCTGTTTACTGCCACTGTCTCACAGCTTCAGTGACCTGGGTTCGGTTCTGTTTACTGCCACAGTCTCACAGCTCCAGTGACCTGGGTTCGGTTCTGTTTACTGCCACAGCCTCACAGCTCCAGTGACCTGGGTTCGGTTCTGTTTACTGCCACAGTCTCACAGCTCCAGTGACCCGGGTTCGGTTCTGTTTACTGTCACAGTCTCACAGCTCCAGTGTCCCGGGTTCGGTTCTGTTTACTGCCACAGTCTCACAGCTCCAGTGACCTGGGTTCGGTTCTGTTTACTGTCACAGTCTCACAGCTCCAGTGTCCCGGGTTCGGTTCTGTTTACTGCCACAGTCTCACAGCTCCAGTGACCTGGATTCAGTTCTGTTTACTGCCACAGTCTCACAGCTCCAGTGTCCCGGGTTCGGTTCTGTTTACTGCCACAGTCTCACATCTCCGGTGACCCGGGTTCGGTTCTGTTTACTGCCACAGTCTCACAGCTCCAGTGACCTGGGTTCAGTTCTGTTTACTGCCACAGTCTCACAGCTCCAGTGACCCGGGTTCGGTTCTGTTTACTGCCACAGTCTCACTGCTCCAGTGACCTGGGTTCGGTTCTGTTTACTGCCACAGTCTCACAGCTCCAGTGACCTGGGTTCAGTTCTGTTTACTGCCACAGTCTCACAGCTCCAGTGACCCGGGTTCGGTTCTGTTTACTGCCACAGTCTCACTGCTCCAGTGACCTGGGTTCGGTTCTGTTTACTGCCACAGTCTCACAGCTCCAGTGACCCGGGTTCGGTTCTGTTTACTGCCACAGTCTCACAGCTTCAGTGACCCGGGTTCAGTTCTGTTTACTGCCACAGTCTCACAGCTTCAGTGACCTGGGTTCGGTTCTGTTTACTGCCACAGTCTCACAGCTCCAGTGACATGGGTTCGGTTCTGTTTACTGCCACAGTCTCACAGCTCCAGTGACCTGGGTTCGGTTCTGTTTACTGCCACAGTCTCACAGCTCCAGTGTCCCGGGTTCGGTTCTGTTTACTGCCACAGTCTCACAGCTCCAGTGTCCCGGGTTCGGTTCTGTTTACTGCCACAGTCTCACAGCTCCAGTGACCCGGGTTCGGTTCTGTTTACTGCCACAGTCTCACAGCACCAGTGACCTGGGTTCGGTTCTGTTTACTGCCACAGTCTCACAGCTCCAGTGACCTGGGTTCGGTTTTGTTTACTGCCACAGTCTCACAGCTCCAGTGACCTGGGTTCGGTTCTGTTTACTGTCACACTCTCACAGCTCCAGTGACCCGGGTTCGGTTCTGCGTACTGCCACAGTCTCACAGCTCCAGTGACCTGGGTTCAGTTCTGTTTACTGCCACAGCCTCACAGCTCCAGTGTCCCGGGTTCGGTTCTGTTTACTGCCACAGTCTCACAGCTCCAGTGACCCGGGTTCGGTTCTGTTTACTGCCACAGTCTCACAGCTCCAGTGACCCGGGTTCAGTTCTGTTTACTGCCACAGTCTCACAGCTCCAGTGACCTGGGTTCGGTTCTGTTTACTGCCACAGTCTCACAGCTCCAGTGTCCCGGGTTCAGTTCTGTTTACTGCCACAGTCTCACAGCTCCAGTGACCCGGGTTCGGTTCTGTTTACTGCCACAGTCTCACAGCTCCAGTGACCTGGGTTCAGTTCTGTTTACTGCCACAGTCTCACAGCTCCAGTGACCTGGGTTCGGTTCTGTTTACTGCCACAGTCTCACAGCTCCAGTGACATGGGTTCAGTTCTGTTTACTGCCACAGTCTCACAGCTTCAGTGACCTGGGTTCAGTTCTGTTTACTGCCACAGTCTCACAGCTCCAGTGACCTGGGTTCAGTTCTGTTTACTGCCACAGTCTCACAGCTCCAGTGACATGGGTTCAGTTCTGTTTACTGCCACAGTCTCACAGCTCCAGTGTCCTGGGTTCGGTTCTGTTTACTGCCACAGCCTCACAGCTCCAGTGTCCTGGGTTCGGTTCTGTTTACTGCCACAGTCTCACAGCTCCAGTGTCCTGGGTTCGGTTCTGTTTACTGCCACAGCCTCACAGCTCCAGTGACCCGGGTTCAGTTCTGTTTACTGCCACAGTCTCACAGCTCCAGTGACCCGGGTTCGGTTCTGTTTACTGCCACAGTCTCACAGCTTCAGTGACCCGGGTTCAGTTCTGTTTACTGCCACAGTCTCACAGCTCCAGTGACCCGGGTTCGGTTCTGTTTACTGCCACAGTCTCACAGCTCCAGTGTCCCGGGTTCGGTTCTGTTTACTGCCACAGTCTCACAGCTCCAGTGACCCGGGTTCAGTTCTGTTTACTGCCACAGTCTCACAGCTCCAGTGACCCGGGTTCGGTTCTGTTTACTGCCACAGTCTCACAGCTCCAGTGACCCGGGTTCAGTTCTGTTTACTGCCACAGTCTCACAGCTCCAGTGTCCTGGGTTCGGTTCTGTTTACTGCCACAGTCTCACAGCTCCAGTGATCCGGGTTCGGTTCTGTTTACTGCCACAGTCTCACAGCTCCAGTGTCCCGGGTTCGGTTCTGTTTACTGCCACAGTCTCACAGCTCCAGTGACCTGGGTTCGGTTCTGTTTACTGCCACAGTCTCACAGCTCCAGTGTCCCGGGTTCGGTTCTGTTTACTGCCACAGTCTCACAGCTCCAGTGACCTGGTTTCGGTTCTGTTTACTGCCACAGCCTCACAGCTCCAGTGTCCTGGGTTCGGTTCTGTTTACTGCCACAGCCTCACAGCTCCAGTGACCCGGGTTCAGTTCTGTTTACTGCCACAGTCTCACAGCTCCAGTGTCCCGGGTTCAGTTCTGTTTACTGCCACAGTCTCACAGCTCCAGTGACCTGTGTTCGGTTCTGTTTAATGCCACAGTCTCACAGCTCCAGTGACCTGTGTTCGGTTCTGTTTACTGCCACAGTCTCACAGCTCCAGTGACCCGGGTTCGGTTCTGTTTACTGCCACAGTCTCACAGCTCCAGTGACCCGGGTTCGGTTCTGTTTACTGCCACAGCCTCACAGCTCCAGTGTCCCGGGTTCGGTTCTGTTTACTGCCACAGTCTCACTGCTCCAGTGACATGGGTTCGGTTCTGTTTACTGCCACAGTCTCACAGCTTCAGTGACCCGGGTTCGGTTCTGGGGACAGCCACAGTCTCACAGCTCCAGTGACCTGAGTTCAGTTCTGTTTACTGCCACAGTCTCACAGCTCCAGTGACCCGGGTTCAGTTCTGTTTACTGCCACAGTCTCACAGCTCCAGTGTCCTGGGTTCGGTTCTGTTTACTGCCACAGACTCACTGCTCCAGTGACCCGGGTTCGGTTCTGTTTACTGCCACAGTCTCACAGCTCCAGTGACATGGGTTCGGTTCTGTTTACTGCCACAGTCTCACAGCTTCAGTGACCCGGGTTCGGTTCTGGGGACTGCCACAGTCTCACAGCTCCAGTGACCTGGGTTCAGTTCTGTTTACTGCCACAGTCTCACTGCTCCAGTGACCTGGGTTCAGTTCTGTTTACTGCCACAGTCTCACAGCTTCAGTGACCCGGGTTCGGTTCTGTTTACTGCCACAGTCTCACAGCTCCGGTGACCTGGGTTCGGCTCTGTTTACTGCCACAGCCTCACAGCTCCAGTGACCTGGGTTCGGTTCTGTTTACTGCCACAGTCTCACAGCTCCAGTGACCCGGGTTCGGTTCTGTTTACTGCCACAGTCTCACAGCTCCAGTGACCCGGGTTCGGTTCTGTTTACTGCCACAGTCTCACAGCTCCAGTGTCCCGGGATCGGTTCTGTTTACTGCCACAGTCTCACAGCTCCAGTGACCTGGGTTCAGTTCTGTTTACTGCCACAGTCTCACAGCTCCAGTGACCTGGGTTCGGTTCTGTTTACTGCCACAGTCTCACAGCTCCACTGACCCGGGTTCGGTTCTGTTTACTGCCACAGTCTCACAGCTCCACTGACCCGGGTTCGGTTCTGTTTACTGCCACAGTCTCACAGCTCCAGTGACCTGGGTTCGGTTCTGTTTCCCTCCACAGTCTCACAGCTCCAGTGACCCGGGTTCGGTTCTGTTTACTGCCACAGTCTCACAGCTCCAGTGACCTGGGTTCGGTTCTGTTTACTGCCACAGTCTCACAGCTTCAGTGACCCGGGTTCGGTTCTGTTTACTGCCACAGTCTCACAGCTCCAGTGACCCGGGTTCAGTTCTGTTTACTGCCACAGTCTCACAGCTCCAGTGACCTGGGTTCGGTTCTGTTTACTGCCACAGTCTCACCGCTCCAGTGTCTCGGGTTCAGTTCTGTTTACTGCCACAGTCTCACAGCTCCAGTGACCTGGGTTCGGTTCTGTTTACTGCCACAGTCTCACAGCTCCAGTGACCCGGGTTCGGTTCTGTTCACTGCCACAGTCTCACAGCTCCAGTGACCTGGGTTCGGTTCTGTTTACTGCCACAGTCTCACAGCTCCAGTGACCTGGGTTCGGTTCTGTTTACTGCCACAGTCTCACAGCTCCAGTGACCCGGGTTCGGTTCTGTTTACTGCCACAGTCTCTCAGCTCCAGTGACCTGGGTTCGGTTCTGTTTACTGCCACAGTCTCACAGCTCCAGTGACCTGGGTTCGGTTCTGCGTACTGCCACAGTCTCACAGCTCCAGTGTCCCGGGTTCGGTTCTGTTTACTGCCACAGTCTCACAGCTCCAGTGTCCCGGGTTCGGTTCTATTTACTGCCACAGTCTCACAGCTCCAGTGTCCCGGGTTCGGTTCTGGGGACTGCCACAGCCTCACAGCTCCAGTGACCTGGGTTCGGTTCTGTTTACTGCCACAGTCTCACAGCTCCAATGTCCCGGGTTCAGTTCTGTTTACTGCCACAGTCTCACAGCTCCAGTGACCCGGGTTCAGTTCTGTTTACTGCCACAGTCTCACCGCTCCAGTGTCCCGGGTTCAGTTCTGTTTACTGCCACAGTCTCAAAGCTCCAGTGACCCGGGTTCGGTTCTGTTTACTGCCACAGTCTCACAGCTCCATTGCCCCGGGTTCGGGTCTGTTTTTTGCCACAGTCTCACAGCTCCAGTGACCTGGGTTCGGTTCTGTTTACTGCCACAGTCTCACAGCTCCAGTGACCCGGGATCGGTTCTGTTCACTGCCACAGTCTCACAGCTCCAGTGACCGGGTTCGGTTCTGTTTACTGCCACAGTCTCACAGCTCCAGTGACCTGGGTTCGGTTCTGTTTACTGCCACAGTCTCACAGCTCCAGTGTCCCGGGTTCGGTTCTGTTTCCTGCCACAGTCACACAGCTCCAGTGACCCGGGTTCGGGTCTGTTTTTTGCCACAGTCTCACAGCTCCAGTGACCTGGGTTCGGTTCTGTTTACTGCCACAGTCTCACAGCTCCAGTGACCCGGGATCGGTTCTGTTCACTGCCACAGTCTCACAGCTCCAGTGACCGGGTTCGGTTCTGTTTACTGCCACAGTCTCACAGCTCCAGTGACCTGGGTTCGGTTCTGTTTACTGCCACAGTCTCACAGCTCCAGTGTCCCGGGTTCGGTTCTGTTTCCTGCCACAGTCTCACAGCTCCAGTGACCCGGGTTCGGTTCTGTTCACTGCCACAGTCTCACAGCTCCAGTGTCCCGGGTTCAGTTCTGTTTACTGCCACAGTCTCACAGCTCCGGTGACCCGGGTTCGGTTCTGTTTACTGCCACAGCCTCACAGCTCCAGTGACCTGAGTTCGGTTCTGTTTACTGCCACAGTCTCACAGCTCCAGTGACCTGGGTTCGGTTCTGTTTACTGCCACAGTCTCACAGCTCCAGTGACCTGGGTTCGGTTCTGTTTACTGCCACAGTCTCACAGCTCCAGTGACCCGGGTTCAGTTCTGTTTACTGCCACAGTCTCACAGCTCCAGTGACCTGGGTTCGGTTCTGTTTCCTGCCACAGTCTCACAGCTCCAGTGACCCGGGTTCGGTTCTGTTCACTGCCACAGCCTCACAGCTCCAGTGACCTGGGTTCGGTTCTGTTTACTGCCACAGCCTCACAGCTCCAGTGACCCGGGTTCGGTTCTGTTCACTGCCACAGCCTCACAGCTCCAGTGACCCGGGTTCGGTTCTGTTTACTGCCACAGTCTCACAGCTCCAGTGTCCCGGGTTCGGTTCTGTTTACTGCCACAGTCTCACAGCTCCAGTGTCCCGGGTTCGGTTCTGTTTACTGCCACAGTCTCACAGCTCCAGTGTCCCGGGTTCGGTTCTGTTCACTGCCACAGCCTCACAGCTCCAGTGTCCTGGGTTCGGTTCTGTTTACTGCCACAGTCTCACAGCTCCAGTGTCCCGGGTTCGGTTCTGTTTACTGCCACAGTCTCACAGCTCCAGTGACCCGGGTTCGGTTCTGTTTACTGCCACAGTCTCACAGCTCCAGTGTCCCGGGTTCGGTTCTGTTTACTGCCACAGTCTCACAGCTCCAGTGACCCGGGTTCAGTTCTGTTTACTGCCACAGTCTCACAGCTCCAGTGACCTGGGTTCGGTTCTGTTTACTGCCACAGTCTCACAGCTCCAGTGACCTGGGTTCGGTTCAGCGTACTGCCACAGTCTCACAGCTCCAGTGTCCCGGGTTCGGTTCTGGGGACTGCCACAGCCTCACAGCTCCAGTGTCCCGGGTTCAGTTCTGCTTACTGCCACAGTCTCACAGCTCCAGTGACCGGGGTTCGGTTCTGTTTACTGCCACAGTCTCACAGCTCCAGTGTCCCGGGTTCGGTTCTGTTTACTGCCACAGTCTCACAGCTCCAGTGACCCGGGTTCGGTTCTGTTTACTGCCACAGTCTCACAGCTCCAGTGACCTGGGTTCGGTTCTGTTTACTGCCACAGTCTCACAGCTCCAGTGACCCGGGTTCGGTTCTGTTTACTGCCACAGTCTCACAGCTCCAGTGACCTGGGTTCAGTTCTGTTTACTGCCACAGTCTCACAGCTTCAGTGACCCGGGTTCGGTTCTGTTTACTGCCACAGTCTCACAGCTCCAGTGACCCGGGTTCAGTTCTGTTTACTGCCACAGTCTCACAGCTCCAGTGACCCGGGTTCAGTTCTGTTTACTGCCACAGTCTCACAGCTCCAGTGACCTGGGTTCGGTTCTGTTTACTGCCACAGTCTCACCGCTCCAGTGTCCCTGGTTCAGTTCTGTTTACTGCCACAGTCTCACAGCTCCAGTGACCTGGGTTCGGTTCTGTTTACTGCCACAGTCTCACAGCTCCAGTGACCCGGGTTCGGTTCTGTTTACTGCCACAGTCTCACAGCTCCAGTGACCTGGGTTCGGTTCTGTTTACTGCCACAGTCTCACAGCTCCAGTGACCTGGGTTCGGTTCTGTTTACTGCCACAGTCTCACAGCTCCAGTGACCCGGGTTCGGTTCTGTTTACTGCCACAGTCTCACAGCTCCAGTGACCTGGGTTCGGTTCTGTTTACTGCCACAGTCTCACAGCTCCAGTGACCTGGGTTCGGTTCTGCGTACTGCCACAGTCTCACAGCTCCAGTGTCCCGGGTTCGGTTCTGTTTACTGCCACAGCCTCACAGCTCCAGTGTCCCGGGTTCGGTTCTGCGTACTGCCACAGTCTCACAGCTCCAGTGTCCCGGGTTCGGTTCTGTTTACTGCCACAGTCTCACAGCTCCAGTGACCCGGGTTCGGTTCTGTTTACTGCCACAGTCTCACAGCTCCAGTGACCTGGGTTCGGTTCTGTTTACTGCCACAGTCTCACAGCTCCAGTGACCCGGGTTCGGTTCTGTTTACTGCCACAGTCTCACAGCTCCAGTGACCTGGGTTCGGTTCTGTTTACTGCCACAGTCTCACAGCTCCAGTGACCTGGGTTCGGTTCTGCGTACTGCCACAGTCTCACAGCTCCAGTGTCCCGGGTTCGGTTCTGTTTACTGCCACAGCCTCACAGCTCCAGTGTCCCGGGTTCGGTTCTGGGGACTGCCACAGCCTCACAGCTCCAGTGACCTGGGTTCGGTTCTGTTTACTGCCACAGTCTCACAGCTCCAGTGTCCCGGGTTCAGTTCTGTTTACTGCCACAGTCTCACAGCTCCAGTGACCCGGGTTCAGTTCTGTTTACTGCCACAGTCTCACCGCTCCAGTGTCCCGGGTTCAGTTCTGTTTACTGCCACAGTCTCACAGCTCCAGTGACCCGGGTTCGGTTCTGTTTACTGCCACAGTCTCACAGCTCCAGTGACCTGGGTTCGGTTCTGTTTACTGCCACAGTCTCACAGCTCCAGTGACCTGGGTTTGGTTCTGTTTACTGCCACAGTCTCACAGCTCCAGTGACCTGGGTTCGGTTCTGTTTACTGCCACAGTCTCACAGCTCCAGTGACCCGGGTTCGGTTCTGTTTACTGCCACAGTCTCACAGCTCCAGTGACCCGGGTTCGGTTCTGTTTACTGCCACAGTCTCACAGCTCCAGTGTCCCTTTTTCGGTTCTGTTTACTGCCACAGTCTCACCGCTCCAGTGACCTGGGTTCGGTTCTGTTTACTGCCACAGTCTCACAGCTCCAGTGACCTGGGTTCGGTTCTGTTTACTGCCACAGTCTCACAGCTCCAGTGACCCGGGTTCGGTTCTGTTTACTGCCACAGTCTCACAGCTCCAGTGACCCGGGTTCGGTTCTGTTTACTGCCACAGTCTCACAGCTCCAGTGTCCCGGGTTCGGTTCTGTTTACTGCCACAGTCTCACAGCTCCAGTGACCCGGGTTCGGTTCTGTTCACTGCCACAGTCTCACAGCTCCAGTGACCGGGTTCGGTTCTGTTTACTGCCACAGTCTCACAGCTCCAGTGACCTGGGTTCAGTTCTGTTTACTGCCACAGTCTCACAGCTTCAGTGACCCGGGTTCGGTTCTGTTTACTGCCACAGTCTCACAGCTCCAGTGACCCGGGTTCAGTTCTGTTTACTGCCACAGTCTCACAGCTCCAGTGACCCGGGTTCAGTTCTGTTTACTGCCACAGTCTCACAGCTCCAGTGACCTGGGTTCGGTTCTGTTTACTGCCACAGTCTCACCGCTCCAGTGTCCCGGGTTCAGTTCTGTTTACTGCCACAGTCTCACAGCTCCAGTGACCTGGGTTCGGTTCTGTTTACTGCCACAGCCTCACAGCTCCAGTGACCTGGGTTCGGTTCTGTTTACTGCCACAGTCTCACAGCTCCGGTGACCCGGGTTCGGTTCTGTTTACTGCCACAGTCTCACAGCTCCAGTGACCCGGGTTCGGTTCTGTTTACTGCCACAGTCTCACAGCTCCAGTGACCTGGGTTCGGTTCTGTTTACTGCCACAGTCTCACAGCTCCAGTGACCTGGGTTCAGTTCTGTTTACTGCCACAGTCTCACAGCTCCAGTGAACTGGGTTCGGTTCTGTTTACTGCCACAGTCTCACAGCTCCAGTGACCCGGGTTCGGTTCTGTTTACTGCCACAGTCTCACAGCTCCAGTGACCCGGGTTCGGTTCTGTTTACTGCCACAGTCTCACAGCTCCAGTGACCTGGGTTCGGTCCTGTTTACTACCACAGTCTCACAGCTCCAGTGACCTGGGTTCGGTTCTGTTTACTGCCACAGTCTCACAGCTCCAGTGACCCGGGTTCGGTTCTGTTTACTGCCACAGTCTCACAGCTCCAGTGACCTGGGTTCGGTTCTGTTTACTGCCACAGTCTCACAGCTCCAGTGACCTGGGTTCGGTTCTGCGTACTGCCACAGTCTCACAGCTCCAGTGTCCCGGGTTCGGTTCTGTTTACTGCCACAGCCTCACAGCTCCAGTGTCCCGGGTTCGGTTCTGCGTACTGCCACAGTCTCACAGCTCCTGTGTCCCGGGTTCGGTTCTGTTTACTGCCACAGTCTCACAGCTCCAGTGACCCGGGTTCGGTTCTGTTTACTGCCACAGTCTCACAGCTCCAGTGACCCGGGTTCGGTTCTGTTTACTGCCACAGTCTCACAGCTCCAGTGACCCGGGTTCGGTTCTGTTTACTGCCACAGTCTCACAGCTCCAGTGACCTGAGTTCGGTTCTGTTTACCGCCACAGTCTCACAGCTCCAGTGACCCGGGTTCGGTTCTGTTTACTGCCACAGTCTCACAGCTCCAGTGACCCGGGTTCGGTTCTGTTTACTGCCACAGTCTCACAGCTCCTGTGTCCCGGGTTCGGTTCTGTTTACTGCCACAGTCTCACAGCTCCAGTGACCTGGGTTCGGTTCTGTTTACTGCCACAGTCTCACAGCTCCAGTGACCCGGGTTCGGTTCTGTTTACTGCCACAGTCTCACAGCTCCAGTGACCTGGGTTCGGTTCTGTTTACTGCCACAGTCTCACAGCTCCAGTGACCTGGGTTCGGTTCTGCGTACTGCCACAGCCTCACAGCTCCAGTGTCCCGGGTTCGGTTCTGGGGACTGCCACAGCCTCACAGCTCCAGTGACCTGGGTTCGGTTCTGTTTACTGCCACAGTCTCACAGCTCCAGTGTCCTGGGTTCAGTTCTGTTTACTGCCACAGTCTCACAGCTCCAGTGACCCGGGTTCAGTTCTGTTTACTGCCACAGTCTCACCGCTCCAGTGTCCCGGGTTCAGTTCTGTTTACTGCCACAGTCTCACAGCTCCAGTGACCCGGGTTCGGTTCTGTTTACTGCCACAGTCTCACAGCTCCAGTGACCTGGGTTCGGTTCTGTTTACTGCCACAGTCTCACAGCTCCAGTGACCTGGGTTTGGTTCTGTTTACTGCCACAGTCTCACAGCTCCAGTGACCTGGGTTCGGTTCTGTTTACTGCCACAGTCTCACAGCTCCAGTGACCCGGGTTCGGTTCTGTTTACTGCCACAGTCTCACAGCTCCAGTGACCCGGGTTCGGTTCTGTTTACTGCCACAGTCTCACAGCTCCAGTGTCCCTTTTTCGGTTCTGTTTACTGCCACAGTCTCACAGCTCCAGTGACATGGGTTCGGTTCTGTTTACTGCCACAGTCTCACAGCTCCAGTGACCTGGGTTCGGTTCTGTTTACTGCCACAGTCTCACAGCTCCAGTGACCTGGGTTCGGTTCTGTTTACTGCCACAGTCTCACAGCTCCAGTGACCCGGGTTCGGTTCTGTTTACTGCCACAGTCTCACAGCTCCAGTGACCTGGGTTCAGTTCTGTTTACTGCCACAGTCTCACAGCTTCAGTGACCCGGGTTCGGTTCTGTTTACTGCCACAGTCTCACAGCTCCAGTGACCCGGGTTCAGTTCTGTTTACTGCCACAGTCTCACAGCTCCAGTGACCCGGGTTCAGTTCTGTTTACTGCCACAGTCTCACAGCTCCAGTGACCTGGGTTCGGTTCTGTTTACTGCCACAGTCTCACCGCTCCAGTGTCCCGGGTTCAGTTCTGTTTACTGCCACAGTCTCACAGCTCCAGTGACCTGGGTCCGGTTCTGTTTACTGCCACAGTCTCACAGCTCCAGTGACCCGGGTTCGGTTCTGTTTACTGCCACAGTCTCACAGCTCCAGTGACCTGGGTTCGGTTCTGTTTACTACCACAGTCTCACAGCTCCAGTGACCTGGGTTCGGTTCTGTTTACTGCCACAGTCTCACAGCTCCAGTGACCCGGGTTCGGTTCTGTTTACTGCCACAGTCTCACAGCTCCAGTGACCTGGGTTCGGTTCTGTTTACTGCCACAGTCTCACAGCTCCAGTGTCCCGGGTTCGGTTCTGTTTACTGCCACAGCCTCACAGCTCCAGTGTCCCGGGTTCGGTTCTGCGTACTGCCACAGTCTCACAGCTCCAGTGTCCCGGGTTCGGTTCTGTTTACTGCCACAGTCTCACAGCTCCAGTGACCCGGGTTCGGTTCTGTTTACTGCCACAGTCTCACAGCTCCAGTGACCTGGGTTCGGTTCTGTTTACTGCCACAGTCTCACAGCTCCAGTGACCCGTGTTCGGTTCTGTTTACTGCCACAGTCTCACAGCTCCAGTGACCTGGGTTCGGTTCTGTTTACTGCCACAGTCTCACAGCTCCAGTGACCTGGGTTCGGTTCTGCGTACTGCCACAGTCTCACAGCTCCAGTGTCCCGGGTTCGGTTCTGTTTACTGCCACAGCCTCACAGCTCCAGTGTCCCGGGTTCGGTTCTGGGGACTGCCACAGCCTCACAGCTCCAGTGACCTGGGTTCGGTTCTGTTTACTGCCACAGTCTCACAGCTCCAGTGTCCCGGGTTCAGTTCTGTTTACTGCCACAGTCTCACAGCTCCAGTGACCCGGGTTCAGTTCTGTTTACTGCCACAGTCTCACCGCTCCAGTGTCCCGGGTTCAGTTCTGTTTACTGCCACAGTCTCACAGCTCCAGTGACCCGGGTTCGGTTCTGTTTACTGCCACAGTCTCACAGCTCCAGTGACCTGGGTTCGGTTCTGTTTACTGCCACAGTCTCACAGCTCCAGTGACCTGGGTTTGGTTCTGTTTACTGCCACAGTCTCACAGCTCCAGTGACCTGGGTTCGGTTCTGTTTACTGCCACAGTCTCACAGCTCCAGTGACCCGGGTTCGGTTCTGTTTACTGCCACAGTCTCACAGCTCCAGTGACCCGGGTTCGGTTCTGTTTACTGCCACAGTCTCACAGCTCCAGTGTCCCTTTTTCGGTTCTGTTTACTGCCACAGTCTCACAGCTCCAGTGACATGGGTTCGGTTCTGTTTACTGCCACAGTCTCACAGCTCCAGTGACCTGGGTTCGGTTCTGTTTACTGCCACAGTCTCACAGCTCCAGTGTCCCTTTTTCGGTTCTGTTTACTGCCACAGTCTCACAGCTCCAGTGACATGGGTTCGGTTCTGTTTACTGCCACAGTCTCACAGCTCCAGTGACCCGGGTTCGGTTCTGTTTACTGCCACAGTCTCACAGCTCCAGTGTCCCGGGTTCGTTTCTGTTTTTTGCCACAGTCTCACAGCTCCAGTGACCTGGGTTCGGTTCTGTTTACTGCCACAGTCTCACAGCTCCAGTGACCCAGGTTCGGTTCTGTTTACTGCCACAGTCTCACAGCTCCAGTGTCCCGGGTTCGGTTCTGTTTACTGCCACAGTCTCACAGCTCCAGTGACCCGGGTTCGGTTCTGTTTACTGCCACAGTCTCACAGCTCCAGTGACCCGGGTTCGGTTCTGTTTACTGCCACAGTCTCACAGCTCCAGTGTCCCGGGTTCGGTTCTGTTTACTGCCACAGTCTCACAGCTCCAGTGACCCGGGTTCGGTTCTGTTCACTGCCACAGTCTCACAGCTCCAGTGACCGGGTTCGGTTCTGTTTACTGCCACAGTCTCACAGCTCCAGTGACCTGGGTTCAGTTCTGTTTACTGCCACAGTCTCACAGCTCCAGTGTCCCGGTTTCGGTTCTGTTTACTGCCACAGTCTCACAGCTCCAGTGACCTGGGTTCGGATCTGTTTACTGCCACAGTCTCACAGCTCCAGTGACCTGGGTTCGGTTCTGTTCACTGCCACAGTCTCACAGCTCCAGTGACCTGGGTTCGGTTCTGTTTACTGCCACAGTCTCACTGCTCCAGTGACCCGGGTTCGGTTCTGTTGACTGCCACAGTCTCACAGCTCCAGTGACCCGGGTTCGGTTCTGTTCACTGCCACAGTCTCACAGCTCCAGTGTCCCGGGTTCGGTTCTGTTTACTGCCACAGTCTCAGAGCTCCAGTGACCTGGGTTCGGTTCTGTTTACTGCCACAGTCTCACAGCTCCAGTGACCTGGGTTCGGTTCTGTTTACTGCCACAGCCTCACATCTCCAGTGTCCTGGGTTCGGTTCTGTTTACTGCCACAGTCTCACAGCTCCAGTGACCCGGGTTCGGTTCTGTTTACTGCCACAGTCTCACAGCTCCAGTGACCTGGGTTCGGTTCTGTTTACTGCCACAGTCTCACAGCTCCAGTGACCTGGGTTCGGTTCTTTTTACTGCCACAGTCTCACAGCTCCAGTGTCCCGGGTTCGGTTCTGTTTACTGCACAGTCTCACAGCTCCAGTGACCTGGGTTCAGTTCTGTTTACTGCCACAGTCTCACAGCTCCAGTGTCCCGGGTTCGGTTCTGTTTACTGCCACAGTCTCACAGCTCCAGTGACCCGGGTTCAGTTCTGTTTACTGCCACAGTCTCACAGCTCCAGTGTCCCGGGTTCGGTTCTGTTTACTGCCACAGTCTCACAGCTCCAGTGACCTGGGTTCGGTTCTTTTTACTGCCACAGTCTCACAGCTCCAGTGTCCCGGGTTCGGTTCTGTTTACTGCACAGTCTCACAGCTCCAGTGTCCCGGGTTCAGTTCTGTTTACTGCCACAGTCTCACAGCTCCAGTGTCCCGGGTTCGGTTCTGTTTACTGCACAGTCTCACAGCTCCAGTGTCCTGGGTTCAGTTCTGTTTACTGCCACAGTCTCACAGCTCCAGTGTCCCGGGTTCGGTTCTGTTTACTGCCACAGCCTCACAGCTCCAGTGTCCCGGGTTCGGTTCTGTTTACTGCCACAGCCTCACAGCTCCAGTGTCCCGGGTTCGGTTCTGTTTACTGCCACAGTCTCACAGCTCCAGTGACCCGGGTTCGGTTCTGTTTACTGCCACAGCCTCACAGCTCCAGTGACCTGGGTTCGGTTCTGTTTGCTGCCACAGTCTCACAGCTCCAGTGTCCCGAGTTCCGAAGAAGGGTCACTGACCCGAAACGTTAACTCTGCTTCTCTTTCCACAGATGCTGCCAGACCTGCTGAGTGAATCCAGCATTTCTTGTTTTTGTCCCGGGTTCTGTTCTGGGTGCTGCCTGTGTGGAGTTTGCAAGTTTTCCCTGTGACCATGTGGGTTTCTGCCGGGTGCTCTGTTTTCCTCCCACAGACAAAGACTTGCAGTTTGATTGATAAATTGGCCATTGTAAATGTCCCTAGTCTCGTTAGGTGGTTGGAGGATGGTGGGGATGTGGTAGGGAATATGGGATTAATGTCGGATATATAAATGGGTGGCTGTTGGTCAGCACAGACTCGATGGGCCAAAGGGTCTGTTTCAGTGCAGTATCTCTCTATGATTCTCTTTGTGTAAAGACTTTTCATCCATTTTACACAGACAGATATTTGTCTTCATTGTTAGGATGTGTCTGTCACTAGACCAGCAGATATTGTCCATCCCCAGTTGTCCATTGAGAAGGTGATGCTGGTCCATTACCTTGAACCTCTGCAGTCTGTGTGGTGAAGGTCATCTCACAATGGTGTTGGAGAAGGAGTTACAGCATTTTCACCCAGTCATGATGAAGGAAAGGTGATATATGTCCAACACAACAACAACTTGTATTTATATAGCACCATTAATGTCAGTACATTTTCCAAGGCACTCCTCTCCACCACTCCCCTCCCCCAGTCCCCTCCCCAACACCCCTACCCCACTCCCCTCCCCCACTCCTCTCCACCACTCCCCTCCCCAACACCCCTACCCCACTCCCCTCCCCCACTCCCCTCCCCCACTCCCCTCCCCAAACTCCCACCCCCACTCCCCTCCCCAACACCCCTACCCCACTCCCCTCCCCCACTCCCCTCCCCAACACCCCTCCCCAACACCCCTACCCCACTCCCCTCCACCACTCCCCTCCCCCACTCCCCTCCCCAACACCCCTACCCCACTCCCCTCCCCCACTCCCCTCCCCCACTCCACTCCTCCCACTCCCCTCCCCCACTCCCCTCCCCCACTCCCCTCCCCCACTCCCCTCCCCAAACTCCCCTCCCCCACTCCCCTCCCCAACACCCCTACCCCACTCCCCTCCCCCACTCCCCTCCCCCACTCCACTCCTCCCACTCCCCTCCCCCACTCTCCTCCCCCACTCCCCTCCCCAACACCCCTACCCCACTCCCCTCCCCCACTCCACTCCCCCACTCCTCTCCCCCACTCCCCTCCCCAACACCCCTACCCCACTCCCCTCCCCCACTCCCCTCCACCACTCCCCTCCCCCACTCCCCTCCCCAACACCCCTACCCCACTCCCCTCCCCCACTCTCCTCCCCCACTCCCCTCCCCAACACCCCTACCCCACTCCCCTCCCCCACTCCTCTCCACCACTCCCCTCCCCCATTCCCCTCCCCAACACCCCTACCCCACTCCCATCCCCAACACCCCTACCCCACTCCCCCACTCTACTCCTCCCACTCCACTTCCCCACTGCGCAATATCACTCCCCTCCCCCACTCCCATCCCCAACACCCCTACCCCACTCCCCTCCACCACTCCCCTACCCCACAGCCCTCCCCCGCTCCCCTCCCCCACACCCCTCCCCAAACTCCCTCCCTCACACCCCTCCCCCACTCCCCTACTCCACTCCCCTCCCCCATTCCCCTCCCCAACACCCCTCCCCCACTCCCCTATGTCAATCCCCTCCCCAGCTCCCCTTACCCACTCCCCTCCCCCACTCCCCTGCCCCACTCACATCCCTAACTCCCCTCCCCCACTCCCCTCGCCCTCACCTCCCCAACTCCCCTCACTAAGTCCTCCCTCTCACCTCCCCCACTCCCCTCCCTAAATCCCCTCCCTGACTCCACTACCCCACTCACGTCACCAACTTCCCTCCCCCACTCCCCTCCCCCACTCATCTCCCCAACTCCCCCCAACAACTCCCTCCCACTCACCTCCCCCACTCCCCTCCCCAACACCCCTACCCCACTCACCTCCCCCACTCCCCTCCCCCACTCCACTTCCCCACATCACTATATCACTCCCCTCCCCCACTCCCATCCCCAACACCCCTACCCCACTCCCCTCCCCCACTCACCTCCCCCACTCCAATCCCTCATTCCCCTCCCCCACTCCCTTCCCCAACACCCCTCCCGCACTCCCCACCCCCACTCCCCTGCACCATTCCCCTCCCCCACTCCCCTACCCCACTCCCCTCTCCAGCTCCCCTCCCCCACTCCCCTATGTCAATCCCCTCCCCCACTCCCCTACACCACTCCCTTCCCCCACTCGCCTCCCAAACTTCCCTACTCCACTCCGCTCCCCAAACCCCCTCCCCTATTCCCCTACCCATATCCCCTCCCCAGCTCCCCTTACCCACTCCCCTCCCCCACTCCCCTGCCCCACTCACATCCCTAACTCCCCTCCCCCACTCCCCTCGCCCTCACCTCCCCAACTCCCCTCACTAAGTCCTCCCACTCACCTCCCCCACTCCCCTCCCTAAATCCCCTCCCTCACTCCCCTACCCCACTCACGCCACCAACTTCCCTCCCCCACTCCCCTCCCCCACTCATCTCCCCAACTCCCCCCAACAACTCCCTCCCACTCACCTCCCCCACTCCCCTCCCTAACTCCCCTCCCCAACTCCCCGACGCCACTCACCTCCCTAACTCCGCACGCCAACTCCCCTCCCCAACTCACCTTCCCAACTCCCTCCCACTCACCTGCATAACTCCCCTCCCCCACTCCCCACCCCCTCACCTCCACAACTCCACTCACTAACTCCCTCCCACTCACCTCCCCCACTCCCCTCCCTAACTCCCATCCCTCACTCCCCTCCCCCACATCTCCCCAACTCCCCTATCCCACTCCAATCCACCGCTCACCCCCACTCTCCACCCCCACTCCCCTACCCCACTGCACTCCCCAGCTCCCATTTCCCACTCCCCGCCCCAACTCCCCTACCCCACTCCCCTCCCACACTCCCCTATATCACACCCCTCCCCCACTCCACTACCCCACTCCCCTCACCAGATCCCTTCCCCCACTCCCCTGTCATTCTCCTCCCCCCTCCCCTACACCACTCCCATTCCCCACTCGCCTCCCAAACTTCAATACTCCACTCCGCTCCCCAAACACACGCCCCCATTCCCCTACCCAAATCCCCTCCCCAGCTCCCCTTACCCACTCCCCTCCCCCACTCCCCTACCCCAACTCCCCTCCCCCATTCACCTTCCCAACTCCCTCCCACTCACCTCCATAACTCCACTCACTAACTCCCTCCCACTCACCTCCCCCACTCCCCTCCCTAACTCCCCTCCCTCACTCCCCTACCCCTCTCAGATCACCAACTTCCCTCCCCCATTCCCCTCCCCCACTCATCTCCCCAACTCTCCCCACCAACTCCCTCCCACTCACCTCCCCCACTCCTCTCCCTAACTCCCCTCCCTCACACCCCTCCCCAACTCCCCTCACTCACTCCCCTGCCCAACTCCCTCCCACTCATGGTACCCACTCCCCTATCCCACTCCCCTCCCCCGCTCACCCCCATTCTCCACCCCCACTCCCCACCCCACTGCGCTCCCCAGCTCCCCTTGCCCACTCCCCGCCCCAACTCCCCTACCCCACTCCCCTCCCCCACCCGCATATATCACACCCCTCCCCCACTCCCCGACACCACTCCCATCCCCCACTCGCCTCCCAAACTTCCCTACTCCACTCCGCTCCCCAAACACCCTCCCCCATTCCCCTACCCAAATCCCATCCCCAGCTCTCCTTACCCACTCCACTCCCCCACACCCCAACCCCACTCACATCCCTAACTCCGCAAGCCCACACCCCTCCACTACTCACCTCCCCAACTCCCCTCACCAACTCCCTCCCACTCACCTCCTTAACTCCCCTCCCTAACTCGCCTCCCCCACTCCCCTCCCCCTCACCTCCCCAACTCCCCTCACTAACTCCCTCCCACTCACCTCCCCCACTCCCCTCCCTAACTCCCCTCCCTCACCCCACTCCCCTCCCTAACTCCCCTCCCTCACTCCCCCACCCCACTTACCTCCCCAATCCCCCTCACCAACTCCCTCCCCCTCACCTCACCAACTCCCCTCACTAACTCCCTCTCACTCACCTCCCCCACTCCCCTCCTCTCCACTCCTCTCCACTCCCCTCCCACACTCGCCTCCCAAACTGCCCTCCTCCATTCCGCTCCCCAACCCCACTCCCCTACCCCACCCACCTCCCTAACTCCGCACCCCCACTCCCCTCCCCCACTCAACTCCCCAACTCCCCTCACTAACTCCCTCCCACTCACCTCCCTAACTCCCCTCCCTAACTCCCCTCCCCCACTCCCCTCCCCCCTCACCTCCCCAACTCCCCTCACTAACTCCCTCCCACTCAACTCCCCACTCCCCTCCCTAACTCCCCTCCCTCACACCCCAACCCCACTTACTTCCCCAACTTCCCTCCCCCACTCATCTCCCCAAATCCCCCCACCAACTTCCTCCCACTCACCTCCCCCACTCCCCAATATCACTCCCCTCCCCCGCTCACTCCCACTCTCCACCCCCACTCCTCTACCCCACTGCGCTCCCCAGCTCCCCTTGCCCACTCCCCGCCCCAACTCCCCTACCCCACTCCCCTCCCCCACCCCCCTATATCACTCCCCTCCCCCACTCAGCTCCCCCACTCGCCTCCCAAACTTCCCTACTCCACTCCGCTCCCCCACCCCGTTCTCCAATACCCCTCCCCTTCCCCTATCCCACTCCTCTCCCCCAAACCCCTACTCCACACTCCTCCCTCATTCCCCTCCCACAATCTCCTCCCCCACTTCCCTCCACCACTCCCACTCTCTACCCCTCTCCTCTCCCCCTCATCTCTCCTCCCCACTCCCCTTCCCAATCCCCTCCCCCACTCCCCTCCTCTCCACTCCTCTCCACTCCCCTCCCCCACTTGCCTCCCAAACTTCCCTCCTCCATTCCGCTCCCCAACCCCCCTCCCCATTCCCCTACCCCACTCCCCTCCCCAACTCCCCTCCCCAACCCCCCTCCACCACTACCCGACATCACACCCCTCCCCCACTCCCCTCCTCTCCACTCCTCTCCACTCCCCTCCCCCACTCGCCTCATAAACTTCCCTCCTCCATTCCGCTCCCCAACCCCCCTCCCCATTCCCCTACCCCACTCCCCTCCCCAACTCCCCTCCCCAACCCCCTCCACCACTACTCTACATCACACCCCTCCCCCACTCCCCAACCCCACTCCCGTCCCCAAATCTCCTCCTCCACTCCCCTCCCCTACTCCCCATACCCACACCCCTCCCCCACCCCCTACCCCACTCCATTTCCACTCCCCTTCCCACTCCCCTTCCAACTCCCCTCCCCCACTCTCCTTCCCACTCCCCTCCCCCACTCCCCTTCCACTCCCCACCCGCACTCCCCTCCCCCACTCCCCTCCCCACATCCCCTCCCCCACTCCCCTCCTCCACACCATTTCCACTCCCCTCCCCCACATGCCTTCTACGCCCCTACCCCACACCCCACCCACTCCCCTTCCAACTCCCCCCACCAACTCCCTCCCACTCACCTCCCCCACTCCCCTCCCTAACTCCCATCCCCCACTCCCCTCCCCAACTTCCCACACCCATTCCCCTGCCCAACTCCCTCCCACACACATCCCCCACTCCCCTATCCCTCTCCTCTCCCCCGCTCACCCCCACTCTCCACCCCCACATCCCTACCGCACTCCCCTCCCCAAACTCACTCCCCGACTCCCCTACACCACTGCGCTCCCCAGCTCCACTTGCCCACTCCCCGCCCCAATTCCCCTACCCCACACCCCTCCACCACTCCCCTAAATCACTCCCCTCCCCCACTCCCCTCCCAAACGTCCTTACTCCACTCCGCTCCCCAACCCCCCTCCCCCATTCCCCTACCCCACTCCCCTCCACCACTCCCCTACTCCACGCTCCTCCCCCACTCCCCTCCCCCACTCCCCTCCCCAATCTCCTCCCCCACTCCCCTCCTCCACACCCCACACCCACTCCCTGACCCCACTCCCCTACACACACCCACTCCCTTCCTCCACACCCCTCACCAACTCCCCTACCCCACTCCCCCCACACACCCACGCCCCTGCACCACACCCCACCCCCACTCCACTTCTCCACACCCCACTGCCACTCCCCTACCCCAGTACCCTTCCCTTCTCTCCTCCCACACTCTCCTCCCCCACTTCCCTCCACCACTCCCACGCTCTACCCCTCTCCTCTCCCCCTCCTCTCTCCTCCCCACTCCCCTTCCCAATCCCCTCCCCAACTCCACGACCCCACTCTCCTCCTCTGCACTCCTCTCCTCTCCACTACTCCACTCCCCGCCCCCACTGCCCTTCCACTCCCCTCCCCCACTCCCATTCCCACTCCCCTCCCTCACTCCCCTTCCCACACCCCTACGCACTCCCCTCCCCCACTCTCCTTCGCATTCCCCTCCCCCACTCTCCTTCGCACTCCCCTCCCCCACTCTCCTTCCCACTTCGCTCCCCCACTTCCCCACTCCCCTCCCCCACTCCCCTTCCAACTCCCCTCCCCCACTCCCCTTCCAACTCCCCTCCCCCACTCCCCTTCCCACACCCCTCCCCCACTCTCCTTCCCACTTCGCTCACCCACTCCCCTTCCACTCCCCTCCCCACTCGCCTCCCAAACTTCGCTCCTCCATTCCGCTCCCCAAACCCCCTCCCCATTCCCCTAACACACGACCCTCCCCAACTCCCCTGCCCCAACCACCCTCCACCACTACCCATCATCACTCCCCTCCCACACTCCTCAACCCCACTCCAGTCCCCAAAATCCCACCTCCACTCCCCTCCCCCACTCTCCTTCCCACTTTGCTCGCCCACTCCCCTTCCACTCCCCTCCCCCACTCCCCTCCCCCACTCCCCTTCCATTCCCCTCCCCCCCCAATCCCCTTCCACTCCCCTCCCCAAATCCCCTTCCACTCCCCTCCCCACTCCGCTTCCACTCCCCTCCCCCACTACCCTTTCCCACTCCTCTTCCACTCTGCTGTCCCACTCCCCTCACCCACTCTCCTTTCCACTTCGCTCCCCCAGTCCCCTCGCCACGCCCCTCCCACACTCCCCTCCCCCACTCCCCCACTCCCCCACTCCCCTCCACCACCCCACTCCCCCACACCCCCTCCCCCACTCCCCCTCCTCCACTCCCATTCCCCCCTTCCACTCCCTCCCCACTCCGCTTCCACTCCCCTCACCCACTCACTGTCCCCCACATCCCTCCTCCACTCCGCTCCCCTTCAACCCTCCCACACTCCCATCAAACACTTCCCTCCGCCACTCCCACTCGCTACCCCTCTCCTCCTTCCGCTCACCTCCACCTTCCCCTCCCTTCCCCCACTCCCCTTCCACTCCCCTCTCCCACTCCCCTCCCCTTCCAACTCCCCTCAAACTCCCCTCCCACAGTCCTTCCAACTTTGCTCGCCCACCACTTCCACTCCCCTCCCCCACTCCCCTCCCCCACTCCCCTTCCACTCCACTCCCCCCCACTCCCCTTCCACTCACCTGCCCCACTCCCCTTCCACTCCCCTCCCCACTCCGCTTCCACTCCCCTCCCCCACTACCCTATCCCACTCCCTTTCCACTCCCCTGTCCCACTCCCCTCAGCCACTCACCCTCAGCCACTCACCGTCCCCCACATCCCTCCTCCACTCCGCTCCCCTTCAACCCTCCCACACTCCCTTCACACACTTCCCTCTGCCACTCCCACTCGCTACCCCTCTCCTCCCTCCGCTCCCCTCCACCTTCCGCTTACCACGCCCCTCTCCCACAGCCTCCCCATTCCCATCCTCTCCCCTCCACACTCCCCTTGCCATTCCCCTCTCTCACAGCCTCCTCTCCCCACCTCTTACCTCCCCCACTATCCTTCCCACTCCAATCTCCCACAGCCTACCCGACTCCCCTCCTCTCCCCTCCACCACTCCTCTTCCCACTCTCCTCTCCCATCCCCTCCGCCCTACTCCCCTCCTCTCCCCTCCTCCCCTACTCTACCCTCCTCCCCTCCTCTCCCCTCCTCCACTCCCATTCCCACTCCCCTCTCCCACAGCCACCCCTACTCCCCTCCTCTACCCTCCTCCCCCCTCCTCCCCTACGCTACCCTCCTACCCTCCTCTCCCCTACTCCACTCCCCTTCCCACTCCCCTCTCCCACTGCCACCCCTACTCCCGTCCTCTCCCCTCCCCCACTCCCCTTCCCAATCAATTCCCCCCCTCCCCACCCGCACACCCCTCCCCCAGACCCCTCCCCCAATCACCTTCCCAACCCCTCCCCCACCCCCTTCCCACTCCGATCCCCCACTTCCCTCCCCCTCTCCCCTCTCCCAATCCCCTCCTGCATACCCCTCCACCACTCCCCTCCCGAACAACCCGCCCCCACTCCCCTCCCCCAATCACCTTCCCAGCCCCTCCCCCACCCCTTCCCCACTCCCCTCCCCCACCCCCTTCCCCACTCCCCTCCCCCACAAACCTTCCCAACCTCTCCAACACCCCCTTCCCACTCCCCTCCCCCACTCCCCTCCCCCACTCACCTTCCCAACCCCGCCTCCACCCACTTCCCACACCCGTCCGCCACCCATCTCCCACTCCCACTCCCCTACCCGTGCCACTTCCCCACTCCCCTCCCTCACTCCCTCACTCCCCTCTCCCAGTCTCCTTAACGCTCACCTACCCCCTCCCATGGCAATCCCCTCACCCTCACCCTTCCCCTTCCCCCCTCCCCTCCTCCTCTCCCCGACCTCCTCACCTCCCACTACCCCTCCCACTCCCGCTCCCACTCGCCTCCCACTCCACCTCCCAGCCGCCTCCCACTGCACTCCCCCACTCCCCTCCCACTCCATTCCCCCACTCCACTCCCACTCCACTCCCCCACTGCCCTCCCCCACTCCCATCCCGTCAGTATTAAACAATCAGGGGAACACACTCTCCTCACTTATACTCTTCACCTGGTAACATGTCCCATCAGTATTAAACAATCAGGGGAACACACTCTCCTCACTTACACTGTTCACCTGGTAACATGTCCCGTGTGTATTAAACAATCAGGGGAACACACTCTACTCACTTACACTGTTCACCTGGTAACATGCCCCGTGTGTATGAAACCATCAGGGGAACACACTCTCCTCACTTATACTGTTCACCTGGTAACATGTCCCGTGTCTATTAAAACATTAGGGGAACACACTCTCCTCACGTATACTGTTCACCTGGTAACATGTCCCGTGTGTCTTAAACCATCAGGGGAACACAATCTCCTCACTGATACTGTTCACCTGGTAACATGTTCCGTGTATATTAAACCATGAGGGGAACACACTCTCCTCACTTATACTGTTCACCTGGTAAAACGTCCCGTGTAAATTGAACAATCAGGGGAACACACTCTCCTCGCCTTCCTGTTCACCTGGTAACATGTCCCGTGTATATTAAACCATCAGGGGAACACAGTCTCCTCACTAAAACTGTTCTCCTGGAAGCATGTCCTGAGTATATTAAACCATCAGGGGAACACACTCTCCTCACTCATACTGTTCACCTGGTAACATGTCCTGTGTGTATTAAACCATCAGGGGAACACACTCTCCTCACTTATACTCTTCACCTGGTGACATGTCCTGTGTGTATTAAACAATCAGGGGAACTCACTCTCCTCACTTATAATGTTCACCTGGTGACATGTCCCGTGTATATTAAACCATCAGGGGAACACACTCTCCTCACTTATACTGTTCACCTGGTAACATGTCCGTGAATATTAAACCATCAGGGGAAAGCACTCTCCTCACTTATATTCTTCACCTGGTAACATGTCCCGTGTGCATTAAACCATCAGAGGAACACTCTCTCCTCACTTATACTGTTCACCTGGTAACATGTCCCGTCAGTATTAAACCATCAGGAGAACACAGTCTCCTCACTTATACTGTTCACCTGGTAACATGTCCTTTGCATATTTAACCATCAGGGGAAAACATTCTGCTCACTTATACTGTTCACCTGGTGACATGTCCCGTGTGTATTAAACAATCAGGGGAACACACTCTCCTCACTTATACTGTTCACCTGGTAACATGTCCCGTGCGTGTTAAACCATCAGGGGAACACACTCTCCTCACTTATACTGTTCACCTGGTAACATGTCCCGTGAGTATTAAACAATCAGGGGAACACACTCTCCTCACTTATACTGTTCACCTGGTGACATGTCCCGGGTATATTAAACAATCAGGGGAACACACTCTCCTCACTTATACTGTTCACCTGGTAACATGTCCCGTGCGTGTTAAACCATCAGGGGAACACACTCTCCTCACTTATACTGTTCACCTGGTAACATGTCCCGTGAGTATTAAACAATCAGGGGAACACACTCTCCTCACTTATACTGTTCACCTGGTGACATGTCCCGTGTGTATTAAACCATCAGGGAAACACACACTCCTCACTTATACTGTTCACCTGGTAACATGTCCCGTGTATATTAAACCATCAGGGGAACACACTCTCCTCACTTATACTGTTCACCTGGTAACATGTCCCGTGTATATTAAACCATCAGGGGAACATACTCGCCTCACTTATACTGTTCACCTGGTAACATGTCCCGTGTGTATTAAACAATCAGGGGAACACACTCTCCTCACTTATACTATTCACCTGGTAACATGTCCCGTGCGCGTTAAACCATCAGGGGAACACAGTCTCCTCACTTATACTGTTCACCTGGTAACATGTCCTTTGCATATTTAACCATCAGGGGAAAACATTCTGCTCACTTATACTGTTCACCTGGTGACATGTCCCGTGTGTATTAAACAATCAGGGGAACACACTCTCCTCAATTCTCCTCTTCACCTGGTGACATGTCCCGGGTATATTAAACAATCAGGGGAACACACTCTCCTCACTTATACTGTTCACCTGGTAACATGTCCCGTGCGTGTTAAACCATCAGGGGAACACACTCTCCTCACTTATACTGTTCACCTGGTAACATGTCCCTTGTGTATTAAACAATCAGGGGAACACACTCTCCTCACTTATACTGTTCACCTGGGAAGATGTCCCGTGTATATTAAACCATCAGTGGTACACAGTCTCCTCACTTATACTGTTCACCTGGTGAAATGTCCTGTGTGTAATAAACAATCAGGGGAACACACTCTCCTCACTTATACTGTTCACCTGGTAACATGTCCTGTGTGTATTAAACAATGAGGGGAACACACTCTCCTCACTTATACTCTTCACCTGATAACATGTCCCGTGTGTATTAAACCATCAGGGAACACACTCTCCTCACTTATACTGTTCACCTGGTAACATGTCCCGTGTGTATTAAACTATCAGGGGAACACAGTCTCCTCACTTATACAGTTCACCTGGCAACATGCCCCGTGTATATTAAACCATCAGGGGAACACACTCTCCTCACTTATACTGTTCACCTAAAGCCATGTCCTGTGTGTATTAAACCATCAGGGGTACACACTCTCCTCACTCATACTTTTCACCTGGTAACATGTCCTGTGTGTCTTAAACCATCAGGGGAACACACTCTGCTCACTTATACTGTTCACCTGGTAACATGTCCCTTGTATATTAAACCATCAAAGGAACACAGTCTCCTCACCTGTACTGTTAACCTGGTAACATGACCCGTGTGTACTAAACAATCTGGGGAACACACTCTCCTCACTTATACTGTTCACCTGGTAACATGTCCCTTGTATATTAAACCATCAGGGGAACACAGTCTCCTCACTTATACAGTTCACCTGGTAACATGTCCCTTGTATATTAAACCATCAGGGGAACACAGTCTCCTCACTTATACAGTTCACCTGGCAACATGTCCCTTGTATATTAAAACATCAGGGGAACACACTCTCCTCACTTATACTGTTCACCTGGTAACATGTCCCTTGTATATTAAAACATCAGGGGAACACAGTCTCCTCACTTATACAGTTCACCTGGCAACATGCCCCGTGTATATTAAACCATCAGGGGAACACACTCTCCTCACTTATACTGTTCACCTAAAGCCATGTCCTGTGTGTATTAAACCATCAGGGGTACACACTCTCCTCACTCATACTTTTCACCTGGTAACATGTCCTGTGTGTCTTAAACCATCAGGGGAACACACTCTGCTCACTTATACTGTTCACCTGGTAACATGTCCCTTGTATATTAAACCATCAAAGGAACACAGTCTCCTCACCTGTACTGTTAACCTGGTAACATGACCCGTGTGTACTAAACAATCTGGGGAACACACTCTCCTCACTTATACTGTTCACCTGGTAACATGTCCCTTGTATATTAAACCATCAAAGGAACACAGTCTCCTCACCTGTACTGTTAACCTGGTAACATGACCCGTGTGCATTAAACAATCTGGGGAACACCCTCTCCTCACTTATACTGTTCACCTGGTAAGATGTCCCGTGTATATTAAACCATCAAAGCAACACAGTCTCCTCACCTGTACTGTTTACCTGGTAACATGACCCGTGTGTATTAAACAATCTGGGGAACACACTCTCCTCACTTATACTGTTCACCTGGTGACATGTCCCGTATGTTTTAAACCATCCGGGGAACACACTCTCCTCACTTATACTCTTCACCTGGTGACATGTCCCGTGTGTATTAAACAATCAGGGGAACACAATCTCCTCAATTATACTGTTCACCTGCTGACATGTCCCGGGTATATTAAACCATCAGCGGAACACACTCTACTCACTTATACTGTTCACCTAGTAACATGTCCCGTGCGTGTTAAACCATCAGGGGAACACACTCTCCTCACATATACTGTTCACCTGCTGACATGTCCCGTGTGTATTAAACCATCAGTGGAACACAGTCTCCTCACTTATACTGTTCACCTGGTGAAATGTCCTGTGTGTAATAAACAATCAGGGGAACACACTCTCCTCACTTATACTGTTCACCTGGTAACATGTCCTGTGTGTATTAAACAATCAGGGGAACACACTCTCCTCACTTATACTCTTCACCTGGTAACATGTCCCGTGTGTATTAAACCATCAGGGAACACACTCTCCTCACTTATACTGTTCACCTGGTAACATGTCCCGTGTGTATTAAACTATCAGGGGAAAACACTCTCCTCACTTATACTGTTCACCTGGTAACATGTCCAGTGTGTATTAAACAATCAGGGGAACACACTCTCCTCACTTATACTGCTCACCTGGTAACATGTCCCGTGTATATTAAACAATCTGGGGAACACACTCGCCTCACTTATACTGTTCACCTGGTAACATGTCCCGTGTGTATTAAACAATCAGGGGAACACACTCTGCTCACTTATACTGTTCACCTGGTAACATGTACCGTGTGTATTAAAACATCAGCGAAACACACTCTCCTGACTTATACTGTTCACCTGGTAACATGTCCCGTGTCTATTAAAACATTAGGGGAACACACTCTCCTCACGTATACTGTTCACCTGGTAACATGTCCCGTGTGTCTTAAACCATCAGGTGAACACAATCTCCTCACTGATACTGTTCACCTGGTAACATGTTCCGTGTATATTAAACCATCAGGGGAACACACTCTCCTCACTTATACTGTTCACCTGGTAAAACGTCCCGTGTAAATTGAACAATCAGGGGAACACACACTCCTCGCCTTCCTGTTCACCTGGTAACATGTCCCGTGTATATTAAACCATCAGGGGAACACAGTCTCCTCACTAAAACTGTTCTCCTGGAAGCATGTCCTGAGTATATTAAACCATCAGGGGAACACACTCTCCTCACTCATACTGTTCACCTGGTAACATGTCCTGTGTGTATTAAACAATCAGGGGAACACACTCTCCTCACTTATACTCTTCACCTGGTGACATGTCCTGTGTGTATTAAACAATCAGGGGAACTCACTCTCCTCACTTATAATGTTCACCTGGTGACATGTCCCGTGTATATTAAACCATCAGGGGAACACACTCTCCTCACTTATACTGTTCACCTGGTAACATGTCCCGTGAATATTAAACCATCAGGGGAAAGCACTCTCCTCACTTATATTCTTCACCTGGTAACATGTCCCGTGTGCATTAAACCATCAGAGGAACACTATCTCCTCACTTATACTGTTCACCTGGTAACATGTCCCGTGCGCGTTAAACCATCAGGGGAACACAGTCTCCTCACTTATACTGTTCACCTGGTAACATGTCCTTTGCATATTTAACCATCAGGGGAAAACATTCTGCTCACTTATACTGTTCACCTGGTGACATGTCCCGTGTGTATTAAACAATCAGGGGAACACACTCTCCTCAATTCTCCTCTTCACCTGGTAACATGTCCCGGGTATATTAAACAATCAGGGGAACACACTCTCCTCACTTATACTGTTCACCTGGTAACATGTCCCGTGCGTGTTAAACCATCAGGGGAACACACTCTCCTCACTTATACTGTTCACCTGGTAACATGTCCCTTGTGTATTAAACAATCAGGGGAACACACTCTCCTCACTTATACTGTTCACCTGGTGACATGTCCTGTGTGTATTAAACAATCAGGGGAACTCACTCTCCTCACTTATAATGTTCACCTGGTGACATGTCCCGTGTATATTAAACCATCAGGGGAACACACTCTCCTCACTTATACTGTTCACCTGGTAACATGTCCCGTGAATATTAAACCATCAGGGGAAAGCACTCTCCTCACTTATATTCTTCACCTGGTAACATGTCCCGTGTGCATTAAACCATCAGAGGAACACTATCTCCTCACTTATACTGTTCACCTGGTAACATGTCCCGTGCGCGTTAAACCATCAGGGGAACACAGTCTCCTCACTTATACTGTTCACCTGGTAACATGTCCTTTGCATATTTAACCATCAGGGGAAAACATTCTGCTCACTTATACTGTTCACCTGGTGACATGTCCCGTGTGTATTAAACAATCAGGGGAACACACTCTCCTCAATTCTCCTCTTCACCTGGTAACATGTCCCGGGTATATTAAACAATCAGGGGAACACACTCTCCTCACTTATACTGTTCACCTGGTAACATGTCCCGTGCGTGTTAAACCATCAGGGGAACACACTCTCCTCACTTATACTGTTCACCTGGTAACATGTCCCTTGTGTATTAAACAATCAGGGGAACACACTCTCCTCACTTATACTGTTCACCTGGGAAGATGTCCCGTGTATATTAAACCATCAGTGGTACACAGTCTCCTCACTTATACTGTTCACCTGGTGAACTGTCCTGTGTGTAAGAAACAATCAGGGGAACACACTCTCCTCACTTATACTGTTCACCTGGTAACATGTCCTGTGTGTATTAAACAATGAGGGGAACACACTCTCCTCACTTATACTCTTCACCTGATAACATGTCTCGTGTGTATTAAACCATCAGGGAACACACTCTCCTCACTTATACTGTTCACCTGGTAACATGTCCCGTGTGTATTAAACTATCAGGGGAACACACTCTCCTCACTTATACAGTTCACCTGGCAACATGCCCCGTGTATATTAAACCATCAGGGGAACACACTCTCCTCACTTATACTGTTCACCTAAAGCCATGTCCTGTGTGTATTAAACCATCAGGGGTACACACTCTCCTCACTCATACTTTTCACCTGGTAACATGTCCTGTGTGTCTTAAACCATCAGGGGAACACACTCTGCTCACTTATACTGTTCACCTGGTAACATGTCCCTTGTATATTAAACCATCAAAGGAACACAGTCTCCTCACCTGTACTGTTAACCGGGTAACATGACCCGTGTGTATTAAACAATCTGGGGAACACACTCTCCTAACTTATACTGTTCACCTGGCAACATGTCCCGTGTGTACTAAACAATCTGGGGAACACACTCTCCTCACTTATACTGTTCACCTGGTAACATGTCCCTTGTATATTAAACCATCAAAGGAACACAGTCTCCTCACCTGTACTGTTAACCTGGTAACATGACCCGTGTGCATTAAACAATCTGGGGAACACCCTCTCCTCACTTATACTGTTCACCTGGTAAGATGTCCCGTGTATATTAAACCATCAAAGCAACACAGTCTCCTCACCTGTACTGTTTACCTGGTAACATGACCCGTGTGTATTAAACAATCTGGGGAACACACTCTCCTCACTTATACTGTTCACCTGGTAACATGTCCCGTATGTTTTAAACCATCCGGGGAACACACTCTCCTCACTTATACTCTTCACCTGGTAACATGTCCCGTGTGTATTAAACAATCAGGGGAACACATTCTCCTCACTTATACTGTTCACCTGGTGACATGTCCCGTGAGTATTAAACCATCAGGGGAACACACTCTCCTCACTTATACTGTTCACCTGGTGACATGTCCCGTGTGTATTAAACAATCAGGGGAACACAATCTCCTCAATTATACTGTTCACCTGCTGACATGTCCCGGGTATATTAAACCATCAGCGGAACACACTCTACTCACTTATACTGTTCACCTAGTAACATGTCCCGTGCGTGTTAAACCATCAGGGGAACACACTCTCCTCACATATACTGTTCACCTGCTGACATGTCCCGTGTGTATTAAACCATCAGTGGAACACAGTCTCCTCACTTATACTGTTCACCTGGTGAAATGTCCTGTGTGTAATAAACAATCAGGGGAACACACTCTCCTCACTTATACTGTTCACCTGGTAACATGTCCTGTGTGTATTAAACAATCAGGGGAACACACTCTCCTCACTTATACTCTTCACCTGGTAACATGTCCCGTGTGTATTAAACCATCAGGGAACACACTCTCCTCACTTATACTGTTCACCTGGTAACATGTCCCGTGTGTATTAAACTATCAGGGGAAAACACTCTCCTCACTTATACTGTTCACCTGGTAACATGTCCAGTGTGTATTAAACAATCAGGGGAACACACTCTCCTCACTTATACTGCTCACCTGGTAACATGTCCCGTGTGTATTAAACAATCTGGGGAACACACTCGCCTCACTTATACTGTTCACCTGGTAACATGTCCCGTGTGTATTAAACAATCAGGGGAACACACTCTGCTCACTTATACTGTTCACCTGGGAACATGTACCGTGTGTATTAAAACATCAGCGAAACACACTCTCCTGACTTATACTGTTCACCTGGTAACATGTCCCGTGTCTATTAAAACATTAGGGGAACACACTCTCCTCACGTATACTGTTCACCTGGTAACATGTCCCGTGTGTCTTAAACCATCAGGGGAACACAATCTCCTCACTGATACTGTTCACCTGGTAACATGTTCCGTGTATATTAAACCATCAGGGGAACACACTCTCCTCACTTATACTGTTCACCTGGTAAAACGTCCCGTGTAAATTGAACAATCAGGGGAACACACTCTCCTCGCCTTCCTGTTCACCTGGTAACATGTCCCGTGTATATTAAACCATCAGTGGAACACAGTCTCCTCACTTATACTGTTCACCTGGTGAAATGTCCTGTGTGTAATAAACAATCAGGGGAACACACTCTCCTCACTTATACTGTTCACCTGGTAACATGTCCTGTGTGTATTAAACAATCAGGGGAACACACTCTCCTCACTTATACTCTTCACCTGGTAACATGTCCCGTGTGTATTAAACCATCAGGGAACACACTCTCCTCACTTATGCTGTTCACCTGGTAACATGTCCCGTGTGTATTAAACTATCAGGGGAAAACACTCTCCTCACTTATACTGTTCACCTGGTAACATGTCCAGTGTGTATTAAACAATCAGGGGAACACACTCTCCTCACTTATACTGCTCACCTGGTAACATGTCCCGTGTATATTAAACAATCTGGGGAACACACTCGCCTCACTTATACTGTTCACCTGGTAACATGTCCCGTGTGTATTAAACAATCAGGGGAACACACTCTGCTCACTTATACTGTTCACCTGGTAACATGTACCGTGTGTATTAAAACATCAGCGAAACACACTCTCCTGACTTATACTGTTCACCTGGTAACATGTCCCGTGTCTATTAAAACATTAGGGGAACACACTCTCCTCACGTATACTGTTCACCTGGTAACATGTCCCGTGTGTCTTAAACCATCAGGGGAACACAATCTCCTCACTGATACTGTTCACCTGGTAACATGTTCCGTGTATATTAAACCATCAGGGGAACACACTCTCCTCACTTATACTCTTCACCTGGTAACATGTCCCGTGTGTATTAAACAATCAGGGGAACACATTCTCCTCACTTATACTGTTCACCTGGTGACATGTCCCGTGAGTATTAAACCATCAGGGGAACACACTCTCCTCACTTATACTGTTCACCTGGTGACATGTCCCGTGTGTATTAAACAATCAGGGGAACACAATCTCCTCAATTATACTGTTCACCTGCTGACATGTCCCGGGTATATTAAACCATCAGCGGAACACACTCTACTCACTTATACTGTTCACCTAGTAACATGTCCCGTGCGTGTTAAACCATCAGGGGAACACACTCTCCTCACATATACTGTTCACCTGCTGACATGTCCCGTGTGTATTAAACCATCAGTGGAACACAGTCTCCTCACTTATACTGTTCACCTGGTGAAATGTCCTGTGTGTAATAAACAATCAGGGGAACACACTCTCCTCACTTATACTGTTCACCTGGTAACATGTCCTGTGTGTATTAAACAATCAGGGGAACACACTCTCCTCACTTATACTCTTCACCTGGTAACATGTCCCGTGTGTATTAAACCATCAGGGAACACACTCTCCTCACTTATACTGTTCACCTGGTAACATGTCCCGTGTGTATTAAACTATCAGGGGAAAACACTCTCCTCACTTATACTGTTCACCTGGTAACATGTCCAGTGTGTATTAAACAATCAGGGGAACACACTCTCCTCACTTATACTGCTCACCTGGTAACATGTCCCGTGTGTATTAAACAATCTGGGGAACACACTCGCCTCACTTATACTGTTCACCTGGTAACATGTCCCGTGTGTATTAAACAATCAGGGGAACACACTCTGCTCACTTATACTGTTCACCTGGGAACATGTACCGTGTGTATTAAAACATCAGCGAAACACACTCTCCTGACTTATACTGTTCACCTGGTAACATGTCCCGTGTCTATTAAAACATTAGGGGAACACACTCTCCTCACGTATACTGTTCACCTGGTAACATGTCCCGTGTGTCTTAAACCATCAGGGGAACACAATCTCCTCACTGATACTGTTCACCTGGTAACATGTTCCGTGTATATTAAACCATCAGGGGAACACACTCTCCTCACTTATACTGTTCACCTGGTAAAACGTCCCGTGTAAATTGAACAATCAGGGGAACACACTCTCCTCGCCTTCCTGTTCACCTGGTAACATGTCCCGTGTATATTAAACCATCAGTGGAACACAGTCTCCTCACTTATACTGTTCACCTGGTGAAATGTCCTGTGTGTAATAAACAATCAGGGGAACACACTCTCCTCACTTATACTGTTCACCTGGTAACATGTCCTGTGTGTATTAAACAATCAGGGGAACACACTCTCCTCACTTATACTCTTCACCTGGTAACATGTCCCGTGTGTATTAAACCATCAGGGAACACACTCTCCTCACTTATGCTGTTCACCTGGTAACATGTCCCGTGTGTATTAAACTATCAGGGGAAAACACTCTCCTCACTTATACTGTTCACCTGGTAACATGTCCAGTGTGTATTAAACAATCAGGGGAACACACTCTCCTCACTTATACTGCTCACCTGGTAACATGTCCCGTGTATATTAAACAATCTGGGGAACACACTCGCCTCACTTATACTGTTCACCTGGTAACATGTCCCGTGTGTATTAAACAATCAGGGGAACACACTCTGCTCACTTATACTGTTCACCTGGTAACATGTACCGTGTGTATTAAAACATCAGCGAAACACACTCTCCTGACTTATACTGTTCACCTGGTAACATGTCCCGTGTCTATTAAAACATTAGGGGAACACACTCTCCTCACGTATACTGTTCACCTGGTAACATGTCCCGTGTGTCTTAAACCATCAGGGGAACACAATCTCCTCACTGATACTGTTCACCTGGTAACATGTTCCGTGTATATTAAACCATCAGGGGAACACACTCTCCTCACTTATACTGTTCACCTGGTAAAACGTCCCGTGTAAATTGAACAATCAGGGGAACACACACTCCTCGCCTTCCTGTTCACCTGGTAACATGTCCCGTGTATATTAAACCATCAGGGGAACACAGTCTCCTCACTAAAACTGTTCTCCTGGAAGCATGTCCTGAGTATATTAAACCATCAGGGGAACACACTCTCCTCACTCATACTGTTCACCTGGTAACATGTCCTGTGTGTATTAAACAATCAGGGGAACACACTCTCCTCACTTATACTCTTCACCTGGTGACATGTCCTGTGTGTATTAAACAATCAGGGGAACTCACTCTCCTCACTTATAATGTTCACCTGGTGACATGTCCCGTGTATATTAAACCATCAGGGGAACACACTCTCCTCACTTATACTGTTCACCTGGTAACATGTCCCGTGAATATTAAACCATCAGGGGAAAGCACTCTCCTCACTTATATTCTTCACCTGGTAACATGTCCCGTGTGCATTAAACCATCAGAGGAACACTCTCTCCTCACTTATACTGTTCACCTGGTAACATGTCCCGTGCGCGTTAAACCATCAGGGGAACACAGTCTCCTCACTTATACTGTTCACCTGGTAACATGTCCTTTGCATATTTAACCATCAGGGGAAAACATTCTGCTCACTTATACTGTTCACCTGGTGACATGTCCCGTGTGTATTAAACAATCAGGGGAACACACTCTCCTCAATTCTCCTCTTCACCTGGTAACATGTCCCGGGTATATTAAACAATCAGGGGAACACACTCTCCTCACTTATACTGTTCACCTGGTAACATGTCCCGTGCGTGTTAAACCATCAGGGGAACACACTCTCCTCACTTATACTGTTCACCTGGTAACATGTCCCTTGTGTATTAAACAATCAGGGGAACACACTCTCCTCACTTATACTGTTCACCTGGGAAGATGTCCCGTGTATATTAAACCATCAGTGGTACACAGTCTCCTCACTTATACTGTTCACCTGGTGAAATGTCCTGTGTGTAATAAACAATCAGGGGAACACACTCTCCTCACTTATACTGTTCACCTGGTAACATGTCCTGTGTGTATTAAACAATGAGGGGAACACACTCTCCTCACTTATACTGTTCACCTGATAACATGTCCCGTGTGTATTAAACCATCAGGGAACACACTCTCCTCACTTATACTGTTCACCTGGTAACATGTCCCGTGTGTATTAAACTATCAGGGGAACACACTCTCCTCACTTATACAGTTCACCTGGCAACATGCCCCGTGTATATTAAACCATCAGGGGAACACACTCTCCTCACTTATACTGTTCACCTAAAGCCATGTCCTGTGTGTATTAAACCATCAGGGGTACACACTCTCCTCACTCATACTTTTCACCTGGTAACATGTCCTGTGTGTCTTAAACCATCAGGGGAACACACTCTGCTCACTTATACTGTTCACCTGGTAACATGTCCCTTGTATATTAAACCATCAAAGGAACACAGTCTCCTCACCTGTACTGTTAACCTGGTAACATGACCCGTGTGTATTAAACAATCTGGGGAACACACTCTCCTAACTTATACTGTTCACCTGGCAACATGTCCCGTGTGTACTAAACAATCTGGGGAACACACTCTCCTCACTTATACTGTTCACCTGGTAACATGTCCCTTTTATATTAAACCATCAAAGGAACACAGTCTCCTCACCTGTACTGTTTACCTGGTAACATGACCCGTGTGCATTAAACAATCTGGGGAACACCCTCTCCTCACTTATACTGTTCACCTGGTAAGATGTCCCGTGTATATTAAACCATCAAAGCAACACAGTCTCCTCACCTGTACTGTTTACCTGGTAACATGACCCGTGTGTATTAAACAATCTGGGGAACACACTCTCCTCACTTATACTGTTCACCTGGTAACATGTCCCGTATGTTTTAAACCATCCGGGGAACACACTCTCCTCACTTATACTCTTCACCTGGTAACATGTCCCGTGTGTATTAAACAATCAGGGGAACACATTCTCCTCACTTATACTGTTCACCTGGTGACATGTCCCGTGAGTATTAAACCATCAGGGGAACACACTCTCCTCACTTATACTGTTCACCTGGTGACATGTCCCGTGTGTATTAAACAATCAGGGGAACACAATCTCCTCAATTATACTGTTCACCTGCTGACATGTCCCGGGTATATTAAACCATCAGGGGAACACACTCTCCTCACTTATACTGTTCACCTAAAGCCATGTCCTGTGTGTATTAAACCATCAGGGGTACACACTCTCCTCACTCATACTTTTCACCTGGTAACATGTCCTGTGTGTCTTAAACCATCAGGGGAACACACTCTGCTCACTTATACTGTTCACCTGGTAACATGTCCCTTGTATATTAAACCATCAAAGGAACACAGTCTCCTCACCTGTACTGTTAACCTGGTAACATGACCCGTGTGTATTAAACAATCTGGGGAACACACTCTCCTAACTTATACTGTTCACCTGGCAACATGTCCCGTGTGTACTAAACAATCTGGGGAACACACTCTCCTCACTTATACTGTTCACCTGGTAACATGTCCCTTTTATATTAAACCATCAAAGGAACACAGTCTCCTCACCTGTACTGTTTACCTGGTAACATGACCCGTGTGCATTAAACAATCTGGGGAACACCCTCTCCTCACTTATACTGTTCACCTGGTAAGATGTCCCGTGTATATTAAACCATCAAAGCAACAGTCTCCTCACCTGTACTGTTTACCTGGTAACATGACCCGTGTTTATTAAACAATCTGGGGAACACACTCTCCTCACTTATACTGTTCACCTGGTAACATGTCCCGTATGTTTTAAACCATCCGGGGAACACACTCTCCTCACTTATACTCTTCACCTGGTAACATGTCCCGTGTGTATTAAACAATCAGGGGAACACATTCTCCTCACTTATACTGTTCACCTGGTGACATGTCCCGTGAGTATTAAACCATCAGGGGAACACACTCTCCTCACTTATACTGTTCACCTGGTGACATGTCCCGTGTGTATTAAACAATCAGGGGAACACAATCTCCTCAATTATACTGTTCACCTGCTGACATGTCCCGGGTATATTAAACCATCAGGGGAACACACTCTACTCACTTATACTGTTCACCTAGTAACATGTCCCGTGCGTGTTAAACCATCAGGGGAACACACTCTCCTCACATATACTGTTCACCTGCTGACATGTCCCGTGTGTATTAAACCATCAGTGGAACACAGTCTCCTCACTTATACTGTTCACCTGGTGAAATGTCCTGTGTGTAATAAACAATCAGGGGTACACACTCTCCTCACTTATACTGTTCACCTGGTAACATGTCCTGTGTGTATTAAACAATCAGGGGAACACACTCTCCTCACTTATACTCTTCACCTGGTAACATGTCCCGTGTGTATTAAACCATCAGGGAACACACTCTCCTCACTTATACTGTTCACCTGGTAACATGTCCCGTGTGTATTAAACTATCAGGGGAAAACACTCTCCTCACTTATACTGTTCACCTGGTAACATGTCCAGTGTGTATTAAACAATCAGGGGAACACACTCTCCTCACTTATACTGCTCACCTGGTAACATGTCCCGTGTGTATTAAACAATCTGGGGAACACACTCGCCTCACTTATACTGTTCACCTGGTAACATGTCCCGTGTGTATTAAACAATCAGGGGAACACACTCTGCTCACTTATACTGTTCACCTGGTAACATGTACCGTGTGTATTAAAACATCAGCGAAACACACTCTCCTGACTTATACTGTTCACCTGGTAACATGTCCCGTGTCTATTAAAACATTAGGGGAACACACTCTCCTCACGTATACTGTTCACCTGGTAACATGTCCCGTGTGTCTTAAACCATCAGGGGAACACAATCTCCTCACTGATACTGTTCACCTGGTAACATGTTCCGTGTATATTAAACCATCAGGGGAACACACTCTCCTCACTTATACTGTTCACCTGGTAAAACGTCCCGTGTAAATTGAACAATCAGGGGAACACACTCTCCTCGCCTTCCTGTTCACCTGGTAACATGTCCCGTGTATATTAAACCATCAGGGGAACACAGTCTCCTCACTAAAACTGTTCTCCTGGAAGCATGTCCTGAGTATATTAAACCATCAGGGGAACACACTCTCCTCACTCATACTGTTCACCTGGTAACATGTCCTGTGTGTATTAAACAATCAGGGGAACACACTCTCCTCACTTATACTCTTCACCTGGTGACATGTCCTGTGTGTATTAAACAATCAGGGGAACTCACTCTCCTCACTTATAATGTTCACCTGGTGACATGTCCCGTGTATATTAAACCATCAGGGGAACACACTCTCCTCACTTATACTGTTCACCTGGTAACATGTCCCGTGAATATTAAACCATCAGGGGAAAGCACTCTCCTCACTTATATTCTTCACCTGGTAACATGTCCCGTGTGCATTAAACCATCAGAGGAACACTCTCTCCTCACTTTTACTGTTCACCTGGTAACATGTCCCGTCAGTATTAAACCATCAGGAGAACACAGTCTCCTCACTTATACTGTTCACCTGGTAACATGTCCTTTGCATATTTAACCATCAGGGGAAAACATTCTGCTCACTTATACTGTTCACCTGGTGACATGTCCCGTGTGTATTAAACAATCAGGGGAACACATTCTCCTCACTTATACTGTTCACCTGGTGACATGTCCCGTGAGTATTAAACCATCAGGGGAACACACTCTCCTCACTTATACTGTTCACCTGGTGACATGTCCCGTGTGTATTAAACAATCAGGGGAACACAATCTCCTCAATTATACTGTTCACCTGCTGACATGTCCCGGGTATATTAAACCATCAGCGGAACACACTCTACTCACTTATACTGTTCACCTAGTAACATGTCCCGTGCGTGTTAAACCATCAGGGGAACACACTCTCCTCACATATACTGTTCACCTGCTGACATGTCCCGTGTGTATTAAACCATCAGTGGAACACAGTCTCCTCACTTATACTGTTCACCTGGTGAAATGTCCTGTGTGTAATAAACAATCAGGGGAACACACTCTCCTCACTTATACTGTTCACCTGGTAACATGTCCTGTGTGTATTAAACAATCAGGGGAACACACTCTCCTCACTTATACTCTTCACCTGGTAACATGTCCCGTGTGTATTAAACCATCAGGGAACACACTCTCCTCACTTATACTGTTCACCTGGTAACATGTCCCGTGTGTATTAAACTATCAGGGGAAAACACTCTCCTCACTTATACTGTTCACCTGGTAACATGTCCAGTGTGTATTAAACAATCAGGGGAACACACTCTCCTCACTTATACTGCTCACCTGGTAACATGTCCCGTGTGTATTAAACAATCTGGGGAACACACTCGCCTCACTTATACTGTTCACCTGGTAACATGTCCCGTGTGTATTAAACAATCAGGGGAACACACTCTGCTCACTTATACTGTTCACCTGGGAACATGTACCGTGTGTATTAAAACATCAGCGAAACACACTCTCCTGACTTATACTGTTCACCTGGTAACATGTCCCGTGTCTATTAAAACATTAGGGGAACACACTCTCCTCACGTATACTGTTCACCTGGTAACATGTCCCGTGTGTCTTAAACCATCAGGGGAACACAATCTCCTCACTGATACTGTTCACCTGGTAACATGTTCCGTGTATATTAAACCATCAGGGGAACACACTCTCCTCACTTATACTGTTCACCTGGTAAAACGTCCCGTGTAAATTGAACAATCAGGGGAACACACTCTCCTCGCCTTCCTGTTCACCTGGTAACATGTCCCGTGTATATTAAACCATCAGTGGAACACAGTCTCCTCACTTATACTGTTCACCTGGTGAAATGTCCTGTGTGTAATAAACAATCAGGGGAACACACTCTCCTCACTTATACTGTTCACCTGGTAACATGTCCTGTGTGTATTAAACAATCAGGGGAACACACTCTCCTCACTTATACTCTTCACCTGGTAACATGTCCCGTGTGTATTAAACCATCAGGGAACACACTCTCCTCACTTATGCTGTTCACCTGGTAACATGTCCCGTGTGTATTAAACTATCAGGGGAAAACACTCTCCTCACTTATACTGTTCACCTGGTAACATGTCCAGTGTGTATTAAACAATCAGGGGAACACACTCTCCTCACTTATACTGCTCACCTGGTAACATGTCCCGTGTATATTAAACAATCTGGGGAACACACTCGCCTCACTTATACTGTTCACCTGGTAACATGTCCCGTGTGTATTAAACAATCAGGGGAACACACTCTGCTCACTTATACTGTTCACCTGGTAACATGTACCGTGTGTATTAAAACATCAGCGAAACACACTCTCCTGACTTATACTGTTCACCTGGTAACATGTCCCGTGTCTATTAAAACATTAGGGGAACACACTCTCCTCACGTATACTGTTCACCTGGTAACATGTCCCGTGTGTCTTAAACCATCAGGGGAACACAATCTCCTCACTGATACTGTTCACCTGGTAACATGTTCCGTGTATATTAAACCATCAGGGGAACACACTCTCCTCACTTATACTGTTCACCTGGTAAAACGTCCCGTGTAAATTGAACAATCAGGGGAACACACACTCCTCGCCTTCCTGTTCACCTGGTAACATGTCCCGTGTATATTAAACCATCAGGGGAACACAGTCTCCTCACTAAAACTGTTCTCCTGGAAGCATGTCCTGAGTATATTAAACCATCAGGGGAACACACTCTCCTCACTCATACTGTTCACCTGGTAACATGTCCTGTGTGTATTAAACAATCAGGGGAACACACTCTCCTCACTTATACTCTTCACCTGGTGACATGTCCTGTGTGTATTAAACAATCAGGGGAACTCACTCTCCTCACTTATAATGTTCACCTGGTGACATGTCCCGTGTATATTAAACCATCAGGGGAACACACTCTCCTCACTTATACTGTTCACCTGGTAACATGTCCCGTGAATATTAAACCATCAGGGGAAAGCACTCTCCTCACTTATATTCTTCACCTGGTAACATGTCCCGTGTGCATTAAACCATCAGAGGAACACTCTCTCCTCACTTATACTGTTCACCTGGTAACATGTCCCGTGCGCGTTAAACCATCAGGGGAACACAGTCTCCTCACTTATACTGTTCACCTGGTAACATGTCCTTTGCATATTTAACCATCAGGGGAAAACATTCTGCTCACTTATACTGTTCACCTGGTGACATGTCCCGTGTGTATTAAACAATCAGGGGAACACACTCTCCTCAATTCTCCTCTTCACCTGGTAACATGTCCCGGGTATATTAAACAATCAGGGGAACACACTCTCCTCACTTATACTGTTCACCTGGTAACATGTCCCGTGCGTGTTAAACCATCAGGGGAACACACTCTCCTCACTTATACTGTTCACCTGGTAACATGTCCCTTGTGTATTAAACAATCAGGGGAACACACTCTCCTCACTTATACTGTTCACCTGGGAAGATGTCCCGTGTATATTAAACCATCAGTGGTACACAGTCTCCTCACTTATACTGTTCACCTGGTGAAATGTCCTGTGTGTAATAAACAATCAGGGGAACACACTCTCCTCACTTATACTGTTCACCTGGTAACATGTCCTGTGTGTATTAAACAATGAGGGGAACACACTCTCCTCACTTATACTCTTCACCTGATAACATGTCCCGTGTGTATTAAACCATCAGGGAACACACTCTCCTCACTTATACTGTTCACCTGGTAACATGTCCCGTGTGTATTAAACTATCAGGGGAACACACTCTCCTCACTTATACAGTTCACCTGGCAACATGCCCCGTGTATATTAAACCATCAGGGGAACACACTCTCCTCACTTATACTGTTCACCTAAAGCCATGTCCTGTGTGTATTAAACCATCAGGGGTACACACTCTCCTCACTCATACTTTTCACCTGGTAACATGTCCTGTGTGTCTTAAACCATCAGGGGAACACACTCTGCTCACTTATACTGTTCACCTGGTAACATGTCCCTTGTATATTAAACCATCAAAGGAACACAGTCTCCTCACCTGTACTGTTAACCTGGTAACATGACCCGTGTGTATTAAACAATCTGGGGAACACACTCTCCTAACTTATACTGTTCACCTGGCAACATGTCCCGTGTGTACTAAACAATCTGGGGAACACACTCTCCTCACTTATACTGTTCACCTGGTAACATGTCCCTTTTATATTAAACCATCAAAGGAACACAGTCTCCTCACCTGTACTGTTTACCTGGTAACATGACCCGTGTGCATTAAACAATCTGGGGAACACCCTCTCCTCACTTATACTGTTCACCTGGTAAGATGTCCCGTGTATATTAAACCATCAAAGCAACACAGTCTCCTCACCTGTACTGTTTACCTGGTAACATGACCCGTGTGTATTAAACAATCTGGGGAACACACTCTCCTCACTTATACTGTTCACCTGGTAACATGTCCCGTATGTTTTAAACCATCCGGGGAACACACTCTCCTCACTTATACTCTTCACCTGGTAACATGTCCCGTGAGTATTAAACCATCAGGGGAACACACTCTCCTCACTTATACTGTTCACCTGCTGACATGTCCCGGGTATATTAAACCATCAGCGGAACACACTCTACTCACTTATACTGTTCACCTAGTAACATGTCCCGTGCGTGTTAAACCATCAGGGGAACACACTCTCCTCACATATACTGTTCACCTGCTGACATGTCCCGTGTGTATTAAACCATCAGTGGAACACAGTCTCCTCACTTATACTGTTCACCTGGTGAAATGTCCTGTGTGTAATAAACAATCAGGGGTACACACTCTCCTCACTTATACTGTTCACCTGGTAACATGTCCTGTGTGTATTAAACAATCAGGGGAACACACTCTCCTCACTTATACTCTTCACCTGGTAACATGTCCCGTGTGTATTAAACCATCAGGGAACACACTCTCCTCACTTATACTGTTCACCTGGTAACATGTCCCGTGTGTATTAAACTATCAGGGGAAAACACTCTCCTCACTTATACTGTTCACCTGGTAACATGTCCAGTGTGTATTAAACAATCAGGGGAACACACTCTCCTCACTTATACTGCTCACCTGGTAACATGTCCCGTGTGTATTAAACAATCTGGGGAACACACTCGCCTCACTTATACTGTTCACCTGGTAACATGTCCCGTGTGTATTAAACAATCAGGGGAACACACTCTGCTCACTTATACTGTTCACCTGGTAACATGTACCGTGTGTATTAAAACATCAGCGAAACACACTCTCCTGACTTATACTGTTCACCTGGTAACATGTCCCGTGTCTATTAAAACATTAGGGGAACACACTCTCCTCACGTATACTGTTCACCTGGTAACATGTCCCGTGTGTCTTAAACCATCAGGGGAACACAATCTCCTCACTGATACTGTTCACCTGGTAACATGTTCCGTGTATATTAAACCATCAGGGGAACACACTCTCCTCACTTATACTGTTCACCTGGTAAAACGTCCCGTGTAAATTGAACAATCAGGGGAACACACTCTCCTCGCCTTCCTGTTCACCTGGTAACATGTCCCGTGTATATTAAACCATCAGGGGAACACAGTCTCCTCACTAAAACTGTTCTCCTGGAAGCATGTCCTGAGTATATTAAACCATCAGGGGAACACACTCTCCTCACTCATACTGTTCACCTGGTAACATGTCCTGTGTGTATTAAACAATCAGGGGAACACACTCTCCTCACTTATACTCTTCACCTGGTGACATGTCCTGTGTGTATTAAACAATCAGGGGAACTCACTCTCCTCACTTATAATGTTCACCTGGTGACATGTCCCGTGTATATTAAACCATCAGGGGAACACACTCTCCTCACTTATACTGTTCACCTGGTAACATGTCCCGTGAATATTAAACCATCAGGGGAAAGCACTCTCCTCACTTATATTCTTCACCTGGTAACATGTCCCGTGTGCATTAAACCATCAGAGGAACACTCTCTCCTCACTTTTACTGTTCACCTGGTAACATGTCCCGTCAGTATTAAACCATCAGGAGAACACAGTCTCCTCACTTATACTGTTCACCTGGTAACATGTCCTTTGCATATTTAACCATCAGGGGAAAACATTCTGCTCACTTATACTGTTCACCTGGTGACATGTCCCGTGTGTATTAAACAATCAGGGGAACACACTCTCCTCAATTCTCCTCTTCACCTGGTAACATGTCCCGGGTTTATTAAACAATCAGGGGAACACACTCTCCTCACTTATACTGTTCACCTGGTAACATGTCCCGTGTATATTAAACCATCAGGGGAACACACTCTCCTCACTTATACTGTTCACCTGTTAACATTTCCCTCGTATATTAAACCATCAGGGGAACATACTCGCCTCACTTATACTGTTCACCTGGTAACATGTCCCGTGTGTATTAAATAATCAGGGGAACACACTCTCCTCACTTATACTATTCACCTGGTAACATGTCCCGTGCGTGTTAAACCATCAGGGGAACACAGTCTCCTCACTTATACTGTTCACCTGGTAACATGTCCTTTGCATATTTAACCATCAGGGGAAAACATTCTGCTCACTTATACTGTTCACCTGGTAACATGTCCCGTGTATATTAAACAATCAGGGGAACACACTCTCCTCACTTATACTGTTCACCTGGTGACATGTCCCGTGTATATTAAACAATCAGGGGAACACACACTCCTCACTAATACTGTTCACCTGGTAACATGTCCCGTGTATATTAAACCATCAGGGGAACACACTCTCCTCACTTATACTGTTCACCTGTTAACATTTCCGTCGTATATTAAACCATCAGGGGAAAATACTCGCCTCACTTATACTGTTCACCTGGTAACATGTCCCGTGTGTATTAAACAATCAGGGGAACACACTCTCCTCACTTTTACTATTCACCTGGTAACATGTCCCGTGCGTGTTAAACCATCAGGGGAACACACTCTCCTCACTTATATTGTTCACCTGGTAACATGTCCAGTGCATATTAAACCATCAGGGGAACACATTCTCCTCACTTATACTGTTCACCTGGTTACATGTCCCGTGCGTGTTAAACCATCAGGGGAACACAATCTCCTCACTTATACTGTTCACCTGGTAACATGTTCCGTGAGTATTAAACAATCAGGGGAACACACTCTCCTCACTTATACTGTTCACCTGTTAACATTTCCCTCGTATATTAAACCATCAGGGGAACACACTCTCCTCACTTATACTGTTCACCTGGTAACATTTCCCTCGTATATTAAACCATCAGGGGAACACACTCTCCTCACTTATACTGTTCACCTGGTAACATGTCCCGTGCGTGTTAAACCATCAGGGGAACACTCTCTCCTCACTTATACTGTTCACCTGGCAACATGTCCCGTGAGTATAAAACAATCAGGGGAACATACTCTCCTTACTTATACTGTTCACCTGGTGACATGTCCCGTCTGTATTAACCCATCAGGTGAACACATTCGCCTCACTTATACTGTTCATCTGGTAACATGTCCCGTGTATATTAAACCATCAGGGGAACACACTCTCCTCGCTTATACTGTTCACCTGGTAACATGTCCCGTGTATATTAAACCATCAGGGGAACACATTCTTCTCACTTATACTGTTCACCTGGTAACATGTCCCGTGAGTAATAAACAATCAGGGGAACACACTCTCCTCACTTATACTGTTCACCTGGTAACATGTCCAGTGTATATTAAACAATCAGGGGAAAGCACTCTCCTCACTTATACTGTTCTCCTGGTAACATGTCCCGTGCGTGTTAAACCATCAGGGGAACACACTCTCCTCACTTATCCTGTTCACCTGGTAACATGTTCCGTGAGTATTAAACAATCAGGGGAACACACTCTCCTCACTTATACTGTTCACCTGGTAACATTTCCCTCGTATATTAAACCATCAGGGGAACACACTCTCCTCACTTATACTGTTCACCTGGTAACATGTCCGGTGTGTATTAAACAATCAGGGGAAGACACTCTCCTCACTTATACTGTTCACCTGGTAACATGTCCTGTGTGCATTAAACCATCAGAGGAACACACTCTCCTCACTTATACTGTTCATCTGGTAACATGTCCCGTCAGTATTAAACCATCAGGAGAACACACTCTCCTCACTTATACTGTTCACCTGGTAACATGTCCTTTGCATATTTAACCATCAGGGGAAAACATTCTGCTCACTTATACTGTTCACCTGGTGACATGTCCCGTGTGTATTAAACAATCAGGGGAACACACTCTCCTCACTTATACTGTTCACCCGATGACATGTCCCGTGTGTATTAAACAATCAGGGGAACACACTCTCCTCACTTATACTGTTCACCTGGTGACATGTCCCGTGTGTATTAAACAATCAGGGGAACCCACTCTCCTCACTTATACTGTTCACCTGGTGACATGTCCCGTGTGTATTAAACAATCAGGGGAACACACTCTCCTCACTTATACTGTTCACCCGATGACATGTCCCGTGTGTATTAAACAATCAGGGGAACACACTCTCCTCACTTATACTGTTCACCTGGTAACATGTCCTGTGTATATTAAACCATCAGGGGAACACACTCTCCTCACTTATACTGTTCACCTGGTAACATGTCCCGTGTGCATAAAACAATCAGGGGAACACACTCTCCTCACTTATACTGTTCACCTGGTGACATGTCCCGTGTGTATTAAACAATCAGGGGAACACACTCTCCTCACTTATACTGTTCACCTGGTGACATGTCCCGTGTGTATTAAACAATCAGGGGAACACACTCTCCTCACTTATACTGTTCACCCGATGACATGTCCCGTGTGTATTAAACAATCAGTGGAACACACTCTCCTCACTTATACTTTTCACCTGGTAACATGTCCCGTGTGTATTGAACAATCAGGGGAACGCACTCTCCTCACTTACACTGTTCACCTGGTGAAATGTCCCGTGTGTATTAAACCATCAGGGGAACAGACTCTCCTCACTTATACTGTTCACCTGGTGACATGACCCGTCAGTATTAAACAATCAGGGGAACAGACTCTCTTCACTTATACTGTTCACCTGCTAACATGTCCCGTGTGCATTAAACCATCAGGGGAACACACTCTCCTCACTTATACTGTTCACCTGGTAACATGTCCCGTGTGTATTGAACAATCAGGGGAACACACTCTCCTCACTTACACTGTTCACCTGGTGAAATGTCCCGTGTGTATTAAACAATCAGGGGATCACACTCTCCTCAATTATACTGTTCACCTGCTGACATGTCCCGGGTATATTAAACCATCAGCGGAACACACTCTACTAACTTATCCTGTTCACCTGGTAACATGTCCCGTGCGTGTTAAACCATCAGGGGAACACACTCTCCTCACATATACTGTTCACCTGGTGACATGTCCCGTGTGTATTAAACAATCAGGGGAACACACTCTCCTCACTTATACTGTTCACCTGGTGACATGTCCCGTGTGTATGAAACAATCAGGGGATCACACTCTCCTCAATTATACTGTTCACCTGGTAACATGTCCCGTGTATATTAAACCATCAGGGGAACTCACTCTCCTCACTTATACTGTTCATCTGGTAACATGTCCCGTGCATATTAAACCATCAGTGGAACACACTCTCCTCACTTATACTGTTCACCTGGTAACATGTCCTGTATGTATTAAACAATCAGGGGAACACACTCTCCTCATTTATACTGTTCACCTGGTAATATGTCCAGTGTATATTAAACAATCAGGGGAACACATTCTCCTCAATTATACTGTTCACCTGGTAACATGTCCCGTGCGTGTTAAACCATCTGGGGAACACACTCTTCTCACTTATCCTGTTCACCTGGTAACATGTTCCGTGAGTATTAAACAATCAGGGGAACACACTCTCCTCACTTATACTGTTCAACTGGTAACATTTCCCTCGTATATTAAACCATCAGGGGAACACACTCTCCTCACTTATACTGTTCACCTGGTAACATTTCCCTTGTATTTTAAACCATCAGGGGAACACACTCTCCTCACTTATACTGTTCACCTGGTAACATGTCCCGTGCGTGTTAAACCATCAGGGGAACACTCTCTCCTCACTTATACTGTTCACCTGGTAACATGTCCCGTGAGTATAAAACAATCAGGGGAACATACTCTCCTCACTTATACTGTTCACCTGGTGACATGACCCGTCTGTATTAACCCATCAGGTGAACACACTCGCCTCACTTATACTGTTCATCTGGTAACATGTCCCGTGTATATTAACCCATCAGGTGAACACACTCTCCTCATTTATACTGTTCACCTGGTAATATGTCCAGTGTATATTAAACAATCAGGGGAACACACTCTCCTCACTTATACTGTTCACCTGGTAATATGTCCAGTGCATATTAAACCATCAGGGGAACACATTCTCCTCACTTATACTGTTCACCTGGTAACATGTCCCGTGCGTGTTAAACCATCAGGGTAACACACTCTCCTCACTTATCCTGTTCACCTGGTAACATGTTCCGTGAGTATTAAACAATCAGGGGAACACACTCTCCTCACTTATACTGTTCACCTGGTAACATTTCCCTCGTATATTAAACCATCAGGGGAACACACTCTCCTCACTTATCCTGTTCACCTGGTAACATTTCCCTCGTATATTAAACCATCAGGGGAACACACTCTCCTCACTTATACTGTTCACCTGGTAACATGTCCCATGTGTATTAAACAATCAGGGGAACACACTCTCCTCACTTATACTGTTCACCTGGTAACATTTCCCTCGTATATTAAACCATCAGGGGAAGACACTCTCCTCACTTATACTGTTCACCTGGTAACATGTCCCCTGCGTGTTAAACCATCAGGGGAACACACTCTCCTCACTTATCCTGTTCACCTGGTGACATGTCCCGTGAGCATAAAACAATCAGGGGAACACACTCTCCTCACTTATCCTGTTCACCTGGTGACATGTCCCGTGTATATTAAACCATAAGGGGAACACACTCTCCTCGCTTATACTGTTCACCTGGTAACATGTCCCGTGTATATTAAACCATCAGGGGAACACACTCTCCTCACTTATACTGTTCACCTGGTAACATGTCCTGTGTGCATGAAACCATCAGAGGAACACACTCTCCTCACTTATACTGTTCATCTGGTAACAAGTCCCGTCAGTATTAAACCATCAGGGGAACACACTCTCCTCACTTATACTGTTCACCTGGTAACATGTCCAGTGTATATTAAACCATCAGGGGAACACACTCTCCTCACTTATACTGTTCACCTGGTAACATGTCCCGTCAGTATTTAACAATCAGGGGAACACACTCTCGTCAATTATACTGTTCACCTGGTAACATGTCCCGTGCGTGTTAAACCATCAGGGGAACACACTCTCCTCACTTATACTGTTCACCTGGTATCATGTCCCGTGAGTATTAAACAATCAGGGGAACACACTCTCCTCACTTATACTGTTCACCAGATAATATGTGCAGTGCATATTAAACCATCAGGGGAACACATTCTCCTCACTTATACTGTTCACCTGGTAACATGTCCTGTGTATATTAAACCATCAGGGGAACACACTCTCCTTACTTATACTGTTCACCTGGTAACATGTCCCGTGAATATTAAACAATCAGGGGAAAGCACTCCCCTCACTTATACTGTTCTCCTGGTAACATGTCCCGTGTATATGAAACCATCAGGGGAACACACTCTCCTCACTTATACTGTTCACCTGGTAACATGTCCCGTGTGCATTAAACCATCAGGGGAACACACTCTCCTCACTTATACTGTTCAGCTGGTGACATGTCCCGTGTGTATTAAACAATCAGGGGAACTCACTCTCCTCACTTATACTGTTCACCTGGTAACATGTCCCGTGCGTGTTAAACCATCAGGGGAACACACTCTCCTCACTTATACTGTTCACCTGGTAACATGTCCCGTGTGCATTAAACCATCAGGGGAACACACTCTCCTCACTTATACTGTTCACCTGGTAACATGTCCCGTGTGCATTAAACCATCAGGGGAACACACTCTCCTCACTTATACTGTTCACCTGGTAACATGTCCTGTGTGCATGAAACCATCGGAGGAACACACTCTCCTCACTGAAACTGTTCATCTGGTAACATGTCCCGTCAGTATTAAACCATCAGGAGAACACAGTCTCCTCACTTATACTGTTCACCTGGTAACATGTCCTTTGCATATTTAACCATCAGGAGAAAACACTCTGCTCACTTATACTGTTCACCTGGTGACATGTCCCGTGTGTATTAAACAATCAGGGGAACACATTCTCCTCACTTATACTGTTCACCTGGTGACATGTCCCGTGTGTATTAAACAATCAGGGGAACTCACTCTCCTCACTTATACTGTTCACCTGGTAACATGTCCAGTGTATATTAAACCATCAGGGGAACACACTCTCCTCACTTATACTGTTCAGCTGGTGACATGTCCCGTGTGTATTAAACAATCAGGGGAACTCACTCTCCTCACTTATACTGTTCACCTGGTAACATGTCCCGTGCGTGTTAAACCATCAGGGGAACACACTCTCCTCACTTATCCTGTTCACCTGGTAACATGTTCCGTGAGTATTAAGCAATCAGGGGAACACACTCTCCTCACTTATACTGTTCACCTGGTAACATTTCCCTCGTATATTAAACCATCAGTGGAACACACTCTCCTCACTTATACTGTTCACCTGGTAACATGTCCGGTGTGTATTAAACAATCTGGGGAAGACACTCTCCTCACTTATACTGTTCACCTGGTAACATGTCCTGTGTGCATTAAACCATCAGAGGAACACACTCTCCTCACTTATACTGTTCATCTGGTAACATGTCCCGTCAGTATTAAACCATCAGGAGAACACAGTCTCCTCACTTATACTGTTCACCTGGTAACATGTCCTTTGCATATTTAACCATCAGGGGAAAACATTCTGCTCACTTATACTGTTCACCTGGTGACATGTCCCGTGTGTATTAAACAATCAGGGGAACACACTCTCCTCACTTATACTGTTCACCCGATGACATGTCCCGTGTGTATTAAACAATCAGGGGAACACACTCTCCTCACTTATACTGTTCACCTGGTGACATGTCCCGTGTGTATTAAACAATCAGGGGAACCCACTCTCCTCACTTATACTGTTCACCTGGTGACATGTCCCGTGTGTATTAAACAATCAGGGGAACACACTCTCCTCACTTATACTGTTCACCTGGTAACATGTCCTGTGTATATTAAACCATCAGGGGAACACACTCTCCTCACTTATACTGTTCACCTGGTGACATGTCCCGTCAGTATTAAACAATCAGGGGAACACACTCTCGTCAATTATACTGTTCACCTGGTAACATGTCCCGTGCGTGTTAAACCATCAGGGGAACACACTCTCCTCACTTATACTGTTCACCTGGTAACATGTCCCGTGAGTATTAAACAATCAGGGGAACACACTCTCCTCACTTATACTGTTCACCTGGTAACATGTCCTGTTTGTATTAAACAATCAGGGGAACACACTCTCCTCACTTATACTGTTCACCTGGTAACATGTCCTGTGTATATTAAACCATCAGGGGAACACATTCTCCTCACTTATACTGTTCACCTGGTAACATGTCCTGTTTGTATTAAACAATCAGGGGAACACACTCTCCTCACTTATACTGTTCACCTGGTAACATGTCCTGTGTATATTAAACCATCAGGGGAACACACTCTCCTTACTTATACTGTTCACCTGGTAACATGTCCCGTGAATATTAAACCATCAGGGGAAAGCACTCCCCTCACTTATACTGTTCTCCTGGTAACATGTCCCGTGTATATGAAACCTTCAGGGGAACACACTCTCCTCACTTATACTGTTCACCTGGTAACATGTCCCGTGTGTATTAAACAATCAGGGGAACACACTCTCCTCACTTATACTGTTCACCTGGTGACATGTCCCGTGTGTATTAAACAATCAGGGGAACACACTCTCCTCACTTATACTTTTCACCTGGTAACATGTCCCGTGTGTATTGAACAATCAGGGGAACGCACTCTCCTCACTTACACTGTTCACCTGGTGAAATGTCCCGTGTGTATTAAACCATCAGGGGAACAGACTCTCCTCACTTATACTGTTCACCTGGTGACATGTCCCGTCAGCATTAAACAATCAGGGGAACAGACTCTCTTCACTTATACTGTTCACCTGATAACATGTCCCGTGTGCATTAAACCATCAGGGGAACACACTCTCCTCACTTATACTGTTCACCTGGTAACATGTCCCGTGTGTTTTGAACAATCAGGGGAACACACTCTCCTCACTTACACTGTTCACCTGGTGAAATGTCCCGTGTGTATTAAACAATCAGGGGATCACACTCTCCTCAATTATACTGTTCACCTGCTGACATGTCCCGGGTATATTAAACCATCAGCGGAACACACTCTACTAACTTATCCTGTTCACCTGGTAACATGTCCCGTGCGTGTTAAACCATCAGGGGAACACACTCTCCTCACATATACTGTTCACCTGGTGACATGTCCCGTGTGTATTAAACAATCAGGGGAACACACTCTCCTCACTTATACTGTTCACCTGGTAACATTTCCCTCGTATATTAAACCATCAGGGGAACACACTCTCCTCACTTATACTGTTCACCTGGTGACATGTCCCGTGTGTATTAAACAATCAGGGGAACACACTCTCCTCACTTATACTGTTCACCTGGTGACATGTCCCGTGTGTATTAAACAATCAGGGGATCACACTCTCCTCAATTATACTGTTCACCTGGTAACATGTCCCGTGTATACTAAACCATCAGGGGAACTCACTCTCCTCACTTATACTGTTCATCTGGTAACATGTCCCGTGCATATTAAACCATCAGTGGAACACACTCTCCTCACTTATACTGTTCACCTGGTAACATGTCCTGTATGTATTAAACAATCAGGGGAACACACTCTCCTCATTTATACTGTTCATCTGGTAACATGTCCAATGAATATTAAACCATCAGGGGAACACATTCTACACACTTATCCTGTTCACCTGGTGACATGTCCTGTATGTATTAAACAATCAGGGGAACACACTCGCCTCACTTATACTGTTCACCTGGTAACATGTCCCGTGTGTATTAAACAATCAGGGGAACACACTCTCCTCACTTATACTATTCACCTGGTAACATGTCCCGTGCGTGTTAAACCATCAGGGGAACACAATCTCCTCACTTATTCTGTTCACCTGGTAACATGTCCCGTGTATATTAACCCATCAGGTGAACACACTCTCCTCATTTATACTGTTCACCTGGTAATATGTCCAGTGTATATTAAACAATCAGGGGAACACATTCTCCTCACTTATACTGTTCACCTGGTAACATGTCCCCTGCGTGTTAAACCATCTGGGGAACACACTCTTCTCACTTATCCTGTTCACCTGGTAACATGTTCCGTGAGTATTAAACAATCAGGGGAACACACTCTCCTCACTTATACTGTTCAACTGGTAACATTTCCCTCGTATATTAAACCATCAGGGGAACACACTCTCCTCACTTATACTGTTCACCTGGTAACATTTCCCTCGTATTTTAAACCATCAGGGGAACACACTCTCCTCACATATACTGTTCACCTGGTAACATGTCCCGTGTGTGTTAAACCATCAGGGGAACACTCTCTCCTCACTTATACTGTTCACCTGGTAACATGTCCCGTGAGTATAAAACAATCAGGGGAACATACTCTCCTCACTTATACTGTTCACCTGGTGACATGACCCGTCTGTATTAACCCATCAGGTGAACACACTCGCCTCACTTATACTGTTCATCTGGTAACATGTCCAGTGTATATTAAACAATCAGGGGAACACACTCTCCTCACTTATACTGTTCACCTGGTAATATGTCCAGTGCATATTAAACCATCAGGGGAACACATTCTCCTCACTTATACTGTTCACCTGGTAACATGTCCCGTGCGTGTTAAACCATCAGGATAACACACTCTCCTCACTTATCCTGTTCACCTGGTAACATGTTCCGTGAGTATTAAACAATCAGGGGAACACACTCTCCTCACTTATACTGTTCACCTGGTAACATTTCCCTCGTATATTAAACCATCAGGGGAACACACTCTCCTCACTTATACTGTTCACCTGGTAACATTTCCCTCGTATATTAAACCATCAGGGGAACACACTCTCCTCACTTATACTGTTCACCTGGTAACATGTCCCATGTGTATTAAACAATCAGGGGAACACACTCTCCTCACTTATACTGTTCACCTGGTAACATTTCCCTCGTATATTAAACCATCAGGGGAAGACACTCTCCTCACTTATACTGTTCACCTGGTAACATGTCCCCTGCGTGTTAAACCATCAGGGGAACACACTCTCCTCACTTATACTGTTCACCTGGTGACATGTCCCGTGAGCATAAAACAATCAGGGGAACACACTCTCCTCACTTATCCTGTTCACCTGGTGACATGTCCCGTGTATATTAAACCATAAGGGGAACACACTCTCCTCGCTTATACTGTTCACCTGGTAACATGTCCCGTGTATATTAAACCATCAGGGGAACACACTCTCCTCACTTATACTGTTCACCTGGTAACATGTCCTGTGTGCATGAAACCATCAGAGGAACACACTCTCCTCACTTATACTGTTCATCTGGTAACATGTCCCGTCAGTATTAAACCATCAGAGGAACACACTCTACTACCTTATCCTGTTCACCTGGTAACATGTCCCGTGCGTGTTAAACCATCAGGGGAACACACTCTCCTCACATATACTGTTCACCTGGTGACATGTCCCGTGTGTATTAAACAATCAGGGGAACACACTCTCCTCACTTATACTGTTCACCTGGTGACATGTCCCGTGTGTATTAAACAATCAGGGGATCACACTCTCCTCAATTATACTGTTCACCTGGTAACATGTCCCGTGTATATTAAACCATCAGGGGAACTCACTCTCCTCACTTATACTGTTCATCTGGTAACATGTCCCGTGCATATTAAACCATCAGTGGAACACACTCTCCTCACTTATACTGTTCACCTGGTAACATGTCCTGTATGTATTAAACAATCAGGGGAACACACTCTCCTCATTTATACTGTTCATCTGGTAACATGTCCAGTGAATATTAAACCATCAGGGGAACACATTCTACACACTTATCCTGTTCACCTGGTGACATGTCCTGTATGTATTAAACAATCAGGGGAACACACTCGCCTCACTTATACTGTTCACCTGGTAACATGTCCCGTGTGTATTAAACAATCAGGGGAACACACTCTCCTCACTTATACTATTCACCTGGTAACATGTCCCGTGCGTGTTAAACCATCAGGGGAACACAATCTCCTCACTTATTCTGTTCACCTGGTAACATGTCCCGTGTATATTAACCCATCAGGTGAACACACTCTCCTCATTTATACTGTTCACCTGGTAATATGTCCAGTGTATATTAAACAATCAGGGGAACACATTCTCCTCAATTATACTGTTCACCTGGTAACATGTCCCGTGCGTGTTAAACCATCTGGGGAACACACTCTTCTCACTTATCCTGTTCACCTGGTAACATGTTCCGTGAGTATTAAACAATCAGGGGAACACACTCTCCTCACTTATACTGTTCAACTGGTAACATTTCCCTCGTATATTAAACCATCAGGGGAACACACTCTCCTCACTTATACTGTTCACCTGGTAACATTTCCCTCGTATTTTAAACCATCAGGGGAACACACTCTCCTCACATATACTGTTCACCTGGTAACATGTCCCGTGCGTGTTAAACCATCAGGGGAACACTCTCTCCTCACTTATACTGTTCACCTGGTAACATGTCCCGTGAGTATAAAACAATCAGGGGAACATACTCTCCTCACTTATACTGTTCACCTGGTGACATGACCCGTCTGTATTAACCCATCAGGTGAACACACTCGCCTCACTTATACTGTTCATCTGGTAACATGTCCAGTGTATATTAAACAATCAGGGGAACACACTCTCCTCACTTATACTGTTCACCTGGTAATATGTCCAGTGTATATTAAACAATCAGGGGAACACACTCTCCTCACTTATACTGTTCACCTGGTGACATGACCCGTCTGTATTAACCCATCAGGTGAACACACTCTCCTCACTTATACTGTTCACCTGGTAACATGTCCCATGTGTATTAAACAATCAGGGGAACACACTCTCCTCACTTATACTGTTCACCTGGTAACATTTCCCTCGTATATTAAACCATCAGGGGAAGACACTCTCCTCACTTATACTGTTCACCTGGTAACATGTCCCCTGCGTGTTAAACCATCAGGGGAACACACTCTCCTCACTTATCCTGTTCACCTGGTGACATGTCCCGTGAGCATAAAACAATCAGGGGAACACACTCTCCTCACTTATCCTGTTCACCTGGTGACATGTCCCGTGTATATTAAACCATAAGGGGAACACACTCTCCTCGCTTATACTGTTCACCTGGTAACATGTCCCGTGTATATTAAACCATCAGGGGAACACACTCTCCTCACTTATACTGTTCACCTGGTAACATGTCCTGTGTGCATGAAACCATCAGAGGAACACAGTCTCCTCACTTATACTGTTCATCTGGTAACAAGTCCCGTCAGTATTAAACCATCAGGGGAACACACTCTCCTCACTTATACTGTTCACCTGGTAACATGTCCAGTGTATATTAAACCATCAGGGGAACACACTCTCCTCACTTATACTGTTCACCTGGTAACATGTCCCGTCAGTATTTAACAATCAGGGGAACACACTCTCGTCAATTATACTGTTCACCTGGTAACATGTCCCGTGCGTGTTAAACCATCAGGGGAACACACTCTCCTCACTTATACTGTTCACCTGGTATCATGTCCCGTGAGTATTAAACAATCAGGGGAACACACTCTCCTCACTTATACTGTTCACCAGATAATATGTCCAGTGCATATTAAACCATCAGGGGAACACATTCTCCTCACTTATACTGTTCACCTGGTAACATGTCCTGTGTATATTAAACCATCAGGGGAACACACTCTCCTTACTTATACTGTTCACCTGGTAACATGTCCCGTGAATATTAAACCATCAGGGGAATGCACTCCCCTCACTTATACTGTTCTCCTGGTAACATGTCCCGTGTATATGAAACCATCAGGGGAACACATTTTCCTCACTTATACTGTTCACCTGGTAACATGTCCCGTGCGTGTTAAACCATCAGGGTAACACACTCTCCTCACTTATCCTGTTCACCTGGTAACATGTTCCGTGAGTATTAAACAATCAGGGGAACACACTCTCCTCACTTATACTGTTCACCTGGTAACATTTCCCTCGTATATTAAACCATCAGGGGAACACACTCTCCTCACTTATACTGTTCACCTGGTAACATTTCCCTCGTATATTAAACCATCAGGGGAACACACTCTCCTCACTTATACTGTTCACCTGGTAACATGTCCCATGTGTATTAAACAATCAGGGGAACACACTCTCCTCACTTATACTGTTCACCTGGTAACATTTCCCTCGTATATTAAACCATCAGGGGAAGACACTCTCCTCACTTATACTGTTCACCTGGTAACATGTCCCCTGCGTGTTAAACCATCAGGGGAACACACTCTCCTCACTTATCCTGTTCACCTGGTGACATGTCCCGTGAGCATAAAACAATCAGGGGAACACACTCTCCTCACTTATCCTGTTCACCTGGTGACATGTCCCGTGTATATTAAACCATAAGGGGAACACACTCTCCTCGCTTATACTGTTCACCTGGTAACATGTCCCGTGTATATTAAACCATCAGGGGAACACACTCTCCTCACTTATACTGTTCACCTGGTAACATGTCCTGTGTGCATGAAACCATCAGAGGAACACACTCTCCTCACTTATACTGTTCATCTGGTAACAAGTCCCGTCAGTATTAAACCATCAGGGGAATACACTCTCCTCACTTATACTGTTCACCTGGTAACATGTCCAGTGTATATTAAACCATCAGGGGAACACACTCTCCTCACTTATACTGTTCACCTGGTAACATGTCCCGTCAGTATTTAACAATCAGGGGAACACACTCTCGTCAATTATACTGTTCACCTGGTAACATGTCCCGTGCGTGTTAAACCATCAGGGGAACACACTCTCCTCACTTATACTGTTCACCTGGTATCATGTCCCGTGAGTATTAAACAATCAGGGGAACACACTCTCCTCACTTATACTGTTCACCAGATAATATGTCCAGTGCATATTAAACCATCAGGGGAACACATTCTCCTCACTTATACTGTTCACCTGGTAACATGTCCTGTGTATATTAAACCATCAGGGGAACACACTCTCCTTACTTATACTGTTCACCTGGTAACATCTCCCGTGAATATTAAACCATCAGGGGAAAGCACTCCCCTCACTTATACTGTTCTCCTGGTAACATGTCCCGTGTATATGAAACCATCAGGGGAACACACTCTCCTCACTTATACTGTTCACCTGGTAACATGTCCCGTGTGCATTAAACCATCAGGGGAACACACTCTCCTCACTTATACTGTTCACCTGGTAACATGTCCTGTGTGCATGAAACCATCAGAGGAACACACTCTCCTCACTGAAACTGTTCATCTGGTAACATGTCCCGTCAGTATTAAACCATCAGGAGAACACAGTCTCCTCACTTATACTGTTCACCTGGTAACATGTCCTTTGCATATTTAACCATCAGGGGAAAACACTCTGCTCACTTATACTGTTCACCTGGTGACATGTCCCGTGTGTATTAAACAATCAGGGGAACACATTCTCCTCACTTATACTGTTCACCTGGTGACATGTCCCGTGTGTATTAAACAATCAGGGGAACTCACTCTCCTCACTTATACTGTTCACCTGGTAACATGTCCAGTGTATATTAAACCATCAGGGGAACACACTCTCCTCACTTATACTGTTCACCTGGTGACATGTCCCGTGTGTATTAAACAATCAGGGGAACTCACTCTCCTCACTTATACTGTTCACCTGGTAACATGTCCAGTGTATATTAAACCATCAGGGGAACACACTCTCCTCACTTATACTGTTCACCTGGTGACATGTCCCGTCAGTATTTAACAATCAGGGGAACACACTCTCGTCAATTATACTGTTCACCTGGTAACATTTCCCGTGCGTGTTAAACCATCAGGGGAACACACTCTCCTCACTTATACTGTTCACCTGGTAACATGTCCAGTGAGTATTAAACAATCAGGGGAACACACTCTCCTCACTTATACTGTTCACCAGATAATATGTCCAGTGTATATTAAACCATCAGGGGAACACATTCTCCTCACTTATACTGTTCACCTGGTAACATGTCCTGTTTGTATTAAACAATCAGGGGAATACACTCTCCTCACTTATACTGTTCATCCTGGTAACATGTCCTGTGTATATTAAACCATCAGGGGAACACACTCTCCTTACTTATACTGTTCACCTGGTAACATGTCCCGTGAATATTAAACCATCAGGGGAAAGCACTCCCCTCACTTATACTGTTCTCCTGGTAACATGTCCCGTTTATATGAAACCATCAGGGGAACACACTCTCCTCACTTATACTGTTCACCTGGTAACATGTCCCGTGTGCATTAAACCATCAGGGGAACACACTCTCCTCACTTATACTGTTCACCTGGTAACATGTCCCGTGTGTATTGAACAATCAGGGGAACACACTCTACTCACTTACACTGTTCACCTGGTGAAATGTCCCGTGTGCATTAAACCATCAGAGGAACACTCTCTCCTCACTTATACTGTTCACCTGGTAACATGTCCCGTCAGTATTAAACCATCAGGAGAACACAGTCTCCTCACTTATACTGTTCACCTGGTAACATGTCCTTTGCATATTTAACCATCAGGGGAAAACATTCTGCTCACTTATACTGTTCACCTGGTGACATGTCCCGTGTGTATTAAACAATCAGGGGAACACACTCTCCTCAATTCTCCTCTTCACCTGGTAACATGTCCCGGGTTTATTAAACAATCAGGGGAACACACTCTCCTCACTTATACTGTTCACCTGGTAACATGTCCCGTGTATATTATACAATCAGGGGAACACACTCTCCTCACTTATACTGTTCACCTGGTAACATGTCCCGTGAGTATTAAACAATCAGGGGAACACACTCTCCTCACTTATACTGTTCACCTGGTTCGATGTCCCGTGTGTATTAAACCATCAGGGAAACAAACACTCCTCACTTATATTGTTCACCTGGTAACATGTCCCGTGTATATTAAACCATCAGGGGAACACACTCTCCTCACTTATACTGTTCACCTGTTAACATTTCCCTCGTATATTAAACCATCAGGGGAACATACTCGCCTCACTTATACTGTTCACCTGGTAACATGTCCCGTGTGTATTAAATAATCAGGGGAACACACTCTCCTCACTTATACTATTCACCTGGTAACATGTCCCGTGCGTGTTAAACCATCAGGGGAACACAGTCTCCTCACTTATACTGTTCACCTGGTAACATGTCCTTTGCATATTTAACCATCAGGGGAAAACATTCTGCTCACTTATACTGTTCACCTGGTGACATGTCCCGTGTGTATTAAACAATCAGGGGAACACACTCTCCTCACTTATACTGTTCACCTGGTAACATGTCCCGTGTATATTAAACCATCAGGGGAACACACTCTCCTCACTTATACTGTTCACCTGTTAACATTTCCCTCGTATATTAAACCATCAGGGGAACATACTCGCCTCACTTATACTGTTCACCTGGTAACATGTCCCGTGTGTATTAAACAATCAGGGGAACACACTCTCCTCACTTTTACTATTCACCTGGTAACATGTCCCGTGCGTGTTAAACCATCAGGGGAACACACTCTCCTCACTTATACTGTTCACCTGGTAACATGTCCCGTGAGTAATAAACAATCAGGGGAACACACTCTGCTCACTTATATTGTTCACCTGGTAACATGTCCAGTGCATATTAAACCATCAGGGGAACACATTCTCCTCACTTATACTGTTCACCTGGTTACATGTCCCGTGCGTGTTAAACCATCAGGGGAACACAATCTCCTCACTTATACTGTTCACCTGGTAACATGTTCCGTGAGTATTAAACAATCAGGGGAACACACTCTCCTCACTTATACTGTTCACCTGTTAACATTTCCCGTCTGTATTAACCCATCAGGTGAACACATTCGCCTCACTTATACTGTTCATCTGGTAACATGTCCCGTGTATATTAAACCATCAGGGGAACACACTCTCCTCGCTTATACTGTTCACCTGGTAACATGTCCCGTGTATATTAAACCATCAGGGGAACACATTCTTCTCACTTATACTGTTCACCTGGTAACATGTCCCGTGAGTAATAAACAATCAGGGGAACACACTCTCCTCACTTATACTGTTCACCTGGTAACATGTCCAGTGTATATTAAACAATCAGGGGAAAGCACTCTCCTCACTTATACTGTTCTCCTGGTAACATGTCCCGTGCGTGTTAAACCATCAGGGGAACACACTCTCCTCACTTATCCTGTTCACCTGGTAACATGTTCCGTGAGTATTAAACAATCAGGGGAACACACTCTCCTCACTTATACTGTTCACCCGGTAACATTTCCCTCGTATATTAAACCATCAGGGGAACACACTCTCCTCACTTATACTGTTCACCTGGTAACATGTCCGGTGTGTATTAAACAATCAGGGGAAGACACTCTCCTCACTTATACTGTTCATCTGGTAACATGTCCCGTCAGTATTAAACCATCAGGAGAACACACTCTCCTCACTTATACTGTTCACCTGGTAACATGTCCTTTGCATATTTAACCATCAGGGGAAAACATTCTGCTCACTTATACTGTTCACCTGGTGACATGTCCCGTGTGTATTAAACAATCAGGGGAACACACTCTCCTCACTTATACTGTTCACCCGATGACATGTCCCGTGTGTATTAAACAATCAGGGGAACACACTCTCCTCACTTATACTGTTCACCTGGTGACATGTCCCGTGTGTATTAAACAATCAGGGGAACCCACTCTCCTCACTTATACTGTTCACCTGGTGACATGTCCCGTGTGTATTAAACAATCAGGGGAACACACTCTCCTCACTTATACTGTTCACCCGATGACATGTCCCGTGTGTATTAAACAATCAGGGGAACACACTCTCCTCACTTATACTGTTCACCTGGTAACATGTCCTGTGTATATTAAACCATCAGGGGAACACACTCTCCTCACTTATACTGTTCACCTGGTAACATGTCCCGTGTGCATTAAACAATCAGGGGAACACACTCTCCTCACTTATACTGTTCACCTGGTGACATGTCCCGTGTGTATTAAACAATCAGGGGAACACACTCTCCTCACTTATACTGTTCACCTGGTGACATGTCCCGTGTGTATTAAACAATCAGGGGAACACACTCTCCTCACTTATACTGTTCACCCGATGACATGTCCCGTGTGTATTAAACAATCAGTGGAACACACTCTCCTCACTTATACTTTTCACCTGGTAACATGTCCCGTGTGTATTGAACAATCAGGGGAACGCACTCTCCTCACTTACACTGTTCACCTGGTGAAATGTCCCGTGTGTATTAAACCATCAGGGGAACAGACTCTCCTCACTTATACTGTTCACCTGGTGACATGTCCCGTCAGTATTAAACAATCAGGGGAACAGACTCTCTTCACTTATACTGTTCACCTGCTAACATGTCCCGTGTGCATTAAACCATCAGGGGAACACACTCTCCTCACTTATACTGTTCACCTGGTAACATGGCCCGTGTGTATTGAACAATCAGGGGAACACACTCTCCTCACTTACACTGTTCACCTGGTGAAATGTCCCGTGTGTATTAAACAATCAGGGGATCACACTCTCCTCAATTATACTGTTCACCTGCTGACATGTCCCGGGTATATTAAACCATCAGCGGAACACACTCTACTAACTTATCCTGTTCACCTGGTAACATGTCCCGTGCGTGTTAAACCATCAGGGGAACACACTCTCCTCACATATACTGTTCACCTGGTGACATGTCCCGTGTGTATTAAACAATCAGGGGAACACACTCTCCTCACTTATACTGTTCACCTGGTGACATGTCCCGTGTGTATTAAACAATCAGGGGATCACACTCTCCTCAATTATACTGTTCACCTGGTAACATGTCCCGTGTATATTAAACCATCAGGGGAACTCACTCTCCTCACTTATACTGTTCATCTGGTAACATGTCCCGTGCATATTAAACCATCAGTGGAACACACTCTCCTCACTTATACTGTTCACCTGGTAACATGTCCTGTATGTATTAAACAATCAGGGGAACACACTCTCCTCATTTATACTGTTCATCTGGTAACATGTCCAGTGAATATTAAACCATCAGGGGAACACATTCTACACACTTATCCTGTTCACCTGGTGACATGTCCTGTATGTATTAAACAATCAGGGGAACACACTCGCCTCACTTATACTGTTCACCTGGTAACATGTCCCGTGTGTATTAAACAATCAGGGGAACACACTCTCCTCACTTATACTATTCACCTGGTAACATGTCCCGTGCGTGTTAAACCATCAGGGGAACACAATCTCCTCACTTATTCTGTTCACCTGGTAACATGTCCCGTGTATATTAACCCATCAGGTGAACACACTCTCCTCATTTATACTGTTCACCTGGTAATATGTCCAGTGTATATTAAACAATCAGGGGAACACATTCTCCTCAATTATACTGTTCACCTGGTAACATGTCCCGTGCGTGTTAAACCATCTGGGGAACACACTCTTCTCACTTATCCTGTTCACCTGGTAACATGTTCCGTGAGTATTAAACAATCAGGGGAACACACTCTCCTCACTTATACTGTTCAACTGGTAACATTTCCCTCGTATATTAAACCATCAGGGGAACACACTCTCCTCACTTATACTGTTCACCTGGTAACATTTCCCTTGTATTTTAAACCATCAGGGGAACACACTCTCCTCACTTATACTGTTCACCTGGTAACATGTCCCGTGCGTGTTAAACCATCAGGGGAACACTCTCTCCTCACTTATACTGTTCACCTGGTAACATGTCCCGTGAGTATAAAACAATCAGGGGAACATACTCTCCTCACTTATACTGTTCACCTGGTGACATGACCCGTCTGTATTAACCCATCAGGTGAACACACTGGCCTCACTTATACTGTTCATCTGGTAACATGTCCCGTGTATATTAACCCATCAGGTGAACACACTCTCCTCATTTATACTGTTCACCTGGTAATATGTCCAGTGTATATTAAACAATCAGGGGAACACACTCTCCTCACTTATACTGTTCACCTGGTAATATGTCCAGTGCATATTAAACCATCAGGGGAACACATTCTCCTCACTTATACTGTTCACCTGGTAACATGTCCCGTGCGTGTTAAACCATCAGGGTAACACACTCTCCTCACTTATCCTGTTCACCTGGTAACATGTTCCGTGAGTATTAAACAATCAGGGGAACACACTCTCCTCACTTATACTGTTCACCTGGTAACATTTCCCTCGTATATTAAACCATCAGGGGAACACACTCTCCTCACTTATACTGTTCACCTGGTAACATTTCCCTCGTATATTAAACCATCAGGGGAACACACTCTCCTCACTTATACTGTTCACCTGGTAACATGTCCCATGTGTATTAAACAATCAGGGGAACACACTCTCCTCACTTATACTGTTCACCTGGTAACATTTCCCTCGTATATTAAACCATCAGGGGAAGACACTCTCCTCACTTATACTGTTCACCTGGTAACATGTCCCCTGCGTGTTAAACCATCAGGGGAACACACTCTCCTCACTTATCCTGTTCACCTGGTGACATGTCCCGTGAGCATAAAACAATCAGGGGAACACACTCTCCTCACTTATCCTGTTCACCTGGTGACATGTCCCGTGTATATTAAACCATAAGGGGAACACACTCTCCTCGCTTATACTGTTCACCTGGTAACATGTCCCGTGTATATTAAACCATCAGGGGAACACACTCTCCTCACTTATACTGTTCACCTGGTAACATGTCCTGTGTGCATGAAACCATCAGAGGAACACACTCTCCTCACTTATACTGTTCATCTGGTAACAAGTCCCGTCAGTATTAAACCATCAGGGGAACAGACTCTCCTCACTTATACTGTTCACCTGGTAACATGTCCAGTGTATATTAAACCATCAGGGGAACACACTCTCCTCACTTATACTGTTCACCTGGTAACATGTCCTGTGTGCATGAAACCATCAGAGGAACACACTCTCCTCACTTATACTGTTCATCTGGTAACAAGTCCCGTCAGTATTAAACCATCAGGGGAACACACTCTCCTCACTTATACTGTTCACCTGGTAACATGTCCAGTGTATATTAAACCATCAGGGGAACACACTCTCCTCACTTATACTGTTCACCTGGTAACATGTCCCGTCAGTATTTAACAATCAGGGGAACACACTCTCGTCAATTATACTGTTCACCTGGTAACATGTCCCGTGCGTGTTAAACCATCAGGGGAACACACTCTCCTCACTTATACTGTTCACCTGGTATCATGTCCCGTGAGTATTAAACAATCAGGGGAACACACTCTCCTCACTTATACTGTTCACCAGATAATATGTCCAGTGCATATTAAACCATCAGGGGAACACATTCTCCTCACTTATACTGTTCACCTGGTAACATGTCCTGTGTATATTAAACCATCAGGGGAACACACTCTCCTTACTTATACTGTTCACCTGGTAACATGTCCCGTGAATATTAAACCATCAGGGGAAAGCACTCCCCTCACTTATACTGTTCTCCTGGTAACATGTCCCGTGTATATGAAACCATCAGGGGAACACACTCTCCTCACTTATACTGTTCACCTGGTAACATGTCCCGTGTGCATTAAACCATCAGGGGAACACACTCTCCTCACTTATACTGTTCACCTGGTAACATGTCCTGTGTGCATGAAACCATCAGAGGAACACACTCTCCTCACTGAAACTGTTCATCTGGTAACATGTCCCGTCAGTATTAAACCATCAGGAGAACACAGTCTCCTCACTTATACTGTTCACCTGGTAACATGTCCTTTGCATATTTAACCATCAGGGGAAAACACTCTGCTCACTTATACTGTTCACCTGGTGACATGTCCCGTGTGTATTAAACAATCAGGGGAACACATTCTCCTCACTTATACTGTTCACCTGGTGACATGTCCCGTGTGTATTAAACAATCAGGGGAACTCACTCTCCTCACTTATACTGTTCACCTGGTAACATGTCCAGTGTATATTAAACCATCAGGGGAACACACTCTCCTCACTTATACTGTTCAGCTGGTGACATGTCCCGTGTGTATTAAACAATCAGGGGAACTCACTCTCCTCACTTATACTGTTCACCTGGTAACATGTCCCGTGCGTGTTAAACCATCAGGGGAACACACTCTCCTCACTTATCCTGTTCACCTGGTAACATGTTCCGTGAGTATTAAACAATCAGGGGAACACACTCTCCTCACTTATACTGTTCACCTGGTAACATTTCCCTCGTATATTAAACCATCAGTGGAACACACTCTCCTCACTTATACTGTTCACCTGGTAACATGTCCGGTGTGTATTAAACAATCAGGGGAAGACACTCTCCTCACTTATACTGTTCACCTGGTAACATGTCCTGTGTGCATTAAGCCATCAGAGGAACACACTCTCCTCACTTATACTGTTCATCTGGTAACATGTCCCGTCAGTATTAAACCATCAGGAGAACACAGTCTCCTCACTTATACTGTTCACCTGGTAACATGTCCTTTGCATATTTAACCATCAGGGGAAAACATTCTGCTCACTTATACTGTTCACCTGGTGACATGTCCCGTGTGTATTAAACAATCAGGGGAACACACTCTCCTCACTTATACTGTTCACCCGATGACATGTCCCGTGTGTATTAAACAATCAGGGGAACACACTCTCCTCACTTATACTGTTCACCTGGTGACATGTCCCGTGTGTATTAAACAATCAGGGGAACCCACTCTCCTCACTTATACTGTTCACCTGGTGACATGTCCCGTGTGTATTAAACAATCAGGGGAACACACTCTCCTCACTTATACTGTTCACCCGATGACATGTCCCGTGTGTATTAAACAATCAGGGGAACACACTCTCCTCACTTATACTGTTCACCTGGTAACATGTCCTGTGTATATTAAACCATCAGGGGAACACACTCTCCTCACTTATACTGTTCACCTGGTGACATGTCCCGTCAGTATTAAACAATCAGGGGAACACACTCTCGTCAATTATACTGTTCACCTGGTAACATGTCCCGTGCGTGTTAAACCATCAGGGGAACACACTCTCCTCACTTATACTGTTCACCTGGTAACATGTCCCGTGAGTATTAAACAATCAGGGGAACACACTCTCCTCACTTATACTGTTCACCTGGTAACATGTCCTGTTTGTATTAAACAATCAGGGGAACACACTCTCCTCACTTATACTGTTCACCTGGTAACATGTCCTGTGTATATTAAACCATCAGGGGAACACATTCTCCTCACTTATACTGTTCACCTGGTAACATGTCCTGTTTGTATTAAACAATCAGGGGAACACACTCTCCTCACTTATACTGTTCACCTGGTAACATGTCCTGTGTATATTAAACCATCAGGGGAACACACTCTCCTTACTTATACTGTTCACCTGGTAACATGTCCGGTGAATATTAAACCATCAGGGGAAAGCACTCCCCTCACTTATACTGTTCTCCTGGTAACATGTCCCGTGTATATGAAACCTTCAGGGGAACACACTCTCCTCACTTATACTGTTCACCTGGTAACATGTCCCGTGTGTATTAAACAATCAGGGGAACACACTCTCCTCACTTATACTGTTCACCTGGTGACATGTCCCGTGTGTATTAAACAATCAGTGGAACACACTCTCCTCACTTATACTTTTCACCTGGTAACATGTCCCGTGTGTATTGAACAATCAGGGGAACACACTCTCCTCACTTACACTGTTCACCTGGTGAAATGTCCCGTGTGTATTAAACCATCAGGGGAACAGACTCTCCTCACTTATACTGTTCACCTGGTGACATGTCCCGTCAGTATTAAACAATCAGGGGAACAGACTCTCTTCACTTATACTGTTCACCTGATAACATGTCCCGTGTGCATTAAACCATCAGGGGAACACACTCTCCTCACTTATACTGTTCACCTGGTAACATGTCCCGTGTGTTTTGAACAATCAGGGGAACACACTCTCCTCACTTACACTGTTCACCTGGTGAAATGTCCCGTGTGTATTAAACAATCAGGGGATCACACTCTCCTCAATTATACTGTTCACCTGCTGACATGTCCCGGGTATATTAAACCATCAGCGGAACACACTCTACTAACTTATCCTGTTCACCTGGTAACATGTCCCGTGCGTGTTAAACCATCAGGGGAACACACTCTCCTCACATATACTGTTCACCTGGTGACATGTCCCGTGTGTATTAAACAATCAGGGGAACACACTCTCCTCACTTATACTGTTCACCTGGTGACATGTCCCGTGTGTATTAAACAATCAGGGGATCACACTCTCCTCAATTATACTGTTCACCTGGTAACATGTCCCGTGTATACTAAACCATCAGGGGAACTCACTCTCCTCACTTATACTGTTCATCTGGTAACATGTCCCGTGCATATTAAACCATCAGTGGAACACACTCTCCTCACTTATACTGTTCACCTGGTAACATGTCCTGTATGTATTAAACAATCAGGGGAACACACTCTCCTCATTTATACTGTTCATCTGGTAACATGTCCAGTGAATATTAAACCATCAGGGGAACACATTCTACACACTTATCCTGTTCACCTGGTGACATGTCCTGTATGTATTAAACAATCAGGGGAACACACTCGCCTCACTTATACTGTTCACCTGGTAACATGTCCCGTGTGTATTAAACAATCAGGGGAACACACTCTCCTCACTTATACTATTCACCTGGTAACATGTCCCGTGCGTGTTAAACCATCAGGGGAACACAATCTCCTCACTTATTCTGTTCACCTGGTAACATGTCCCGTGTATATTAACCCATCAGGTGAACACACTCTCCTCATTTATACTGTTCACCTGGTAATATGTCCAGTGTATATTAAACAATCAGGGGAACACATTCTCCTCACTTATACTGTTCACCTGGTAACATGTCCCCTGCGTGTTAAACCATCTGGGGAACACACTCTTCTCACTTATCCTGTTCACCTGGTAACATGTTCCGTGAGTATTAAACAATCAGGGGAACACACTCTCCTCACTTATACTGTTCAACTGGTAACATTTCCCTCGTATATTAAACCATCAGGGGAACACACTCTCCTCACTTATACTGTTCACCTGGTAACATTTCCCTCGTATTTTAAACCATCAGGGGAACACACTCTCCTCACATATACTGTTCACCTGGTAACATGTCCCGTGCGTGTTAAACCATCAGGGGAACACTCTCTCCTCACTTATACTGTTCACCTGGTAACATGTCCCGTGAGTATAAAACAATCAGGGGAACATACTCTCCTCACTTATACTGTTCACCTGGTGACATGACCCGTCTGTATTAACCCATCAGGTGAACACACTCGCCTCACTTATACTGTTCATCTGGTAACATGTCCAGTGTATATTAAACAATCAGGGGAACACACTCTCCTCACTTATACTGTTCACCTGGTAATATGTCCAGTGCATATTAAACCATCAGGGGAACACATTCTCCTCACTTATACTGTTCACCTGGTAACATGTCCCGTGCGTGTTAAACCATCAGGGTAACACACTCTCCTCACTTATCCTGTTCACCTGGTAACATGTTCCGTGAGTATTAAACAATCAGGGGAACACACTCTCCTCACTTATACTGTTCACCTGGTAACATTTCCCTCGTATATTAAACCATCAGGGGAACACACTCTCCTCACTTATACTGTTCACCTGGTAACATTTCCCTCGTATATTAAACCATCAGGGGAACACACTCTCCTCACTTATACTGTTCACCTGGTAACATGTCCCATGTGTATTAAACAATCAGGGGAACACACTCTCCTCACTTATACTGTTCACCTGGTAACATTTCCCTCGTATATTAAACCATCAGGGGAAGACACTCTCCTCACTTATACTGTTCACCTGGTAACATGTCCCCTGCGTGTTAAACCATCAGGGGAACACACTCTCCTCACTTATACTGTTCACCTGGTGACATGTCCCGTGAGCATAAAACAATCAGGGGAACACACTCTCCTCACTTATCCTGTTCACCTGGTGACATGTCCCGTGTATATTAAACCATAAGGGGAACACACTCTCCTCGCTTATACTGTTCACCTGGTAACATGTCCCGTGTATATTAAACCATCAGGGGAACACACTCTCCTCACTTATACTGTTCACCTGGTAACATGTCCTGTGTGCATGAAACCATCAGAGGAACACACTCTCCTCACTTATACTGTTCATCTGGTAACATGTCCCGTCAGTATTAAACCATCAGGGGAACACACTCTCCTCACTTATACTGTTCACCTGGTAACATGTCCAGTGTATATTAAACCATCAGGGGAACACACTCTCCTCACTTATACTGTTCACCCGATGACATGTCCCGTGTGTATTAAACAATCAGTGGAACACACTCTCCTCACTTATACTTTTCACCTGGTAACATGTCCCGTGTGTATTAAACAATCAGGGGAAAACACTCTCCTCACTTACACTGTTCACCTGGTGAAATGTCCCGTGTGTATTAAACCATCAGGGGATCACACTCTCCTCAATTATACTGTTCACCTGCTGACATGTCCCGGGTATATTAAACCATCAGCGGAACACACTCTACTAACTTATCCTGTTCACCTGGTAACATGTCCCGTGCGTGTTAAACCATCAGGGGAACACACTCTCCTCACATATACTGTTCACCTGGTGACATGTCCCGTGTGTATTAAACAATCAGGGGAACACACTCTCCTCACTTATACTGTTCACCTGGTGACATGTCCCGTGTGTATTAAACAATCAGGGGATCACACTCTCCTCAATTATACTGTTCACCTGGTAACATGTCCCGTGTATATTAAACCATCAGGGGAACTCACTCTCCTCACTTATACTGTTCATCTGGTAACATGTCCCGTGCATATTAAACCATCAGTGGAACACACTCTCCTCACTTATACTGTTCACCTGGTAACATGTCCTGTATGTATTAAACAATCAGGGGAACACACTCTCCTCATTTATACTGTTCATCTGGTAACATGTCCAGTGAATATTAAACCATCAGGGGAACACATTCTACACACTTATCCTGTTCACCTGGTGACATGTCCTGTATGTATTAAACAATCAGGGGAACACACTCGCCTCACTTATACTGTTCACCTGGTAACATGTCCCGTGTGTATTAAACAATCAGGGGAACACACTCTCCTCACTTATACTATTCACCTGGTAACATGTCCCGTGCGTGTTAAACCATCAGGGGAACACAATCTCCTCACTTATTCTGTTCACCTGGTAACATGTCCCGTGTATATTAACCCATCAGGTGAACACACTCTCCTCATTTATACTGTTCACCTGGTAATATGTCCAGTGTATATTAAACAATCAGGGGAACACATTCTCCTCAATTATACTGTTCACCTGGTAACATGTCCCGTGCGTGTTAAACCATCTGGGGAACACACTCTTCTCACTTATCCTGTTCACCTGGTAACATGTTCCGTGAGTATTAAGCCATCAGGGGAACACACTCTCCTCACTTATACTGTTCACCTGGTAACATGTCCCATGTGTATTAAACAATCAGGGGAACACACTCTCCTCACTTATACTGTTCACCTGGTAACATTTCCCTCGTATATTAAACCATCAGGGGAAGACACTCTCCTCACTTATACTGTTCACCTGGTAACATGTCCCCTGCGTGTTAAACCATCAGGGGAACACACTCTCCTCACTTATACTGTTCACCTGGTGACATGTCCCGTGAGCATAAAACAATCAGGGGAACACACTCTCCTCACTTATCCTGTTCACCTGGTGACATGTCCCGTGTATATTAAACCATAAGGGGAACACACTCTCCTCGCTTATACTGTTCACCTGGTAACATGTCCCGTGTATATTAAACCATCAGGGGAACACACTCTCCTCACTTATACTGTTCACCTGGTAACATGTCCTGTGTGCATGAAACCATCAGAGGAACACACTCTCCTCACTTATACTGTTCATCTGGTAACATGTCCCGTCAGTATTAAACCATCAGGGGAACACACTCTCCTCACTTATACTGTTCACCTGGTAACATGTCCAGTGTATATTAAACCATCAGGGGAACACACTCTCCTCACTTATACTGTTCACCCGATGACATGTCCCGTGTGTATTAAACAATCAGTGGAACACACTCTCCTCACTTATACTTTTCACCTGGTAACATGTCCCGTGTGTATTAAACAATCAGGGGAAAACACTCTCCTCACTTACACTGTTCACCTGGTGAAATGTCCCGTGTGTATTAAACCATCAGGGGATCACACTCTCCTCAATTATACTGTTCACCTGCTGACATGTCCCGGGTATATTAAACCATCAGCGGAACACACTCTACTAACTTATCCTGTTCACCTGGTAACATGTCCCGTGCGTGTTAAACCATCAGGGGAACACACTCTCCTCACATATACTGTTCACCTGGTGACATGTCCCGTGTGTATTAAACAATCAGGGGAACACACTCTCCTCACTTATACTGTTCACCTGGTGACATGTCCCGTGTGTATTAAACAATCAGGGGATCACACTCTCCTCAATTATACTGTTCACCTGGTAACATGTCCCGTGTATATTAAACCATCAGGGGAACTCACTCTCCTCACTTATACTGTTCATCTGGTAACATGTCCCGTGCATATTAAACCATCAGTGGAACACACTCTCCTCACTTATACTGTTCACCTGGTAACATGTCCTGTATGTATTAAACAATCAGGGGAACACACTCTCCTCATTTATACTGTTCATCTGGTAACATGTCCAGTGAATATTAAACCATCAGGGGAACACATTCTACACACTTATCCTGTTCACCTGGTGACATGTCCTGTATGTATTAAACAATCAGGGGAACACACTCGCCTCACTTATACTGTTCACCTGGTAACATGTCCCGTGTGTATTAAACAATCAGGGGAACACACTCTCCTCACTTATACTATTCACCTGGTAACATGTCCCGTGCGTGTTAAACCATCAGGGGAACACAATCTCCTCACTTATTCTGTTCACCTGGTAACATGTCCCGTGTATATTAACCCATCAGGTGAACACACTCTCCTCATTTATACTGTTCACCTGGTAATATGTCCAGTGTATATTAAACAATCAGGGGAACACATTCTCCTCAATTATACTGTTCACCTGGTAACATGTCCCGTGCGTGTTAAACCATCTGGGGAACACACTCTTCTCACTTATCCTGTTCACCTGGTAACATGTTCCGTGAGTATTAAACAATCAGGGGAACACACTCTCCTCACTTATACTGTTCAACTGGTAACATTTCCCTCGTATATTAAACCATCAGGGGAACACACTCTCCTCACTTATACTGTTCACCTGGTAACATTTCCCTTGTATTTTAAACCATCAGGGGAACACACTCTCCTCACTTATACTGTTCACCTGGTAACATGTCCCGTGCGTGTTAAACCATCAGGGGAACACTCTCTCCTCACTTATACTGTTCACCTGGTAACATGTCCCGTGAGTATAAAACAATCAGGGGAACATACTCTCCTCACTTATACTGTTCACCTGGTGACATGACCCGTCTGTATTAACCCATCAGGTGAACACACTCGCCTCACTTATACTGTTCATCTGGTAACATGTCCCGTGTATATTAACCCATCAGGTGAACACACTCTCCTCATTTATACTGTTCACCTGGTAATATGTCCAGTGTATATTAAACAATCAGGGGAACACACTCTCCTCACTTATACTGTTCACCTGGTAATATGTCCAGTGCATATTAAACCATCAGGGGAACACATTCTCCTCACTTATACTGTTCACCTGGTAACATGTCCCGTGCGTGTTAAACCATCAGGGTAACACACTCTCCTCACTTATCCTGTTCACCTGGTAACATGTTCCGTGAGTATTAAACAATCAGGGGAACACACTCTCCTCACTTATACTGTTCACCTGGTAACATTTCCCTCGTATATTAAACCATCAGGGGAACACACTCTCCTCACTTATACTGTTCACCTGGTAACATTTCCCTCGTATATTAAACCATCAGGGGAACACACTCTCCTCACTTATACTGTTCACCTGGTAACATGTCCCATGTGTATTAAACAATCAGGGGAACACACTCTCCTCACTTATACTGTTCACCTGGTAACATTTCCCTCGTATATTAAACCATCAGGGGAAGACACTCTCCTCACTTATACTGTTCACCTGGTAACATGTCCCCTGCGTGTTAAACCATCAGGGGAACACACTCTCCTCACTTATCCTGTTCACCTGGTGACATGTCCCGTGAGCATAAAACAATCAGGGGAACACACTCTCCTCACTTATCCTGTTCACCTGGTGACATGTCCCGTGTATATTAAACCATAAGGGGAACACACTCTCCTCGCTTATACTGTTCACCTGGTAACATGTCCCGTGTATATTAAACCATCAGGGGAACACACTCTCCTCACTTATACTGTTCACCTGGTAACATGTCCTGTGTGCATGAAACCATCAGAGGAACACACTCTCCTCACTTATACTGTTCATCTGGTAACAAGTCCCGTCAGTATTAAACCATCAGGGGAACACACTCTCCTCACTTATACTGTTCACCTGGTAACATGTCCCGTCAGTATTTAACAATCAGGGGAACACACTCTCGTCAATTATACTGTTCACCTGGTAACATGTCCCGTGCGTGTTAAACCATCAGGGGAACACACTCTCCTCACTTATACTGTTCACCTGGTATCATGTCCCGTGAGTATTAAACAATCAGGGGAACACACTCTCCTCACTTATACTGTTCACCAGATAATATGTCCAGTGAATATTAAACCATCAGGGGAACACATTCTCCTCACTTATACTGTTCACCTGGTAACATGTCCTGTGTATATTAAACCATCAGGGGAACACACTCTCCTTACTTATACTGTTCACCTGGTAACATGTCCCGTGAATATTAAACCATCAGGGGAAAGCACTCCCCTCACTTATACTGTTCTCCTGGTAACATGTCCCGTGTATATGAAACCATCAGGGGAACACATTCTCCTCACTTATACTGTTCACCTGGTAACATGTCCCGTGCGTGTTAAACCATCAGGGTAACACACTCTCCTCACTTATCCTGTTCACCTGGTAACATGTTCCGTGAGTATTAAACAATCAGGGGAACACACTCTCCTCACTTATACTGTTCACCTGGTAACATTTCCCTCGTATATTAAACCATCAGGGGAACACACTCTCCTCACTTATACTGTTCACCTGGTAACATTTCCCTCGTATATTAAACCATCAGGGGAACACACTCTCCTCACTTATACTGTTCACCTGGTAACATGTCCCATGTGTATTAAACAATCAGGGGAACACACTCTCCTCACTTATACTGTTCACCTGGTAACATTTCCCTCGTATATTAAACCATCAGGGGAAGACACTCTCCTCACTTATACTGTTCACCTGGTAACATGTCCCCTGCGTGTTAAACCATCAGGGGAACACACTCTCCTCACTTATCCTGTTCACCTGGTGACATGTCCCGTGAGCATAAAACAATCAGGGGAACACACTCTCCTCACTTATCCTGTTCACCTGGTGACATGTCCCGTGTATATTAAACCATAAGGGGAACACACTCTCCTCGCTTATACTGTTCACCTGGTAACATGTCCCGTGTATATTAAACCATCAGGGGAACACACTCTCCTCACTTATACTGTTCACCTGGTAACATGTCCTGTGTGCATGAAACGATCAGAGGAACACACTCTCCTCACTTATACTGTTCATCTGGTAACAAGTCCCGTCAGTATTAAACCATCAGGGGAACACACTCTCCTCACTTATACTGTTCACCTGGTAACATGTCCAGTGTATATTAAACCATCAGGGGAACACACTCTCCTCACTTATACTGTTCACCTGGTAACATGTCCCGTCAGTATTTAACAATCAGGGGAACACACTCTCGTCAATTATACTGTTCACCTGGTAACATGTCCCGTGCGTGTTAAACCATCAGGGGAACACACTCTCCTCACTTATACTGTTCACCTGGTATCATGTCCCGTGAGTATTAAACAATCAGGGGAACACACTCTCCTCACTTATACTGTTCACCAGATAATATGTCCAGTGCATATTAAACCATCAGGGGAACACATTCTCCTCACTTATACTGTTCACCTGGTAACATGTCCTGTGTATATTAAACCATCAGGGGAACACACTCTCCTTACTTATACTGTTCACCTGGTAACATTTCCCTCGTATATTAAACCATCAGGGGAACACACTCTCCTCACTTATACTGTTCACCTGGTAACATTTCCCTCGTATATTAAACCATCAGGGGAACACACTCTCCTCACTTATACTGTTCACCTGGTAACATGTCCCATGTGTATTAAACAATCAGGGGAACACACTCTCCTCACTTATACTGTTCACCTGGTAACATTTCCCTCGTATATTAAACCATCAGGGGAAGACACTCTCCTCACTTATACTGTTCACCTGGTAACATGTCCCCTGCGTGTTAAACCATCAGGGGAACACACTCTCCTCACTTATCCTGTTCACCTGGTGACATGTCCCGTGAGCATAAAACAATCAGGGGAACACACTCTCCTCACTTATCCTGTTCACCTGGTGACATGTCCCGTGTATATTAAACCATAAGGGGAACACACTCTCCTCGCTTATACTGTTCACCTGGTAACATGTCCCGTGTATATTAAACCATCAGGGGAACACACTCTCCTCACTTATACTGTTCACCTGGTAACATGTCCTGTGTGCATGAAACCATCAGAGGAACACACTCTCCTCACTTATACTGTTCATCTGGTAACAAGTCCCGTCAGTATTAAACCATCAGGGGAACACACTCTCCTCACTTATACTGTTCACCTGGTAACATGTCCAGTGTATATTAAACCATCAGGGGAACACACTCTCCTCACTTATACTGTTCACCTGGTAACATGTCCCGTCAGTATTTAACAATCAGGGGAACACACTCTCGTCAATTATACTGTTCACCTGGTAACATGTCCCGTGCGTGTTAAACCATCAGGGGAACACACTCTCCTCACTTATACTGTTCACCTGGTATCATGTCCCGTGAGTATTAAACAATCAGGGGAACACACTCTCCTCACTTATACTGTTCACCAGATAATATGTCCAGTGCATATTAAACCATCAGGGGAACACATTCTCCTCACTTATACTGTTCACCTGGTAACATGTCCTGTGTATATTAAACCATCAGGGGAACACACTCTCCTTACTTATACTGTTCACCTGGTAACATTTCCCTCGTATATTAAACCATCAGGGGAACACACTCTCCTCACTTATACTGTTCACCTGGTAACATTTCCCTCGTATATTAAACCATCAGGGGAACACACTCTCCTCACTTATACTGTTCACCTGGTAACATGTCCCATGTGTATTAAACAATCAGGGGAACACACTCTCCTCACTTATACTGTTCACCTGGTAACATTTCCCTCGTATATTAAACCATCAGGGGAAGACACTCTCCTCACTTATACTGTTCACCTGGTAACATGTCCCCTGCGTGTTAAACCATCAGGGGAACACACTCTCCTCACTTATCCTGTTCACCTGGTGACATGTCCCGTGTATATTAAACCATAAGGGGAACACACTCTCCTCGCTTATACTGTTCACCTGGTAACATGTCCCGTGTATATTAAACCATCAGGGGAACACACTCTCCTCACTTATACTGTTCACCTGGTAACATGTCCTGTGTGCATGAAACCATCAGAGGAACACACTCTCCTCACTTATACTGTTCATCTGGTAACAAGTCCCGTCAGTATTAAACCATCAGGGGAACACACTCTCCTCACTTATACTGTTCACCTGGTAACATGTCCAGTGTATATTAAACCATCAGGGGAACACACTCTCCTCACTTATACTGTTCACCTGGTAACATGTCCCGTCAGTATTTAACAATCAGGGGAACACACTCTCGTCAATTATACTGTTCACCTGGTAACATGTCCCGTGCGTGTTAAACCATCAGGGGAACACACTCTCCTCACTTATACTGTTCACCTGGTATCATGTCCCGTGAGTATTAAACAATCAGGGGAACACACTCTCCTCACTTATACTGTTCACCAGATAATATGTCCAGTGCATATTAAACCATCAGGGGAACACATTCTCCTCACTTATACTGTTCACCTGGTAACATGTCCTGTGTATATTAAACCATCAGGGGAACACACTCTCCTTACTTATACTGTTCACCTGGTAACATGTCCCGTGAATATTAAACCATCAGGGGAAAGCACTCCCCTCACTTATACTGTTCTCCTGGTAACATGTCCCGTGTATATGAAACCATCAGGGGAACACATTCTCCTCACTGAGACTGTTCACCTGGTAACATGTCCCGTGCGTGTTAAACCATCAGGGTAACACACTCTCCTCACTTATCCTGTTCACCTGGTAACATGTTCCGTGAGTATTAAACAATCAGGGGAACACACTCTCCTCACTTATACTGTTCACCTGGTAACATTTCCCTCGTATATTAAACCATCAGGGGAACACACTCTCCTCACTTATACTGTTCACCTGGTAACATTTCCCTCGTATATTAAACCATCAGGGGAACACACTCTCCTCACTTATACTGTTCACCTGGTAACATGTCCCATGTGTATTAAACAATCAGGGGAACACACTCTCCTCACTTATACTGTTCACCTGGTAACATTTCCCTCGTATATTAAACCATCAGGGGAAGACACTCTCCTCACTTATACTGTTCACCTGGTAACATGTCCCCTGCGTGTTAAACCATCAGGGGAACACACTCTCCTCACTTATCCTGTTCACCTGGTGACATGTCCCGTGAGCATAAAACAATCAGGGGAACACACTCTCCTCACTTATCCTGTTCACCTGGTGACATGTCCCGTGTATATTAAACCATAAGGGGAACACACTCTCCTCGCTTATACTGTTCACCTGGTAACATGTCCCGTGTATATTAAACCATCAGGGGAACACACTCTCCTCACTTATACTGTTCACCTGGTAACATGTCCTGTGTGCATGAAACCATCAGAGGAACACACTCTCCTCACTTATACTGTTCATCTGGTAACAAGTCCCGTCAGTATTAAACCATCAGGGGAACACACTCTCCTCACTTATACTGTTCACCTGGTAACATGTCCAGTGTATATTAAACCATCAGGGGAACACACTCTCCTCACTTATACTGTTCACCTGGTAACATGTCCCGTCAGTATTTAACAATCAGGGGAACACACTCTCGTCAATTATACTGTTCACCTGGTAACATGTCCCGTGCGTGTTAAACCATCAGGGGAACACACTCTCCTCACTTATACTGTTCACCTGGTATCATGTCCCGTGAGTATTAAACAATCAGGGGAACACACTCTCCTCACTTATACTGTTCACCAGATAATATGTCCAGTGCATATTAAACCATCAGGGGAACACATTCTCCTCACTTATACTGTTCACCTGGTAACATGTCCTGTGTATATTAAACCATCAGGGGAAAACACTCTCCTTACTTATACTGTTCACCTGGTAACATGTCCCGTGAATATTAAACCATCAGGGGAAAGCACTCCCCTCACTTATACTGTTCTCCTGGTAACATGTCCCGTGTATATGAAACCATCAGGGGAACACACTCTCCTCACTTATACTGTTCACCTGGTAACATGTCCCGTGTGCATTAAACCATCAGGGGAACACACTCTCCTCACTTATACTGTTCACCTGGTAACATGTCCTGTGTGCATGAAACCTTCAGAGGAACACACTCTCCTCACTGAAACTGTTCATCTGGTAACATGTCCCGTCAGTATTAAACCATCAGGAGAACACAGTCTCCTCACTTATACTGTTCACCTGGTAACATGTCCTTTGCATATTTAACCATCAGGGGAAAACACTCTGCTCACTTATACTGTTCACCTGGTGACATGTCCCGTGTGTATTAAACAATCAGGGGAACACATTCTCCTCACTTATACTGTTCACCTGGTGACATGTCCCGTGTGTATTAAACAATCAGGGGAACTCACTCTCCTCACTTATACTGTTCACCTGGTAACATGTCCAGTGTATATTAAACCATCAGGGGAACACACTCTCCTCACTTATACTGTTCAGCTGGTGAAATGTCCCGTGTGTATTAAACAATCAGGGGAACTCACTCTCCTCACTTATACTGTTCACCTGGTAACATGTCCCGTGCGTGTTAAACCATCAGGGGAACACACTCTCCTCACTTATACTGTTCAGCTGGTGACATGTCCTGTGTATATTAAACAATCAGGGGAACACACTCTCCTCACTTATACTGTTCACCTGGTAACATTTCCCTCGTATATTAAACCATCAGTGGAACACACTCTCCTCACTTATACTGTTCACCTGGTAACATGTCCGGTGTGTATTAAACAATCAGGGGAAGACACTCTCCTCACTTATACTGTTCACCTGGTAACATGTCCTGTGTGCATTAAACCATCAGAGGAACACACTCTCCTCACTTATACTGTTCATCTGGTAACATGTCCCGTCAGTATTAAACCATCAGGAGAACACAGTCTCCTCACTTATACTGTTCACCTGGTAACATGTCCTTTGCATATTTAACCATCAGGGGAAAACATTCTGCTCACTTATACTGTTCACCTGGTGACATGTCCCGTGTGTATTAAACAATCAGGGGAACACACTCTCCTCACTTATACTGTTCACCTGGTAACATGTCCCGTCAGTATTTAACAATCAGGGGAACACACTCTCGTCAATTATACTGTTCACCTGGTAACATGTCCCGTGCGTGTTAAACCATCAGGGGAACACACTCTCCTCACTTATACTGTTCACCTTTTATCATGTCCCGTGAGTATTAAACAATCAGGGGAACACACTCTCCTCACTTATACTGTTCACCAGATAATATGTCCAGTGCATATTAAACCATCAGGGGAACACATTCTCCTCACTTATACTGTTCACCTGGTAACATGTCCTGTGTATATTAAACCATCAGGGGAAAACACTCTCCTTACTTATACTGTTCACCTGGTAACATGTCCCGTGAATATTAAACCATCAGGGGAAAGCACTCCCCTCACTTATACTGTTCTACTGGTAACATGTCCCGTGTATATGAAACCATCAGGGGAACACACTCTCCTCACTTATACTGTTCACCTGGTAACATGTCCCGTGTGCATTAAACCATCAGGGGAACACACTCTCCTCACTTATACTGTTCACCTGGTAACATGTCCTGTGTGCATGAAACCTTCAGAGGAACACACTCTCCTCACTGAAACTGTTCATCTGGTAACATGTCCCGTCAGTATTAAACCATCAGGAGAACACAGTCTCCTCACTTATACTGTTCACCTGGTAACATGTCCTTTGCATATTTAACCATCAGGGGAAAACACTCTGCTCACTTATACTGTTCACCTGGTGACATGTCCCGTGTGTATTAAACAATCAGGGGAACACATTCTCCTCACTTATACTGTTCACCTGGTGACATGTCCCGTGTGTATTAAACAATCAGGGGAACTCACTCTCCTCACTTATACTGTTCACCTGGTAACATGTCCAGTGTATATTAAACCATCAGGGGAACACACTCTCCTCACTTATACTGTTCAGCTGGTGACATGTCCCGTGTGTATTAAACAATCAGGGGAACTCACTCTCCTCACTTATACTGTTCACCTGGTAACATGTCCCGTGCGTGTTAAACCATCAGGGGAACACACTCTCCTCACTTATACTGTTCAGCTGGTGACATGTCCTGTGTATATTAAACAATCAGGGGAACACACTCTCCTCACTTATACTGTTCACCTGGTAACATTTCCCTCGTATATTAAACCATCAGTGGAACACACTCTCCTCACTTATACTGTTCACCTGGTAACATGTCCGGTGTGTATTAAACAATCAGGGGAAGACACTCTCCTCACTTATACTGTTCACCTGGTAACATGTCCTGTGTGCATTAAACCATCAGAGGAACACACTCTCCTCACTTATACTGTTCATCTGGTAACATGTCCCGTCAGTATTAAACCATCAGGAGAACACAGTCTCCTCACTTATACTGTTCACCTGGTAACATGTCCTTTGCATATTTAACCATCAGGGGAAAACATTCTGCTCACTTATACTGTTCACCTGGTGACATGTCCCGTGTGTATTAAACAATCAGGGGAACACACTCTCCTCACTTATACTGTTCACCCGATGACATGTCCCGTGTGTATTAAACAATCAGGGGAACACACTCTCCTCACTTATACTGTTCACCTGGTGACATGTCCCGTGTGTATTAAACAATCAGGGGAACCCACTCTCCTCACTTATACTGTTCACCTGGTGACATGTCCCGTGTGTATTAAACAATCAGGGGAACACACTCTCCTCACATATACTGTTCACCTGGTAACATGTCCTGTGTATATTAAACCATCAGGGGAACACACTCTCCTCACTTATACTGTTCACCTGGTGACATGTCCCGTCAGTATTAAACAATCAGGGGAACACACTCTCGTCAATTATACTGTTCACCTGGTAACATGTCCCGTGCGTGTTAAACCATCAGGGGAACACACTCTCCTCACTTATACTGTTCACCTGGTAACATGTCCCGTGAGTATTAAACAATCAGGGGAACACACTCTCCTCACTTATACTGTTCACCTGGTAACATGTCCTGTTTGTATTAAACAATCAGGGGAACACACTCTCCTCACTTATACTGTTCACCTGGTAACATGTCCTGTGTATATTAAACCATCAGGGGAACACATTCTCCTCACTTATACTGTTCACCTGGTAACATGTCCTGTTTGTATTAAACAATCAGGGGAACACACTCTCCTCACTTATACTGTTCACCTGGTAACATGTCCTGTGTATATTAAACCATCAGGGGAACACACTCTCCTTACTTATACTGTTCACCTGGTAACATGTCCCGTGAATATTAAACCATCAGGGGAAAGCACTCCCCTCACTTATACTGTTCTCCTGGTAACATGTCCCGTGTATATGAAACCTTCAGGGGAACACACTCTCCTCACTTATACTGTTCACCTGGTAACATGTCCCGTGTGTATTAAACAATCAGGGGAACACACTCTCCTCACTTATACTGTTCACCTGGTGACATGTCCCGTGTGTATTAAACAATCAGTGGAACACACTCTCCTCACTTATACTTTTCACCTGGTAACATGTCCCGTGTGTATTGAACAATCAGGGGAACGCACTCTCCTCACTTACACTGTTCACCTGGTGAAATGTCCCGTGTGTATTAAACCATCAGGGGAACAGACTCTCCTCACTTATACTGTTCACCTGGTGACATGTCCCGTCAGTATTAAACAATCAGGGGAACAGACTCTCTTCACTTATACTGTTCACCTGATAACATGTCCCGTGTGCATTAAACCATCAGGGGAACACACTCTCCTCACTTATACTGTTCACCTGGTAACATGTCCCGTGTGTATTGAACAATCAGGGGAACACACTCTCCTCACTTACACTGTTCACCTGGTGAAATGTCCCGTGTGTATTAAACAATCAGGGGATCACACTCTCCTCAATTATACTGTTCACCTGCTGACATGTCCCGGGTATATTAAACCATCAGCGGAACACACTCTACTAACTTATCCTGTTCACCTGGTAACATGTCCCGTGCGTGTTAAACCATCAGGGGAACACACTCTCCTCACATATACTGTTCACCTGGTGACATGTCCCGTGTGTATTAAACAATCAGGGGAACACACTCTCCTCACTTATACTGTTCACCTGGTGACATGTCCCGTGTGTATTAAACAATCAGGGGATCACACTCTCCTCAATTATACTGTTCACCTGGTAACATGTCCCGTGTATACTAAACCATCAGGGGAACTCACTCTCCTCACTTATACTGTTCATCTGGTAACATGTCCCGTGCATATTAAACCATCAGTGGAACACACTCTCCTCACTTATACTGTTCACCTGGTAACATGTCCTGTATGTATTAAACAATCAGGGGAACACACTCTCCTCATTTATACTGTTCATCTGGTAACATGTCCAGTGAATATTAAACCATCAGGGGAACACATTCTACACACTTATCCTGTTCACCTGGTGACATGTCCTGTATGTATTAAACAATCAGGGGAACACACTCGCCTCACTTATACTGTTCACCTGGTAACATGTCCCGTGTGTATTAAACAATCAGGGGAACACACTCTCCTCACTTATACTATTCACCTGGTAACATGTCCCGTGCGTGTTAAACCATCAGGGGAACACAATCTCCTCACTTATTCTGTTCACCTGGTAACATGTCCCGTGTATATTAACCCATCAGGTGAACACACTCTCCTCATTTGTACTGTTCACCTGGTAATATGTCCAGTGTATATTAAACAATCAGGGGAACACATTCTCCTCACTTATACTGTTCACCTGGTAACATGTCCCCTGCGTGTTAAACCATCTGGGGAACACACTCTTCTCACTTATCCTGTTCACCTGGTAACATGTTCCGTGAGTATTAAACAATCAGGGGAACACACTCTCCTCACTTATACTGTTCAACTGGTAACATTTCCCTCGTATATTAAACCATCAGGGGAACACACTCTCCTCACTTATACTGTTCACCTGGTAACATTTCCCTCGTATTTTAAACCATCAGGGGAACACACTCTCCTCACATATACTGTTCACCTGGTAACATGTCCCGTGCGTGTTAAACCATCAGGGGAACACTCTCTCCTCACTTATACTGTTCACCTGGTAACATGTCCCGTGAGTATAAAACAATCAGGGGAACATACTCTCCTCACTTATACTGTTCACCTGGTGACATGACCCGTCTGTATTAACCCATCAGGTGAACACACTCGCCTCACTTATACTGTTCATCTGGTAACATGTCCAGTGTATATTAAACAATCAGGGGAACACACTCTCCTCACTTATACTGTTCACCTGGTAATATGTCCAGTGCATATTAAACCATCAGGGGAACACATTCTCCTCACTTATACTGTTCACCTGGTAACATGTCCCGTGCGTGTTAAACCATCAGGGTAACACACTCTCCTCACTTATCCTGTTCACCTGGTAACATGTTCCGTGAGTATTAAACAATCAGGGGAACACACTCTCCTCACTTATACTGTTCACCTGGTAACATTTCCCTCGTATATTAAACCATCAGGGGAACACACTCTCCTCACTTATACTGTTCACCTGGTAACATTTCCCTCGTATATTAAACCATCAGGGGAACACACTCTCCTCACTTATACTGTTCACCTGGTAACATGTCCCATGTGTATTAAACAATCAGGGGAACACACTCTCCTCACTTATACTGTTCACCTGGTAACATTTCCCTCGTATATTAAACCATCAGGGGAAGACACTCTCCTCACTTATACTGTTCACCTGGTAACATGTCCCCTGCGTGTTAAACCATCAGGGGAACACACTCTCCTCACTTATACTGTTCACCTGGTGACATGTCCCGTGAGCATAAAACAATCAGGGGAACACACTCTCCTCACTTATCCTGTTCACCTGGTGACATGTCCCGTGTATATTAAACCATAAGGGGAACACACTCTCCTCGCTTATACTGTTCACCTGGTAACATGTCCCGTGTATATTAAACCATCAGGGGAACACACTCTCCTCACTTATACTGTTCACCTGGTAACATGTCCTGTGTGCATGAAACCATCAGAGGAACACACTCTCCTCACTTATACTGTTCATCTGGTAACATGTCCCGTCAGTATTAAACCATCAGGGGAACACACTCTCCTCACTTATACTGTTCACCTGGTAACATGTCCAGTGTATATTAAACCATCAGGGGAACACACTCTCCTCACTTATACTGTTCACCTGGTAACATGTCCCGTCAGTATTTAACAATCAGGGGAACACACTCTCGTCAATTATACTGTTCACCTGGTAACATGTCCCGTGCGTGTTAAACCATCAGGGGAACACACTCTCCTCACTTATACTGTTCACCTGGTATCATGTCCCGTGAGTATTAAACAATCAGGGGAACACACTCTCCTCACTTATACTGTTCACCTGGTAACATGTCCTGTTTGTATTAAACAATCAGGGGAACACACTCTCCTCACTTATACTGTTCACCTGGTAACATGTCCTGTGTATATTAAACCATCAGGGGAACACACTCTCCTTACTTATACTGTTCACCTGGTAACATGTCCCGTGAATATTAAACCATCAGGGGAAAGCACTCCCCTCACTTATACTGTTCTCCTGGTAACATGTCCCGTGTATATGAAACCTTCAGGGGAACACACTCTCCTCACTTATACTGTTCACCTGGTAACATGTCCCGTGTGTATTAAACAATCAGGGGAACACACTCTCCTCACTTATACTGTTCACCTGGTGACATGTCCCGTGTGTATTAAACAATCAGTGGAACACACTCTCCTCACTTATACTTTTCACCTGGTAACATGTCCCGTGTGTATTGAACAATCAGGGGAACGCACTCTCCTCACTTACACTGTTCACCTGGTGAAATGTCCCGTGTGTATTAAACCATCAGGGGAACAGACTCTCCTCACTTATACTGTTCACCTGGTGACATGTCCCGTCAGTATTAAACAATCAGGGGAACAGACTCTCTTCACTTATACTGTTCACCTGATAACATGACCCGTGTGCATTAAACCATCAGGGGAACACACTCTCCTCACTTATACTGTTCACCTGGTAACATGTCCCGTGTGTATTGAACAATCAGGGGAACACACTCTCCTCACTTACACTGTTCACCTGGTGAAATGTCCCGTGTGTATTAAACAATCAGGGGATCACACTCTCCTCAATTATACTGTTCACCTGCTGACATGTCCCGGGTATATTAAACCATCAGCGGAACACACTCTACTAACTTATCCTGTTCACCTGGTAACATGTCCCGTGCGTGTTAAACCATCAGGGGAACACACTCTCCTCACATATACTGTTCACCTGGTGACATGTCCCGTGTGTATTAAACAATCAGGGGAACACACTCTCCTCACTTATACTGTTCACCTGGTGACATGTCCCGTGTGTATTAAACAATCAGGGGATCACACTCTCCTCAATTATACTGTTCACCTGGTAACATGTCCCGTGTATACTAAACCATCAGGGGAACTCACTCTCCTCACTTATACTGTTCATCTGGTAACATGTCCCGTGCATATTAAACCATCAGTGGAACACACTCTCCTCACTTATACTGTTCACCTGGTAACATGTCCTGTATGTATTAAACAATCAGGGGAACACACTCTCCTCATTTATACTGTTCATCTGGTAACATGTCCAGTGAATATTAAACCATCAGGGGAACACATTCTACACACTTATCCTGTTCACCTGGTGACATGTCCTGTATGTATTAAACAATCAGGGGAACACACTCGCCTCACTTATACTGTTCACCTGGTAACATGTCCCGTGTGTATTAAACAATCAGGGGAACACACTCTCCTCACTTATACTATTCACCTGGTAACATGTCCCGTGCGTGTTAAACCATCAGGGGAACACAATCTCCTCACTTATTCTGTTCACCTGGTAACATGTCCCGTGTATATTAACCCATCAGGTGAACACACTCTCCTCATTTGTACTGTTCACCTGGTAATATGTCCAGTGTATATTAAACAATCAGGGGAACACATTCTCCTCACTTATACTGTTCACCTGGTAACATGTCCCCTGCGTGTTAAACCATCTGGGGAACACACTCTTCTCACTTATCCTGTTCACCTGGTAACATGTTCCGTGAGTATTAAACAATCAGGGGAACACACTCTCCTCACTTATACTGTTCAACTGGTAACATTTCCCTCGTATATTAAACCATCAGGGGAACACACTCTCCTCACTTATACTGTTCACCTGGTAACATTTCCCTCGTATTTTAAACCATCAGGGGAACACACTCTCCTCACATATACTGTTCACCTGGTAACATGTCCCGTGCGTGTTAAACCATCAGGGGAACACTCTCTCCTCACTTATACTGTTCACCTGGTAACATGTCCCGTGAGTATAAAACAATCAGGGGAACATACTCTCCTCACTTATACTGTTCACCTGGTGACATGACCCGTCTGTATTAACCCATCAGGTGAACACACTCGCCTCACTTATACTGTTCATCTGGTAACATGTCCAGTGTATATTAAACAATCAGGGGAACACACTCTCCTCACTTATACTGTTCACCTGGTAATATGTCCAGTGCATATTAAACCATCAGGGGAACACATTCTCCTCACTTATACTGTTCACCTGGTAACATGTCCCGTGCGTGTTAAACCATCAGGGTAACACACTCTCCTCACTTATCCTGTTCACCTGGTAACATGTTCCGTGAGTATTAAACAATCAGGGGAACACACTCTCCTCACTTATACTGTTCACCTGGTAACATTTCCCTCGTATATTAAACCATCAGGGGAACACACTCTCCTCACTTATACTGTTCACCTGGTAACATTTCCCTCGTATATTAAACCATCAGGGGAACACACTCTCCTCACTTATACTGTTCACCTGGTAACATGTCCCATGTGTATTAAACAATCAGGGGAACACACTCTCCTCACTTATACTGTTCACCTGGTAACATTTCCCTCGTATATTAAACCATCAGGGGAAGACACTCTCCTCACTTATACTGTTCACCTGGTAACATGTCCCCTGCGTGTTAAACCATCAGGGGAACACACTCTCCTCACTTATACTGTTCACCTGGTGACATGTCCCGTGAGCATAAAACAATCAGGGGAACACACTCTCCTCACTTATCCTGTTCACCTGGTGACATGTCCCGTGTATATTAAACCATAAGGGGAACACACTCTCCTCGCTTATACTGTTCACCTGGTAACATGTCCCGTGTATATTAAACCATCAGGGGAACACACTCTCCTCACTTATACTGTTCACCTGGTAACATGTCCTGTGTGCATGAAACCATCAGAGGAACACACTCTCCTCACTTATACTGTTCATCTGGTAACATGTCCCGTCAGTATTAAACCATCAGGGGAACACACTCTCCTCACTTATACTGTTCACCTGGTAACATGTCCAGTGTATATTAAACCATCAGGGGAACACACTCTCCTCACTTATACTGTTCACCTGGTAACATGTCCCGTCAGTATTTAACAATCAGGGGAACACACTCTCGTCAATTATACTGTTCACCTGGTAACATGTCCCGTGCGTGTTAAACCATCAGGGGAACACACTCTCCTCACTTATACTGTTCACCTGGTATCATGTCCCGTGAGTATTAAACAATCAGGGGAACACACTCTCCTCACTTATACTGTTCACCAGATAATATGTCCAGTGCATATTAAACCATCAGGGGAACACATTCTCCTGACTTATACTGTTCACCTGGTAACATGTCCTGTGTATATTAAACCATCAGGGGAACACACTCTCCTTACTTATACTGTTCACCTGGTAACATCTCCCGTGAATATTAAACCATCAGGGGAAAGCACTCCCCTCACTTATACTGTTCTCCTGGTAACATGTCCCGTGTATATGAAACCATCAGGGGAACACACTCTCCTCACTTATACTGTTCACCTGGTAACATGTCCCGTGTGCATTAAACCATCAGGGGAACACACTCTCCTCACTTATACTGTTCACCTGGTAACATGTCCTGTGTGCATGAAACCATCAGAGGAACACACTCTCCTCACTGAAACTGTTCATCTGGTAACATGTCCCGTCAGTATTAAACCATCAGGAGAACACAGTCTCCTCACTTATACTGTTCACCTGGTAACATGTCCTTTGCATATTTAACCATCAGGGGAAAACACTCTGCTCACTTATACTGTTCACCTGGTGACATGTCCCGTGTGTATTAAACAATCAGGGGAACACATTCTCCTCACTTATACTGTTCACCTGGTGACATGTCCCGTGTGTATTAAACAATCAGGGGAACTCACTCTCCTCACTTATACTGTTCACCTGGTAACATGTCCAGTGTATATTAAACCATCAGGGGAACACACTCTCCTCACTTATACTGTTCACCTGGTGACATGTCCCGTGTGTATTAAACAATCAGGGGAACTCACTCTCCTCACTTATACTGTTCACCTGGTAACATGTCCAGTGTATATTAAACCATCAGGGGAACACACTCTCCTCACTTATACTGTTCACCTGGTGACATGTCCCGTCAGTATTTAACAATCAGGGGAACACACTCTCGTCAATTATACTGTTCACCTGGTAACATTTCCCGTGCGTGTTAAACCATCAGGGGAACACACTCTCCTCACTTATACTGTTCACCTGGTAACATGTCCAGTGAGTATTAAACAATCAGGGGAACACACTCTCCTCACTTATACTGTTCACCAGATAATATGTCCAGTGTATATTAAACCATCAGGGGAACACATTCTCCTCACTTATACTGTTCACCTGGTAACATGTCCTGTTTGTATTAAACAATCAGGGGAATACACTCTCCTCACTTATACTGTTCATCCTGGTAACATGTCCTGTGTAAATTAAACCATCAGGGGAACACACTCTCCTTACTTATACTGTTCACCTGGTAACATGTCCCGTGAATATTAAACCATCAGGGGAAAGCACTCCCCTCACTTATACTGTTCTCCTGGTAACATGTCCCGTTTATATGAAACCATCAGGGGAACACACTCTCCTCACTTATACTGTTCACCTGGTAACATGTCCCGTGTGCATTAAACCATCAGGGGAACACACTCTCCTCACTTATACTGTTCACCTGGTAACATGTCCCGTGTGTATTGAACAATCAGGGGAACACACTCTACTCACTTACACTGTTCACCTGGTGAAATGTCCCGTGTGTATTAAAGAATCAGGGGAACAGACTCTCCTCACTTATACTGTTCACCTGGTGACATGTCCCGTCAGTATTAAACAATCAGGGGAACAGACTCTCCTCACTTATACTGTTCATCTGGTAACATGTCCCGTGCATATTAAACCATCAGGGGAACACACTCTCCTCACTTATACTGTTCTCCTGGTAACATGTCCCGTGTATATGAAACCATCAGGGGAACTCACTCTCCTCACTTATAGTGTTCATCTGGTAACATGTCCAGTGAATATTAAACCATCAGGGGAACACATTCTCCTCACTTATACTGTTCATCTGGTAACATGTCCCGTGCATATTAAACCATCAGGGGAACACACTCTCCTCACTTATACTGTTCACCTGGTAACATGTCCAGTGAATATTAAACCATCAGTGGAACACATTCTCCTCAATTATACTGTTCATCTGGTAACATGTCCAGTGAATATTAAACCATCAGGGGAACACACTCTCCTCACTTATACTGTTCACCTGGTGACATGTCCCGTCAGTATTAAACAATCAGGGGAACAGACTCTCTTCACTTATACTGTTCACCTGATAACATGTCCCGTGTGCATTAAACCATCAGGGGAACACACTCTCCTCACTTATACTGTTCACCTGGTAACATGTCCCGTGTGTATTGAACAATCAGGGGAACACACTCTCCTCACTTACACTGTTCACCTGGTGAAATGTCCCGTGTGTATTAAACAATCAGGGGATCACACTCTCCTCAATTATACTGTTCACCTGCTGACATGTCCCGGGTATATTAAACCATCAGCGGAACACACTCTACTAACTTATCCTGTTCACCTGGTAACATGTCCCGTGCGTGTTAAACCATCAGGGGAACACACTCTCCTCACATATACTGTTCACCTGGTGACATGTCCCGTGTGTATTAAACAATCAGGGGAACACACTCTCCTCACTTATACTGTTCACCTGGTGACATGTCCCGTGTGTATTAAACAATCAGGGGATCACACTCTCCTCAATTATACTGTTCACCTGGTAACATGTCCCGTGTATACTAAACCATCAGGGGAACTCACTCTCCTCACTTATACTGTTCATCTGGTAACATGTCCCGTGCATATTAAACCATCAGTGGAACACACTCTCCTCACTTATACTGTTCACCTGGTAACATGTCCTGTATGTATTAAACAATCAGGGGAACACACTCTCCTCATTTATACTGTTCATCTGGTAACATGTCCAGTGAATATTAAACCATCAGGGGAACACATTCTACACACTTATCCTGTTCACCTGGTGACATGTCCTGTATGTATTAAACAATCAGGGGAACACACTCGCCTCACTTATACTGTTCACCTGGTAACATGTCCCGTGTGTATTAAACAATCAGGGGAACACACTCTCCTCACTTATACTATTCACCTGGTAACATGTCCCGTGCGTGTTAAACCATCAGGGGAACACAATCTCCTCACTTATTCTGTTCACCTGGTAACATGTCCCGTGTATATTAACCCATCAGGTGAACACACTCTCCTCATTTGTACTGTTCACCTGGTAATATGTCCAGTGTATATTAAACAATCAGGGGAACACATTCTCCTCACTTATACTGTTCACCTGGTAACATGTCCCCTGCGTGTTAAACCATCTGGGGAACACACTCTTCTCACTTATCCTGTTCACCTGGTAACATGTTCCGTGAGTATTAAACAATCAGGGGAACACACTCTCCTCACTTATACTGTTCAACTGGTAACATTTCCCTCGTATATTAAACCATCAGGGGAACACACTCTCCTCACTTATACTGTTCACCTGGTAACATTTCCCTCGTATTTTAAACCATCAGGGGAACACACTCTCCTCACATATACTGTTCACCTGGTAACATGTCCCGTGCGTGTTAAACCATCAGGGGAACACTCTCTCCTCACTTATACTGTTCACCTGGTAACATGTCCCGTGAGTATAAAACAATCAGGGGAACATACTCTCCTCACTTATACTGTTCACCTGGTGACATGACCCGTCTGTATTAACCCATCAGGTGAACACACTCGCCTCACTTATACCGTTCATCTGGTAACATGTCCAGTGTATATTAAACAATCAGGGGAACACACTCTCCTCACTTATACTGTTCACCTGGTAATATGTCCAGTGCATATTAAACCATCAGGGGAACACATTCTCCTCACTTATACTGTTCACCTGGTAACATGTCCCGTGCGTGTTAAACCATCAGGGTAACACACTCTCCTCACTTATCCTGTTCACCTGGTAACATGTTCCGTGAGTATTAAACAATCAGGGGAACACACTCTCCTCACTTATACTGTTCACCTGGTAACATTTCCCTCGTATATTAAACCATCAGGGGAACACACTCTCCTCACTTATACTGTTCACCTGGTAACATTTCCCTCGTATATTAAACCATCAGGGGAACACACTCTCCTCACTTATACTGTTCACCTGGTAACATGTCCCATGTGTATTAAACAATCAGGGGAACACACTCTCCTCACTTATACTGTTCACCTGGTAACATTTCCCTCGTATATTAAACCATCAGGGGAAGACACTCTCCTCACTTATACTGTTCACCTGGTAACATGTCCCCTGCGTGTTAAACCATCAGGGGAACACACTCTCCTCACTTATACTGTTCACCTGGTGACATGTCCCGTGAGCATAAAACAATCAGGGGAACACACTCTCCTCACTTATCCTGTTCACCTGGTGACATGTCCCGTGTATATTAAACCATAAGGGGAACACACTCTCCTCGCTTATACTGTTCACCTGGTAACATGTCCCGTGTATATTAAACCATCAGGGGAACACACTCTCCTCACTTATACTGTTCACCTGGTAACATGTCCTGTGTGCATGAAACCATCAGAGGAACACACTCTCCTCACTTATACTGTTCATCTGGTAACATGTCCCGTCAGTATTAAACCATCAGGGGAACACACTCTCCTCACTTATACTGTTCACCTGGTAACATGTCCAGTGTATATTAAACCATCAGGGGAACACACTCTCCTCACTTATACTGTTCACCTGGTAACATGTCCCGTCAGTATTTAACAATCAGGGGAACACACTCTCGTCAATTATACTGTTCACCTGGTAACATGTCCCGTGCGTGTTAAACCATCAGGGGAACACACTCTCCTCACTTATACTGTTCACCTGGTATCATGTCCCGTGAGTATTAAACAATCAGGGGAACACACTCTCCTCACTTATACTGTTCACCAGATAATATGTCCAGTGCATATTAAACCATCAGGGGAACACATTCTCCTGACTTATACTGTTCACCTGGTAACATGTCCTGTGTATATTAAACCATCAGGGGAACACACTCTCCTTACTTATACTGTTCACCTGGTAACATCTCCCGTGAATATTAAACCATCAGGGGAAAGCACTCCCCTCACTTATACTGTTCTCCTGGTAACATGTCCCGTGTATATGAAACCATCAGGGGAACACACTCTCCTCACTTATACTGTTCACCTGGTAACATGTCCCGTGTGCATTAAACCATCAGGGGAACACACTCTCCTCACTTATACTGTTCACCTGGTAACATGTCCTGTGTGCATGAAACCATCAGAGGAACACACTCTCCTCACTGAAACTGTTCATCTGGTAACATGTCCCGTCAGTATTAAACCATCAGGAGAACACAGTCTCCTCACTTATACTGTTCACCTGGTAACATGTCCTTTGCATATTTAACCATCAGGGGAAAACACTCTGCTCACTTATACTGTTCACCTGGTGACATGTCCCGTGTGTATTAAACAATCAGGGGAACACATTCTCCTCACTTATACTGTTCACCTGGTGACATGTCCCGTGTGTATTAAACAATCAGGGGAACTCACTCTCCTCACTTATACTGTTCACCTGGTAACATGTCCAGTGTATATTAAACCATCAGGGGAACACACTCTCCTCACTTATACTGTTCACCTGGTGACATGTCCCGTGTGTATTAAACAATCAGGGGAACTCACTCTCCTCACTTATACTGTTCACCTGGTAACATGTCCAGTGTATATTAAACCATCAGGGGAACACACTCTCCTCACTTATACTGTTCACCTGGTGACATGTCCCGTCAGTATTTAACAATCAGGGGAACACACTCTCGTCAATTATACTGTTCACCTGGTAACATTTCCCGTGCGTGTTAAACCATCAGGGGAACACACTCTCCTCACTTATACTGTTCACCTGGTAACATGTCCAGTGAGTATTAAACAATCAGGGGAACACACTCTCCTCACTTATACTGTTCACCAGATAATATGTCCAGTGTATATTAAACCATCAGGGGAACACATTCTCCTCACTTATACTGTTCACCTGGTAACATGTCCTGTTTGTATTAAACAATCAGGGGAATACACTCTCCTCACTTATACTGTTCATCCTGGTAACATGTCCTGTGTAAATTAAACCATCAGGGGAACACACTCTCCTTACTTATACTGTTCACCTGGTAACATGTCCCGTGAATATTAAACCATCAGGGGAAAGCACTCCCCTCACTTATACTGTTCTCCTGGTAACATGTCCCGTTTATATGAAACCATCAGGGGAACACACTCTCCTCACTTATACTGTTCACCTGGTAACATGTCCCGTGTGCATTAAACCATCAGGGGAACACACTCTCCTCACTTATACTGTTCACCTGGTAACATGTCCCGTGTGTATTGAACAATCAGGGGAACACACTCTACTCACTTACACTGTTCACCTGGTGAAATATCCCGTGTGTATTAAAGAATCAGGGGAACAGACTCTCCTCACTTATACTGTTCACCTGGTGACATGTCCCGTCAGTATTAAACAATCAGGGGAACAGACTCTCCTCACTTATACTGTTCATCTGGTAACATGTCCCGTGCATATTAAACCATCAGGGGAACACACTCTCCTCACTTATACTGTTCTCCTGGTAACATGTCCCGTGTATATGAAACCATCAGGGGAACTCACTCTCCTCACTTATAGTGTTCATCTGGTAACATGTCCAGTGAATATTAAACCATCAGGGGAACACATTCTCCTCACTTATACTGTTCATCTGGTAACATGTCCCGTGCATATTAAACCATCAGGGGAACACACTCTCCTCACTTATACTGTTCACCTGGTAACATGTCCAGTGAATATTAAACCATCAGTGGAACACATTCTCCTCAATTATACTGTTCATCTGGTAACATGTCCAGTGAATATTAAACCATCAGGGGAACACACTCTCATCACTTATACTGTTCATCTGGTAACATGTCCCGTGCATATTAAACCATCAGGGGAACACACTCTCCTCACTTATACTGTTCACCTGGTAACATGTCCAGTGAATATTAAACCATCAGGAGAACACATTCTCCTCACTTATACTGTTCACCTGGTAACATGTCCAGTGAATATTAAACCAACAAGGGAACACACTCTCCTCACTTATACTGTTCACCTGGTAACATGTCCAGTGAATATTAAACCATCAGGGGAACACATTCTCCTCACTTATACTGATCACCTGGTAACATGTCCTGTATGTATTAAACAATCAGGGGAACACACTCTGCTCATTTATACTGTTCATCTGGTAACATGTCCAGTGAATATTAAACCATCAGGGGAACACATTCTACTCACTTATCCTGTTCACCTGGTGACATGTCCCGTGCATATTAAAGCATCAGGGGAACACACTCTCCTCACTTATACTGTTCATCTGGTAACATGTCCAGTGAATATTAAACCATCAGGGGAACACACTCTCCTCACTTATACTGTTCACCTGGTAACATGTCCCGTGCATATTAAACCATCAGGGGAACACTCTCTCCTCACTTATACTGTTCAGCTGGTAACATATCCTGTGTGTATTAAACCATCAGGGGAACACACTCTCCTCACTTACACTGTTCATCTGGTAACATGTCCCGTCAGTATTAAACCATCAGGGGAACACACTCTCCTCACTTATACAGTTCACCTGGTAACATGTCCCGTGAATATTAAACCATCAGGGGAACACACTCTCCTCACTTAGACTTTTCTCTTGGTAACATATCCCGTGTATATTAAACCATCAGGAGAACACACTCTCCTCACTTACACTGTTCACTTGGAAACATGTCCAGTGAATATTAAACCATCAGGGGAACACATTCTCCTCACTTATACTGTTCACCTGGTAACATGTCCAGTGAATATTAAACCAACAAGGGAACACACTCTCCTCACTTATACTGTTCACCTGGTAACATGTCCAGTGAATATTAAACCATCAGGGGAACACATTCTCCTCACTTATACTGTTCACCTGGTAACATGTCCTGTATGTATTAAACAATCAGGGGAACACACTCTCCTCATTTATACTGTTCATCTGGTAACATGTCCAGTGAATATTAAACCATCAGGGGAACACATTCTACTCACTTATCCTGTTCACCTGGTGACATGTCCCGTGCATATTAAACCAACAGGGGAACACTCTCTCCTCACTTATACTGTTCAGCTGGTAACATATCCTGTGTGTATTAAACCATCAGGGGAACACACTCTCCTCACTTACACTGTTCATCTGGTAACATGTCCCGTCAGTATTAAACCATCAGGGGAACACACTCGACTCATTTATACTGTTCATCTGGTAACATGTCCCGTGTATATTAAACCATCAGGGGAACACACTCTCCTCACTTATACTGTTCACCTGGTGACATGTCCCGTGCATATTAAACCAACAGGGGAACACTCTCTCCTCACTTATACTGTTCAGCTGGTAACATATCCTGTGTGTATTAAACCATCAGGGGAACACACTCTCCTCACTTACACTGTTCATCTGGTAACATGTCCCGTCAGTATTAAACCATCAGGGGAACACACTCGACTCATTTATACTGTTCATCTGGTAACATGTCCCGTGTATATTAAACCATCAGGGGAACACACTCTCCTCACTTATACTGTTCACCTGGTGACATGTCCCGTGTATATTAAACAATCATGGGAACAGACTCTCCTCACTTATACTGTTCACCTGGTAACATGTCCCGTGTATATTAAACCATCAGGGGAACACATTCTCCTCACTGATACTGTTCACCTGGTAACATGTCCTGTATGCATTAAACCATCAGGGGAACACACTCTCCTCACTTATACTGTTCACCTGGTAACATTTCCCTCGTATTTTAAACCATCAGGGGAACACACTCTCCTCACTTATCCTGTTCACCTGGTAACATGTTCCGTGAGTATTAAACAATCAGGGGAACACACTCTCCTCACTTATACTGTTCAACTGGTAACATTTCCCTCGTATATTAAACCATCAGGGGAACACACTCTCCTCACTTATACTGTTCAACTGGTAACATTTCCCTCGTATATTAAACCATCAGGGGAACACACTCTCCTCACTTATACTGTTCACCTGGTAACATTTCCCTCGTATTTTAAACCATCAGGGGAACACACTCTCCTCACATATACTGTTCACCTGGTAACATGTCCCGTGCGTGTTAAACCATCAGGGGAACACTCTCTCCTCACTTATACTGTTCACCTGGTAACATGTCCCGTGAGTATAAAACAATCAGGGGAACATACTCTCCTCACTTATACTGTTCACCTGGTGACATGACCCGTCTGTATTAACCCATCAGGTGAACACACTCGCCTCACTTATACTGTTCATCTGGTAACATGTCCAGTGTATATTAAACAATCAGGGGAACACACTCTCCTCACTTATACTGTTCACCTGGTAATATGTCCAGTGTATATTAAACAATCAGGGGAACACACTCTCCTCACTTATACTGTTCACCTGGTAATATGTCCAGTGCATATTAAACCATCAGGGGAACACATTCTCCTCACTTATACTGTTCACCTGGTAACATGTCCCGTGCGTGTTAAACCATCAGGGTAACACACTCTCCTCACTTATCCTGTTCACCTGGTAACATGTTCCGTGAGTATTAAACAATCAGGGGAACACACTCTCCTCACTTATACTGTTCACCTGGTAACATTTCCCTCGTATATTAAACCATCAGGGGAACACACTCTCCTCACTTATACTGTTCACCTGGTAACATTTCCCTCGTATATTAAACCATCAGGGGAACACACTCTCCTCACTTATACTGTTCACCTGGTAACATGTCCCATGTGTATTAAACAATCAGGGGAACACACTCTCCTCACTTATACTGTTCACCTGGTAACATTTCCCTCGTATATTAAACCATCAGGGGAAGACACTCTCCTCACTTATACTGTTCACCTGGTAACATGTCCCCTGCGTGTTAAACCATCAGGGGAACACACTCTCCTCACTTATACTGTTCACCTGGTGACATGTCCCGTGAGCATAAAACAATCAGGGGAACACACTCTCCTCACTTATCCTGTTCACCTGGTGACATGTCCCGTGTATATTAAACCATAAGGGGAACACACTCTCCTCGCTTATACTGTTCACCTGGTAACATGTCCCGTGTATATTAAACCATCAGGGGAACACACTCTCCTCACTTATACTGTTCACCTGGTAACATGTCCTGTGTGCATGAAACCATCAGAGGAACACACTCTCCTCACTTATACTGTTCATCTGGTAACATGTCCCGTCAGTATTAAACCATCAGGGGAACACACTCTCCTCACTTATACTGTTCACCTGGTAACATGTCCAGTGTATATTAAACCATCAGGGGAACACACTCTCCTCACTTATACTGTTCACCTGGTAACATGTCCCGTCAGTATTTAACAATCAGGGGAACACACTCTCGTCAATTATACTGTTCACCTGGTAACATGTCCCGTGCGTGTTAAACCATCAGGGGAACACACTCTCCTCACTTATACTGTTCACCTGGTATCATGTCCCGTGAGTATTAAACAATCAGGGGAACACACTCTCCTCACTTATACTGTTCACCAGATAATATGTCCAGTGCATATTAAACCATCAGGGGAACACATTCTCCTGACTTATACTGTTCACCTGGTAACATGTCCTGTGTATATTAAACCATCAGGGGAACACACTCTCCTTACTTATACTGTTCACCTGGTAACATCTCCCGTGAATATTAAACCATCAGGGGAAAGCACTCCCCTCACTTATACTGTTCTCCTGGTAACATGTCCCGTGTATATGAAACCATCAGGGGAACACACTCTCCTCACTTATACTGTTCACCTGGTAACATGTCCCGTGTGCATTAAACCATCAGGGGAACACACTCTCCTCACTTATACTGTTCACCTGGTAACATGTCCTGTGTGCATGAAACCATCAGAGGAACACACTCTCCTCACTGAAACTGTTCATCTGGTAACATGTCCCGTCAGTATTAAACCATCAGGAGAACACAGTCTCCTCACTTATACTGTTCACCTGGTAACATGTCCTTTGCATATTTAACCATCAGGGGAAAACACTCTGCTCACTTATACTGTTCACCTGGTGACATGTCCCGTGTGTATTAAACAATCAGGGGAACACATTCTCCTCACTTATACTGTTCACCTGGTGACATGTCCCGTGTGTATTAAACAATCAGGGGAACTCACTCTCCTCACTTATACTGTTCACCTGGTAACATGTCCAGTGTATATTAAACCATCAGGGGAACACACTCTCCTCACTTATACTGTTCACCTGGTGACATGTCCCGTGTGTATTAAACAATCAGGGGAACTCACTCTCCTCACTTATACTGTTCACCTGGTAACATGTCCAGTGTATATTAAACCATCAGGGGAACGCACTCTCCTCACTTATACTGTTCACCTGGTGACATGTCCCGTCAGTATTTAACAATCAGGGGAACACACTCTCGTCAATTATACTGTTCACCTGGTAACATTTCCCGTGCGTGTTAAACCATCAGGGGAACACACTCTCCTCACTTATACTGTTCACCTGGTAACATGTCCTGTGTATATTAAACAATCAGGGGAACACACTCTCCTCACTTATACTGTTCACCTGGTAACATGTCCTGTGTATATTAAACAATCAGGGGAACACACTCTCCTCACTTATACTGTTCACCTGGTAACATGTCCAGTGAGTATTAGACAATCAGGGGAACACACTCTCCTCACTTATACTGTTCACCAGATAATATGTCCAGTGTATATTAAACCATCAGGGGAACACATTCTCCTCACTTATACTGTTCACCTGGTAACATGTCCTGTTTGTATTAAACAATCAGGGGAATACACTCTCCTCACTTATACTGTTCATCCTGGTAACATGTCCTGTGTAAATTAAACCATCAGGGGAACACACTCTCCTTACTTATACTGTTCACCTGGTAACATGTCCCGTGAATATTAAACCATCAGGGGAAAGCACTCCCCTCACTTATACTGTTCTCCTGGTAACATGTCCCGTTTATATGAAACCATCAGGGGAACACACTCTCCTCACTTATACTGTTCACCTGGTAACATGTCCCGTGTGCATTAAACCATCAGGGGAACACACTCTCCTCACTTATACTGTTCACCTGGTAACATGTCCCGTGTGTATTGAACAATCAGGGGAACACACTCTACTCACTTACACTGTTCACCTGGTGAAATGTCCCGTGTGTATTAAAGAATCAGGGGAACAGACTCTCCTCACTTATACTGTTCACCTGGTGACATGTCCCGTCAGTATTAAACAATCAGGGGAACAGACTCTCCTCACTTATACTGTTCATCTGGTAACATGTCCCGTGCATATTAAACCATCAGGGGAACACACTCTCCTCACTTATACTGTTCTCCTGGTAACATGTCCCGTGTATATGAAACCATCAGGGGAACTCACTCTCCTCACTTATAGTGTTCATCTGGTAACATGTCCAGTGAATATTAAACCATCAGGGGAACACACTCTCCTCACTTATACTGTTCACCTGGTAACATGTCCAGTGAATATTAAACCATCAGGGGAACACATTCTCCTCACTTATACTGTTCATCTGGTAACATGTCCCGTGCATATTAAACCATCAGGGGAACACACTCTCCTCACTTATACTGTTCACCTGGTAACATGTCCAGTGAATATTAAACCATCAGTGGAACACATTCTCCTCAATTATACTGTTCATCTGGTAACATGTCCAGTGAATATTAAACCATCAGGGGAACACACTCTCATCACTTATACTGTTCATCTGGTAACATGTCCCGTGCATATTAAACCATCAGGGGAACACACTCTCCTCACTTATACTGTTCACCTGGTAACATGTCCAGTGAATATTAAACCATCAGGAGAACACATTCTCCTCACTTATACTGTTCACCTGGTAACATGTCCAGTGAATATTAAACCAACAAGGGAACACACTCTCCTCACTTATACTGTTCACCTGGTAACATGTCCAGTGAATATTAAACCATCAGGGGAACACATTCTCCTCACTTATACTGATCACCTGGTAACATGTCCTGTATGTATTAAACAATCAGGGGAACACACTCTGCTCATTTATACTGTTCATCTGGTAACATGTCCAGTGAATATTAAACCATCAGGGGAACACATTCTACTCACTTATCCTGTTCACCTGGTGACATGTCCCGTGCATATTAAAGCATCAGGGGAACACACTCTCCTCACTTATACTGTTCATCTGGTAACATGTCCAGTGAATATTAAACCATCAGGGGAACACACTCTCCTCACTTATACTGTTCACCTGGTAACATGTCCCGTGCATATTAAACCATCAGGGGAACACTCTCTCCTCACTTATACTGTTCAGCTGGTAACATATCCTGTGTGTATTAAACCATCAGGGGAACACACTCTCCTCACTTACACTGTTCATCTGGTAACATGTCCCGTCAGTATTAAACCATCAGGGGAACACACTCTCCTCACTTATACAGTTCACCTGGTAACATGTCCCGTGAATATTAAACCATCAGGGGAACACACTCTCCTCACTTAGACTTTTCTCTTGGTAACATATCCCGTGTATATTAAACCATCAGGAGAACACACTCTCCTCACTTACACTGTTCACTTGGAAACATGTCCAGTGAATATTAAACCATCAGGGGAACACATTCTCCTCACTTATACTGTTCACCTGGTAACATGTCCAGTGAATATTAAACCAACAAGGGAACACACTCTCCTCACTTATACTGTTCACCTGGTAACATGTCCAGTGAATATTAAACCATCAGGGGAACACATTCTCCTCACTTATACTGTTCACCTGGTAACATGTCCTGTATGTATTAAACAATCAGGGGAACACACTCTCCTCATTTATACTGTTCATCTGGTAACATGTCCAGTGAATATTAAACCATCAGGGGAACACATTCTACTCACTTATCCTGTTCACCTGGTGACATGTCCCGTGCATATTAAACCAACAGGGGAACACTCTCTCCTCACTTATACTGTTCAGCTGGTAACATATCCTGTGTGTATTAAACCATCAGGGGAACACACTCTCCTCACTTACACTGTTCATCTGGTAACATGTCCCGTCAGTATTAAACCATCAGGGGAACACACTCGACTCATTTATACTGTTCATCTGGTAACATGTCCCGTGTATATTAAACCATCAGGGGAACACACTCTCCTCACTTATACTGTTCACCTGGTGACATGTCCCGTGCATATTAAACCAACAGGGGAACACTCTCTCCTCACTTATACTGTTCAGCTGGTAACATATCCTGTGTGTATTAAACCATCAGGGGAACACACTCTCCTCACTTTCACTGTTCATCTGGTAACATGTCCCGTCAGTATTAAACCATCAGGGGAACACACTCGACTCATTTATACTGTTCATCGGGTAACATGTCCCGTGTATATTAAACCATCAGGGGAACACACTCTCCTCACTTATACTGTTCACCTGGTGACATGTCCCGTGTATATTAAACAATCATGGGAACAGACTCTCCTCACTTATACTGTTCACCTGGTAACATGTCCCGTGTATATTAAACCATCAGGGGAACACATTCTCCTCACTGATACTGTTCACCTGGTAACATGTCCTGTATGCATTAAACCATCAGGGGAACACACTCTCCTCACTTATACTGTTCACCTGCTAACATGTCCTTTGCATATTTAACCATCAGGGTAAAACATTCTGCTCACTTATACTGTTCACCTGGTGACAAGTCCCCTGTGTATTAAAAAATCAGGGGAACACACACTCCTCACTTATACTGTACATCTGGTAACATGTCCTGTGTATATTAAACCATCAGGGGAACACACTCTCCTCACTTATACTGTTCACCTGGTGCCATGTCCCGGGTATATTAATCAATCAGGGGAAAACACTCTCCTCACTTATACTGTTCACCTGGTGACATGTCCTTTGCATATTTAACCATCAGGGGATAACATTCTGCTCACTTATACTGTTCACCTGGTAACATGTCCCGTGCGTGTTAAACCATCAGGGGAACACACTCTCCTCACTTATACTGTTCACCTGGTGCCATCTCCCGGGTATATTAATCAATCAGGGGAAAACACTCTCCTCACTTATACTGTTCACCTGGTAACATGTCCCGTGCGTGTTAAACCATCAGGGGAACACACTCTCATCACTTATACTGTTCACCTGGTAATATGCCCAGTGTATATTAAACCATCAGGGGAACACACTCTCCTCACTTATACTGTTCACCTGGGAACATGTCCCGTGTATATTAAACCATCAGGGGAACACACTCTCCTCACTTATACTGTTCACCTGGTAATATGCCCAGTGTATATTAAACCATCAGGGGAACACACTCTCCTCACTTATACTGTTCACCTGGTAATATGCCCAGTGTATATTAAACCATCAGGGGAACACACTCTCCTCACTTATACTGTTCACCTGGAAAAATGTCCCGTGTATATTAAACCATCAGGGGAACACATTCTCCTCGCTTATACTGTTCACCTAGTAACATTTTCCGTGTGTATTAAATCATCAGGGGAATACAATCTCCTCACTTATACTGTTCACCTGGTAACATGTCCTGTGTATATTAAAACATCAGGGGAACACACTCTCCTCACTTATGCTGTTCACCTGGTAACATGTCCCGTGTGCATTAAACAATCAGGGGAACACACTCTCCTCACTTATACCATTCACCTGATAACATGTCCCGTGTGTATTAAAACATCAGGGGAACACAATCTCCTCACTTATACTGTTCACCTGGTAACATGCCCTGTGTATATTAAACCATCAGGGGAACACACTCTCCTCACTTATACTGCTAACCTGGTAACATGTCCCGTGTATATTAAACCATCAGGGGAACACACTCTCCTCACTTATACTGTTCACCTTGTCACCTGTCCCGTGTATATTAAACCATCAGGGGAACACATTCTCCTCACTTATACTGTTCACCTGGTAACATGTCCCGTGTAAATTAAACCATCAGGGGAACACACTCTCCTCACTTAATCTGTTCACCTGGTAACATATCCTGTGCATATTAAACCATCAGGGGAAGACACTCTCATCACTTACACTGTTCACCTGGTAAAATGTCCTGTGTGCATTAAACCATCAGGGGAACACACTCTCCTGACTTATACAGTTCACTTGGTGACATGTCCCGTGCGTATTAAACCATCAGGTGAAAACACTCGCCTCACTTATACTGTTCACCTGGTAACATGTCCCGTGCGTGTTAAACCATCAGGGGAACACACTCTCCTCACTTATACTGTTCACCTGGTAACATGTTCCGTGTATATTAAACCATCAGGGGAAAACAATCTTCTCACTTATACTGTTCACCTGGTAACATGTCCCGTGCGTGTTAAACCATCAGGGGAACACACTCTCCTCACTTATACTGTTAAGCTTGTAACATGTCCCGTGAGTATTAAACAATCAGGGGAACACACTCTCCTCACTTATACTGTTCACCTGGTAACATGTCCCGTGTATATTAAACCATCAGGGGAACACACTCTCCTCAATTATACTGTTCAACTGGTAACATGTCCCGTGAATATTAAACCATCAGGGGAAAGCACTCCCTTCACTTATTCTGTTCTCCTGGTTACATGTCCCGTGTATATGAAACCATCAGGGGAACACACTCTCCTCACTTATACTGTTCAGCTGGTAACATGTCCCGTGTGCATTAAACAATCAGGGGAACACACTCTCCTCACTTATACTGTTCACCTGATAACATGTCCCGTGTGTATTAAACCACAAGGGGAACACAATTTCCTCACTTATACTGTTCACCTGGGAACATGTCCCGTGTATATTAAACCATCAGGGGAACACACTCTCCTCACTTATACTATTCATCTGGTAACATGTTCCGTGTATATTAAACCATCAGGGGAACACACTCTCCTTACTTATACTGTTCACCTGGTAACATGTACCGTGTATATTAAACCATCAGGGGAACACACTCTCCTCAATTATACATTTCACTTGGTGACATGTCCCGTGTGTATTGAACAATCAGGGGAACACACTCTTCTCACTTATACTGTTCACCTGGTAACATGTCCCGTGTGTATTGAACAATCAGGGGAACACACTGTCCTCACCTATACTGTTCACCTGGTAACATGTCCCGTGCGTGTTAAACCATCAGGGGAACACACTCTCCTCACTTATACTGTTCAGCTGGTAACATGTCCCATGTGCATTAAACAATCAGGGAAACACACTCTCCTCACATATACTGTTCACCTGATAACATGTCCCGTGTGTATTAAACCATAAGGGGAACACACTCTCCTCACTTATACTGTTCACCTGGTAATATGCCCAGTGTATATTAAACCATCAGGGGAACACAATCTCCACACTTATACTGTTCACCTGGTAACATGCCCTGTGTATATTAAACCATCAGGGGAACACACACTCCTCACTTATACTGTTTACCTGGAAACATGTCCCGTGTATATTAAACCATCAGGGGAACACATTCTCCTCACTTATACTGTTCACCTGGTAACATTTTCCGTGTGTATTAAACCATAAGGGGAACACACTCTCCTCACTTATACTGTTCACCTGGTAATATGCCCAGTGTATATTAAACCATCAGGGGAACACACTCTCCTCACTTATACTGTTCACCTGGGAACATGTCCCGTGTATATTAAACCATCAGGGGAACACACTCTCCTCACTTATACTGTCCACCTGGTAACATGTCCTGTGTATATTAAATCATCAGGGGAATACAATCTCCTCACTTATACTGTTCACCTGGTAACATGTCCTGTGTATATTAAATCATCAGGGGAATACAATCTCCTCACTTATACTGTTCACCTGGTAATATGCCCAGTGTATATTAAACCATCAGGGGAACACACTCTCCTCACTTATACTGTTCACCTGGTAACATGTCCCGTGTATATTAAATCATCAGGGGAATACAATCTCCTCACTTATACTGTTCACCTGGTAACATGTCCTGTGTATATTAAAACATCAGGGGAACACACTCTCCTCACTTATGCTGTTCACCTGGTAACATGTCCCGTGTGCATTAAACAATCAGGGGAACACACTCTCCTCACTTATACCATTCACCTGATAACATGTCCCGTGTGTATTAAAACATCAGGGGAACACAATCTCCTCACTTATACTGTTCACCTGGTAACATGCCCTGTGTATATTAAACCATCAGGGGAACACACTCTCCTCACTTATACTGCTAACCTGGTAACATGTCCCGTGTATATTAAACCATCAGGGGAACACTCTCTCCTCACTTATACTGTTCAGCTGGTAACATGTCCCGTGAGTATTAAACAATCAGGGGAACACACTCTCCTCACTTATACTGTTCACCTGGTAACATGTCCCGTGTATATTAAACCATCAGGGGAACACACTCTCCTCAATTATACTGTTCAACTGGTAACATGTCCCGTGAATATTAAACCATCAGGGGAAAGCACTCCCTTCACTTATTCTGTTCTCCTGGTTACATGTCCCGTGTATATGAAACCATCAGGGGAACACACTCTCCTCACTTATACTGTTCAGCTGGTAACATGTCCCGCGTGCATTAGACAATCAGGGGAACACACTCTCCTCACTTATACTGTTCACCTGATAACATGTCCGGTGTGTATTAAACCACAAGGGGAACACACTCTCCTCACTTATACTGTTCACCTGGGAACATGTCCCGTGTATATTAAACCATCAGGGGAACACACTCTCCTCACTTATACTATTCATCTGGTAACGTGTTCCGTGTATATTAAACCATCAGGGGAACACACTCTCCTCACTTATACTGTTCACCTGGTAACATGTACCGTGTATATTAAACCATCAGGGGAACACACTCTCCTCAATTATACATTTCACTTGGTGACATGTCCCGTGTGTATAGAACAATCAGGGGAACACACTCTTCTCACTTATACTGTTCACCTGGTAACATGTCCCGTGTGTATTGAACAATCAGGGGAACACACTGTCCTAACCTATACTGTTCACCTGGTAACATGTCCCGTGCGTATTAAACAATCAGGGGAACACATTCTCCTCACTTATACTGCTAACCTGGTAACATGTCCCGTGTATATTAAACCATCAGGGGAACACACTCTCCTCACTTATACTGTTCAGCTGGTAACATGTCCCGTGAGTATTAAACAATCAGGGGAACACATTCTCCTCACTTATACTGTTCACCTGGTAACATGTCCCGTGTGTTAAACAATCAGGGGAACACATTCTCCTCACTTATACTGTTCACTTGGTAACATGTCCCGTGCGTATTAAACAAACAGGGGAACACATTCTCCTCACTTATACTGTTCACCTGGAAACATGTCCCGTGTGTATTAAACAAACAGGGGAACACATTCTCCTCACTTATACTGTTCACCTGGTAACATGTCCCGTGTGCATTAAACAATCAGGGGAACACATTCTCCTCACTTATGCTGTTCACCTGGTAACATGTCCCGTGTGCATTAAACAATCAGGGGAACACATTCTCCTCACTTATACTGTTCACTTGGTAACATGTCCCGTGCGTATTAAACAATCAGGGAAACACACTCTCCTCACTTATACTATTCACCTGGTAACATGTCCTGTGTATATTAAACAATCAGGGGAACACACTCTCCTCCCTTATACTGTTCACCTGATAACATGTCCCGTGTGTATTAAACCACAAGGGGAACACACTCTCCTCACTTATACTGTTCACCTGGGAACATGTCCCGTGTATATTAAACCATCAGGGGAACACACTCTCCTCACTTATACTGTTCACCTGGTAACATGTTCCGTGTATATTAAACCATCAGGGGAACACACTCTCCTCACTTATACTGTTCACCTGGGAACATGTCCCGTGTATATTAAACAATCAGGGGAACACACTCTCCTCACTTATACTGTTCATCTGGTAACATGTTCTGTGTATATTAAACCATCAGGGGAACACAATCTCCACACTTATACTGTTCACCTGGTAACATGCCCTGAGTATATTAAACCATAAGGGGAACACACTCTCCTCACTTACACTGTTTACCTGGAAACATGTCCCGTGTATATTAAACCATCAGGGGAACAAATTCTCCTCACTTATACTGTTCACCTGGTAACATGTCCTGTGTTTATTAAACCATCAGGGGAACACAATCTCCTCACTTATACTGCTAACCTGGTAACATGTCCCGTGTATATTAAACCATCAGGGGAACACACTCTCCTCACTTATACTGTTCACCTAGTCACCTGTCCCGTGTATATTAAACCATCAGGGGAACACATTCTCCTCACTTATACTGTTCACCTGGTAACATGTCCCGTGTAAATTAAACCATCAGGGGAACACACTCTCCTCACTTATACTGTTCACCTGGTAACATATCCTGTGCATATTAAACCATCAGGGGAACACACTCTCATCACTTTCACTGTTCACCTGGTAAAATGTCCTGTGTGCATTAAACCATCAGGGGAACACACTCTCCTGACTTATACAGTTCACTTGGTGACATGTCCCGTGCGTATTAAACCATCAGGTGAACACACTCGCCTCACTTATACTGTTCACCTGGTAACATGTCCCGTGCGTGTTAAACCATCAGGGGAACACACTCTCCTCACTTATACTGTTCACCTGGTTACATGTTCCGTGTATATTAAACCATCAGGGGAAAACACTCTCCTCACTTATACTGTTCACCTGGTAACATGTCCCGTGCGTGTTAAACCATCAGGGGAACACACTCTCCTCACTTACACTGTTCAGCTGGTAACATGTCCCGTGAGTATTAAACAATCAGGGGAACACACTCTCCTCACTTATACTGTTCACCTGGTAACATGTCCCGTGCATATTAAACCATCAGGGGAACACACTCTCCTCAATTATACTGTTCAACTGGTAACATGTCCCGTGAATATTAAACCATCAGGGGAAAGCACTCCCTTCACTTATTCTGTTCTCCTGGTTACATGTCCCGTGTATATGAAACCATCAGGGGAACACACTCTCCTCACTTATACTGTTCAGCTGGTAACATGTCCCGCGTGCACTAGACAATCAGGGGAACACACTCTCCTCACTTATACTGTTCACCTGATAACATGTCCCGTGTGTATTAAACCACAAGGGGAACACACTCTCCTCACTTATACTGTTCACCTGGGAACATGTCCCGTGTATATTAAACCATCAGGGGAACACACTCTCCTCACTTATACTATTCATCAGGTAACATGTTCCGTGTATATTAAACCATCAGGGGAACACACTCTCCTCACTTGTACTGTTCACCTGGTAACATGTACCGTGTATATTAAACCATCAGGGGAACACACTCTCCTCAATTATACATTTCACTTGGTGACATGTCCCGTGTGTATAGAACAATCAGGGGAACACACTCTTCTCACTTATACTGTTCACCTGGTAACATGTCCCGTGTGTATTGAACAATCAGGGGAACACACTCTCCTCACTTATACTGTTCACCTGGTGACATGTCCCGTGCGTATTAAACAATCAGGGGAACACATTCTCCTCACTTATACTGTTCACTTGGTAAAATGTCCCGTCCGTATTAAACCAACAGGGGAACACATTTTCCTCACTTATACTGTTCACCTGGAAACATGTCCCGTGTGTATTAAACAATCAGGGGAACGCACTCTCCTCACTTATACTGTTCACTTGGTAACATGTCCCGTGCGTATTAAACAAACAGGGGAACACATTCTCCTCACTTATACTGTTCACCTGGTAACATGTCCCGTGTGTATTAAACAATCAGGGGAACATATTCTCCTCACTTATACTGTTCACTTGGTAACATGTCCCGTGCGTATTAAACAAACAGGGGAACACATTTTCCTCACTTATACTGTTCACCTGGAAACATGTCCCGTGCGTATTAAACAATCAGGGGAACACATTCTCCTCACTTCTACTGTTCACCTGGTAACATGTCCCGTGCGTATTAAACAATCAGGGGAACACACTCTCCTCACTTATACTGTTCACCTGGTAACATGTCCCGTGTATATTAAACCATCAGGGGAACACACTCTCCTCACTTATACTGTTCAACTGGTAACATGTCCCGTGAATATTAAACCATCAGGGGAAAGCACTCCCTTCACTTATTCTGTTCTCCTGGTTACATGTCCCGTGTATATGAAACCATCAGGGGAACACACTCTCCTCACTTATACTGTTCAGCTGGTAACATGTCCCGTGTGCATTAAACAATCAGGGGAACACACTCTCCTCACTTATACTGTTCACCTGATAACATGTCCCGTGTGTATTAAACCACAAGGGGAACACACTCTCCTCACTTATACTGTTCACCTGGGAACATGTCCCGTGTATATTAAACCATCAGGGGAACACACTCTCCTCACTTATACTATTCATCTGGTAACATGTTCCGTGTATATTAAACCATCAGGGGAACACACTCTCCTCACTTATACTGTTCACCTGGTAACATGTACCGTGTATATTAAACCATCAGGGGAACACACTCTCCTCAATTATACATTTCACTTGGTGACATGTCCCGTGTGTATTGAACAATCAGGGGAACACACTCTTCTCACTTATACTGTTCACCTGGTAACATGTCCCGTGTGTATTGAACAATCAGGGGAACACACTGTCCTCACCTATACTGTTCACCTGGTAACATGTCCCGTGCGTATTAAACAATCAGGGGAACACATTCTCCTCACTTATACTGTTCACTTGGTAAAATGTCCCGTCCGTATTAAACCAACAGGGGAACACATTCTCCTCACTTATACTGTTCACCTGGTAACATGTCCCGTGTGTATTAAACAATCAGGGGAACTCACTCTCCTCACTTATACTGTTCACCTGGTAACATGTCCCGTGTGTATTAAACAATCAGGGGAACACATTCTCCTCACTTATACTGTTCACTTGGTAACATGTCCCGTGCGTATTAAACAAACAGGGGAACACATTCTCCTCACTTATACTGTTCACCTGGAAACATGTCCCGTGTGTATTAAACAAACAGGGGAACACATTCTCCTCACTTATACTGTTCACCTGGTAACATGTCCCGTGTGCATTTAACAATCAGGGGAACACATTCTCCTCACTTATACTGTTCACCTGGTAACATGTCCCGTGTGCATTAAACAATCAGGGGAACACATTCTCCTCACTTATACTGTTCACTTGGTAACATGTCCCGTGCGTATTAAACAATCAGGGAAACACACTCTCCTCACTTATACTATTCACCTGGTAACATGTCCTGTGTATATTAAACAATCAGGGGAACACACTCTCCTCCCTTATACTGTTCACCTGATAACATGTCCCGTGTGTATTAAACCACAAGGGGAACACACTCTCCTCACTTATACTGTTCACCTGGGAACATGTCCCGTGTATATTAAACCATCAGGGGAACACACTCTCCTCACTTATACTGTTCACCTGGTAACATGTTCCGTGTATATTAAACCATCAGGGGAACACACTCTCCTCACTTATACTGTTCACCTGGTAACATGTATCGTGTATATTAAACCATCAGGGCAACACACTCTCCTCAATTATACATTTCACTTGGTGACATGTCCCGTGTGTATTGAACAATCAGGGGAACACACTCTTCTCACTTATACTGTTCACCTGGTAACATGTCCCGTGTGTATTGAACAATCAGGGGAACACACTCTTCTCACTTATACTGTTCACCTGGTAACATGTCCCGTGTGTATTAAACAATCAGGGGAACACACTCTTCTCACTTATACTGTTCACCTGGTAACATGTCCCGTGCGTATTAAACAATCAGGGGAACACATTCTCCTCACTTATACTGTTCACTTGGTAAAATGTCCCGTCTGTATTAAACCAACAGGGGAACACATTCTCCTCACTTATACTGTTCACCTGGTAACATGTCCCGTGTGTATTAAACAATCAGGGGAACGCACTCTCCTCACTTATACTGTTCACTTGGTAACATGTCCCGTGTGTATTAAACAAACAGGGGAACACATTCTCCTCACTTATACTGTTCACCTGGTAACATGTCCCGTGTGTATTAAACAATCAGGGGAACACATTCTCCTCACTTATACTGTTCACTTGGTAACATGTCCCGTGCGTATTAAACAAACAGGGGAACACATTTTCCTCACTTATACTGTTCACCTGGAAAAATGTCCCGTGTGCATTAAACAATCAGGGGAACGCACTCTCCTCACTTATACTGTTCACTTGGTAACATGTCCCGTGCGTATTAAACAAACAGGGGAACACACTCTCCTCACTTATACTGTTCACCTGGTAACATGTCCCGTGCGTATTAAACCATCAGGTGAACACACTCGCCTCACTTATACTGTTCATCTGGTAACATGTCCCGTGTATATTAAACCATCAGGGGAACACACTGTCCTCACTTATACTGTTCCCCTGGAAACATGTCCCGTGTATATTAAACCATCAGGGGAACACATTCTCCTCACTTATACTGTTCACCTGGTAACATGTCCCGTGTATATTAAACCATCAGGGGAACACACTCTCCTCACTTATACTGTTCACCTGGTAACATGTCCTGTGTGCATTAAACCATCAGGGGAACACACTCTCCTCACTTATACTGTTCATCTGGTAACATGTCCCGTCAGTATTAAACCATCAGGGGAACACACTCTCCTCACTTATACTGTTCACCTGGTAACATGTCCTTTGCATATTTAACCATCAGGGGAAAACATTCTGCTCACTTCTACTGTTCACCTGGTGACATGTCCCGTGTATATTAAACCATCAGGGGAACAAACTCTCCTCACTTATACTGTTCACCTGGTAACATGTCCCGTGTATATGAAACCATCAGGGGAACACACTCTCCTCACTTATACTGTTCAGCTCGTAACATGTCCCGTGTGCATTAAACAATCAGGGGAACACACTATCCTCACTTATACTGTTCACCTGATAACATGTCCCGTGTGTATTAAACCATAAGGGGAACACACTCTCCTCACTTATACTGTTCACCTGGTAACATGTCCCGTCAGTATTAAACAAACAGGGGAACTCATTCTTCTCACTTATACTGTTCACCTGGTAACATGTCCCGTGTGTATTAAACAATCAGGGGAACACATTCTCCTCACTTATACTGTTCACCTGGTAACATGTCCCGTCAGTATTAAACAAACAGGGGAACTCATTCTTCTCACTTATACTGTTCACCTGGTGACATGTCCTGTCAGTATTAAACAATCAGGGGAACACACTCTCCTCACTTCTACTGTTCACCTGGTAACATGTCCTGTGTGTATTAAACCATCAGGGGAACACAATCTCCTCACTTATACTGTTCACCTGGTAACATGTCCTGTGTATATTAAACCATCAGGGGAACTCACTCTCCTCACTTATACTGTTCACCTGGTAACATGTCCCGTGTATATTAAACCATCAGGGGAACTCACTCTCCTCACTTATACTGTTCATCTGGTAACATGTCCAGTGAATATTAAACCATCAGGGGAACACACTCTCCTCACTTATACTGTTCACCTGGTAACATGTCCAGTGAATATTAAACCATCAGGGGAACACATTCTCCTCACTTAAACTGTTCATCTGGTAACATGTCCAGTGAATATTAAACCATCAGGGGAACACACTCTCATCACTTATACTGTTCGTCTGGTAACATGTCCCGTGCATATTAAACCATCAGGGGAACACACTCTCCTCACTTATACTGTTCACCTGGTAACATGTCCAGTGAATATTAAACCATCAGTGGAACACATTCTCCTCACTTATACTGTTCATCTGGTAACATGTCCAGTGAATATTAAACCATCAGGGGAACACACTATCATCACTTATACTGTTCATCTGGTAACATGTCCCGTGCATATTAAACCATCAGGGGAACACACTCTCCTCACTTATACTGTTCACCTGGTAACATGTCCAGTGAATATTAAACCATCAGGGGAACACATTCTCCTCACTTATACTGTTCACCTGGTAACATGTCCAGTGAATATTAAACCAACAAGGGAACACACTCTCCTCACTTATACTGTTCACCTGGTAACATGTCCAGTGAATATTAAACCATCAGGGGAACACATTCTCCTCACTTATACTGTTCACCTGGTAACATGTCCTGTATGTATTAAACAATCAGGGGAACACACTCTCCTCATTTATACTGTTCATCTGGTAACATGTCCAGTGAATATTAAACCATCAGGGGAACACATTCTACTCACTTATCCTGTTCACCTGGTGACATGTCCCGTGCATATTAAAGCATCAGGGGAACACACTCTCCTCACTTATACTGTTCATCTGGTAACATGTCCAGTGAATATTAAACCATCAGGGGAACACATTCTACTCACTTATCCTGTTCACCTGGTGACATGTCCCGTGTGTATTAAACCATCAGGGGAACACACTCTCCTCACTTATACTGTTCACCTGGTAACATGTCCCGTGCATATTAAACCATCAGGGGAACAGTCTCTCCTCACTTATACTGTTCAGCTGGTAACATGTCCCGTGTGCATTAAACAATCAGGGGAACACACTCTCCTCACTTATACTGTTCACCTGGTAACATGTACCGTGTATATTAAACCATCAGGGGAACACACTCTCCTCAATTATACATTTCACTTGGTGACATGTCCCGTGGTGTATTAAACCATCAGGGGAACACACTCTCCTCACTTATACTGTTCACCTGGTAACATGTCCCGTGTGTATTGAACAATCAGGGGAACACACTCTTCTCACTTATACTGTTCACCTGGTAACATGTCCCGTGTGTATTGAACAATCAGGGGAACACACTCTTCTCACTTATACTGTTCACCTGGTAACATGTCCCGTGTGTATTAAACAATCAGGGGAACACACTCTCCTCACTTATACTGTTCACTTGGTAAAATGTCCCGTCCGTATTAAACCAACAGGGGAACACATTCTCCTCACTTATACTGTTCACCTGGTAACATGTCCCGTGTGTATTAAACAATCAGGGGAACTCACTCTCCTCACTTATACTGTTCACTTGGTAACATATCCCGTGTGTATTAAACAAACAGGGGAACACATTCTCCTCACTTATACTGTTCACCTGGTAACATGTCCCGTGTGTATTAAACAATCAGGGGAACACATTCTCCTCACTTATACTGTTCACTTGGTAACATGTCCCGTGCGTATTAAACAAACAGGGGAACACATTCTCCTCACTTATACTGTTCAACTGGAAACATGTCCCGTGTGTATTAAACAAACAGGGGAACACATTCTCCTCACTTATACTGTTCACCTGGTAACATGTCCCGTGTGCATTAAACAATCAGGGGAACACATTCTCCTCACTTATACTGTTCACTTGGTAACATGTCCCGTGCGTATTAAACAAACAGGGGAACACATTCTCCTCACTTATACTGTTCACCTGGTAAAATGTCCCGTGTGCATTAAACAATCAGGGGAACACATTCTCCTCACTTATGCTGTTCACCTGGTAACATGTCCCGTGTGCATTAAACATCAGGGGAACACATTCTCCTCACTTATACTGTTCACTTGGTAACATGTCCCGTGTATATGAAACCATCAGGGGAACACACTCTCCTCACTTATACTGTTCACCTGATAACATGTCCCGTGTGTATTAAACCATAAGGGGAACACACTCTCCTCACTTATACTGTTCACCTGGTAACATGTCCCGTCAGTATTAAACAAACAGGGGAACTCATTCTTCTCACTTATACTGTTCACCTGGTAACATGTCCCGTGTGTATTAAACAATCAGGGGAACACATTCTCCTCACTTATACTGTTCACCTGGTAACATGTCCCGTCAGTATTAAACAAACAGGGGAACTCATTCTTCTCACTTATACTGTTCACCTGGTGACATGTCCTGTCAGTATTAAACAATCATGGGAACACGCTCTCCTCACTTATACTGTTCACCTGGTAACATGTCCTGTGTGTATTAAACCATCAGGGGAACACAATCTCCTCTCTTATACTGTTCACCTGGTAACATGTCCTGTGTATATTAAACCATCAGGGGAACTCACTCTCCTCACTTATACTGTTCACCTGGTAACATGTCCCGTGTATATTAAACCATCTGGGGAACTCACTCTCCTCACTTATACTGTTCATCTGGTAACATGTCCAGTGAATATTAAACCATCAGGGGAACAAACTCTCCTCACTTATACTGTTCACCTGGTAACATGTCCAGTGAATATTAAACCATCAGGGGAACACATTCTCCTCACTTATACTGTTCTTCTGGTAACATGTCCAGTGAATATTAAACCATCAGGGGAACACACTATCATCACTTATACTGTTCATCTGGTAACATGTCCCGTGCATATTAAACCATTAGGGGAAGACACTCTCCTCACTTATACTGTTCACCTGGTAACATGTCCAGTGAATATTAAACCATCAGGGGAACACATTCTCCTCACTTATACTGTTCACCTGGTAACATGTCCAGTGAATATTAAACCAACAAGGGAACACACTCTCCTCACTTATACTGTTCACCTGGTAACATGTCCAGTGAATATTAAACCATCAGGGGAACACATTCTCCTCACTTATACTGTTCACCTGGTAACATGTCCTGTATGTATTAAACAATCAGGGGAACACACTCTCCTCATTTATACTGTTCATCTGGTAACATGTCCAGTGAATATTAAACTATCAGGGGAACACATTCTACTCACTTACACTGTTCACCTGGTAACATGTCCCGTGCATATTAAAGCATCAGGGGAACACTCTCTCCTCACTTATACTGTTCATCTGGTAACATGTCCAGTGAATATTAAACCATCAGGGGAACACATTCTACTCACTTATCCTGTTCACCTGGTGACATGTCCCGTGTGTATTAAACCATCAGGGGAACACACTCTCCTCACTTATACTGTTCACCTGGTAACAAGTCCCGTGCATATTAAACCATCAGGGGAACAGTCTCTCCTCACTTATACTGTTCAGCTGGTAACATGTCCCGTGTGCATTAAACAATCAGGGGAACACACTCTCCTCACTTATACTGTTCACCTGGTAACATGTACCGTGTATATTAAACCATCAGGGGAACACACTCTCCTCAATTATACATTTCACTTGGTGACATGTCCCGTGTGTATTGAACAATCAGGGGAACACACTCTTCTCACTTATACTGTTCACCTGGTAACATGTCCCGTGTGTATTGAACAATCAGGGGAACACACTCTCCTCACTTATACTGTTCACCTGGTAACATGTCCCGTGTGTATTAAACAATCAGGGGAACACATTCTCCTCACTTATACTGTTCACTTGGTAATATGTCCCGTGCGTATTAAACAATCAGGGGAACACATTCTCCTCACTTCTACTGTTCACCTGGTAACATGTCCCGTGCGTATTAAACAATCAGGGGAACACACTCTCCTCACTTATACTGTTCACCTGGTAACATGTCCCGTGTATATTAAACCATCAGGGGAACACACTCTCCTCAATTATACTGTTCAACTGGTAACATGTCCCGTGAATATTAAACCATCAGGGGAAAGCACTCCCTTCACTTATTCTGTTCTCCTGGTTACATGTCCCGTGTATATGAAACCATCAGGGGAACACACTCTCCTCACTTATACTGTTCAGCTGGTAACATGTCCCGTGTGCATTAAACAATCAGGGCAACACACTCTCCTCACTTATACTGTTCACCTGGTGACATGTCCCGTGTATATTAAACCATCAGGGGAACACACTCTCCTCACTTATACTATTCATCTGGTAACATGTCCCGTGCGTATTAAACCACAAGGGGAACAAACTCTCCTCACTTATACAGTTCAGCTGGTAACATGTCCCGTGTATATTAAACCATCAGGGGAACACACTCTCCTCACTTATACTATTCATCTGGTAACATGTTCCGTGTATATTAAACCATCAGGGGAACACACTCTCCTCACTTATACTGTTCACCTGGTAACATGTACCGTGTATATTAAACCATCAGGGGAACACACTCTCCTCAATTATACATTTCACTTGGTGACATGTCCCGTGTGTATTGAACAATCAGGGGAACACACTGTCCTCACCTATACTGTTCACCTGGTAACATGTCCCGTGAATATTAAACCATCAGGGGAAAGCACTCCCTTCACTTATTCTGTTCTCCTGGTTACATGTCCCGTGTATATGAAACCATCAGGGGAACACAGTCTCCTCACTTATACTGTTCAGCTGGTAACATGTCCCGTGCGTATTAAACAATCAGGGGAACACATTCTCCTCACTTATACTGTTCAGTTGGTAAAATGTCCCGTCCGTATTAAACCAACAGGGGAACACATTCTCCTCACTTATACTGTTCACCTGGTAACATGTCCCGTGTGTATTAAACAATCAGGGGAACTCACTCTCCTCACTTATACTGTTCACTTGGTAACATGTCCCGTGCTTATTAAACAAACAGGGGAACACATTCTCCTCACTTATACTGTTCACGTGGTAACATGTCCCGTGTGTATTAAACAATCAGGGGAACACATTCTCCTCACTTATACTGTTCACTTGGTAACATGTCCCGTGCGTATTAAACAATCAGGGAAACACACTCTCCTCACTTATACTATTCACCTGGTAACATGTCCTGTGTATATTAAACAATCAAGGGAACACACTCTCCTCCCTTATACTGTTCACCTGATAACATGTCCCGTGTGTATTAAACCACAAGGGGAACACACTCTCCTCACTTATACTGTTCACCTGGGAACATGTCCCGTGTATATTAAACCATCAGGGGAACACACTCTCCTCACTTATACTGTTCACCTGGTAACATGTTCCGTGTATATTAAACCATCAGGGGAACACACTCTCCTCACTTATACTGTTCACCTGGTAACATGTACCGTGTATATTAAACCATCAGGGCAACACACTCTCCTCAATTATACATTTCACTTGGTGACATGTCCCGTGTGTATTGAACAATCAGGGGAACACACTCTTCTCACTTATACTGTTCACCTGGTAACATGTCCCGTGTGTATTGAACAATCAGGGGAACACACTCTCCTCACTTATACTGTTCACCTGGTAACATGTCCCGTGCGTATTAAACAATCAGGGGAACACATTCTCCTCTCTTATACTGTTCACTTGGTAAAATGTCCCGTCCGTATTAAACCAACAGGGGAACACATTCTCCTCACTTATACTGTTCACCTGGTAACATGTCCCGTGTGTATTAAACAATCAGGGGAACGCACTCTCCTCACTTATACTGTTCACTTGGTAACATGTCCCGTGCGTATTAAACAAACAGGGGAACACATTCTCCTCACTTATACTGTTCACCTGGTAACATGTCCCGTGTGTATTAAACAATCAGGGGAACACATTCTCCTCACTTATACTGTTCACTTGGTAACATGTCCCGTGCGTATTAAACAAACAGGGGAACACATTTTCCTCACTTATACTGTTCACCTGGAAACATGTCCCGTGTGTATTAAACAAACAGGGGAACACATTCTCCTCACTTATACTGTTCACCTGGTAACATGTCCCGTGTGTATTAAACAATCAGGGGAACACATTCTCCTCACTTATACTGTTCACCTGGTAACATGTCCCGTGCGTATTAAACAATCAGGGGAACACATTCTCCTCACTTCTACTGTTCACCTGGTAACATGTCCCGTGCGTATTAAACAATCAGGGGAACACACTCTCCTCACTTATACTGTTCACCTGGTAACATGTCCTGTGTATATTAAAACATCAGGGGAATACACTCTCCTCACTTATACTGATCACCTGGTAACATGTCCCGTGTGCATTAAACAATCAGGGGAACACACTCTCCTCACTTATACCGTTCACCTGATAACATGTCCCGTGTGTATTTAACCATCAGGGGAACACACTCTCCTCACTTATACTGTTTACCTGGTAACATGTCCCGTGTATATTAAATCATCAGGGGAACACACTCTCCTCACTTATACTGTTCACCTAGTCACATGTCTCGTGTATATTAAACAATCTGGGGAACACACTCTCCTGACTTATATTGTTCACCTGGTAACATGTCCCGTGTATATTAAACCATCAGGGGAACACACTCTCCTCACTTATACTGTTCACCTGGTAACATGTCCCGTTTATATTAAACCATCAGGGGAACACACTCTCCTCACTTATACTGTTCACCTGGTAACATATCCCGTGTATATTAAACCATCAGGGGAACACACTCTCCTCACTTACACTGTTCACCTGGTAAAATGTCTTGTGTGCATTAAACCATCAGGGGAACACACTCTCCTCACTTATACTGTTCACCTGGTAACATGTCCTGTGTGCATTAAACCATCAGGGGAACACACTCTCCTCACTTACACTGTTCACCTGGTAAAATGTCTTGTGTGCATTAAACCATCAGGGGAACACACTCTCCTCACTTATACTGTTCACCTGGTAACATGTCCCGTGCGTATTAAACCATCAGGTGAACAAACTCGCCTCACTTATACTGTTCATCTGGTAACATGTCCCGTGTATATTAAACCATCAGGGGAACACACTGTCCTCACTTATACTGTTCCCCTGGTAACATGTCCCGTGTATATTAAACCATCAGGGGAACACATTCTCCTCACTTATACTGTTCACCTGGCAACATGTCCCGTGTATATTAAACCATCAGGGGAACACACTCTCCTCACTTATACTGTTCACCTGGTAACATGTCCTGTGTGCATTAAACCATCAGGGGAATACACTCTCCTCACTTATACTGTTCATCTGGTAACATGTCCCGTCAGTATTAAACCATCAGGGGAACACACTCTCCTCACTTATACTGTTCACCTGGTAACATGTCCTTTGCATATTTAACCATCAGGGGAAAACTTTCTGCTCACTTCTACTGTTCACCTGGTGACATGTCCCGTGTATATTAAACCATCAGGGGAACACACTCTCCTCACTTATACTGTTCACCTGGTAACATGTCCCGTGTATATGAAACCATCAGGGGAACACACTCTCCTCACTTATACTGTTCACCTGGGAACATGTCCCGTGTATATTAAACCATCAGGGGAACACACTCTCCTCACTTATACTGTTCACCTGGTAACATGTTCCGTGTATATTAAACCATCAGGGGAACACACTCTCCTCACTTTCCTGTTCACCTGGTAACATGTACCGTGTATATTAAACCATCAGGGCAACACACTCTCCTCAATTATACATTTCACTTGGTGACATGTCCCGTGTGTATTGAACAATCAGGGGAACACACTCTTCTCACTTATACTGTTCACCTGGTAACATGTCCCGTGTGTATTGAACAATCAGGGGAACACACTCTCCTCACTTATACTGTTCACCTGGTAACATGTCCCGTGCGTATTAAACAATCAGGGGAACACATTCTCCTCTCTTATACTGTTCACTTGGTAAAATGTCCCGTCCGTATTAAACAAACAGGGGAACACATTCTCCTCACTTATACTGTTCACCTGGTAACATGTCCCGTGTGTATTAAACAATCAGGGGAACGCACTCTCCTCACTTATACTGTTCACTTGGTAACATGTCCCGTGCGTATAAAACAAACAGGGGAACACATTCTCCTCACTTATACTGTTCACCTGGTAACATGTCCCGTGTGTATTAAACAATCAGGGGAACACATTCTCCTCACTTATACTGTTCACTTGGTAACATGTCCCGTGCGTATTAAACAAACAGGGGAACACATTTTCCTCACTTATACTGTTCACCTGGAAACATGTCCCGTGTGTATTAAACAAACAGGGGAACACATTCTCCTCACTTATACTGTTCACCTGGTAACATGTCCCGTGTGTATTAAACAATCAGGGGAACACATTCTCCTCACTTATACTGTTCACCTGGTAACATGTCCCGTGCGTATTAAACAATCAGGGGAACACATTCTCCTCACTTCTACTGTTCACCTGGTAACATGTCCCGTGCGTATTAAACAATCAGGGGAACACACTCTCCTCACTTATACTGTTCACCTGGTAACATGTCCTGTGTATATTAAAACATCAGGGGAATACACTCTCCTCACTTATACTGATCACCTGGTAACATGTCCCGTGTGCATTAAACAATCAGGGGAACACACTCTCCTCACTTATACCGTTCACCTGATAACATGTCCCGTGTGTATTTAACCATCAGGGGAACACACTCTCCTCACTTATACTGTTTACCTGGTAACATGTCCCGTGTATATTAAATCATCAGGGGAACACACTCTCCTCACTTATACTGTTCACCTAGTCACATGTCTCGTGTATATTAAACAATCTGGGGAACACACTCTCCTGACTTATATTGTTCACCTGGTAACATGTCCCGTGTATATTAAACCATCAGGGGAACACACTCTCCTCACTTATACTGTTCACCTGGTAACATGTCCCGTTTATATTAAACCATCAGGGGAACACACTCTCCTCACTTATACTGTTCACCTGGTAACATATCCCGTGTATATTAAACCATCAGGGGAACACACTCTCCTCACTTACACTGTTCACCTGGTAAAATGTCTTGTGTGCATTAAACCATCAGGGGAACACACTCTCCTCACTTATACTGTTCACCTGGTAACATGTCCTGTGTGCATTATACCATCAGGGGAACACACTCTCCTCACTTACACTGTTCACCTGGTAAAATGTCTTGTGTGCATTAAACCATCAGGGGAACACACTCTCCTCACTTATACTGTTCACCTGGTAACATGTCCCGTGCGTATTAAACCATCAGGTGAACAAACTCGCCTCACTTATACTGTTCATCTGGTAACATATCCCGTGTATATTAAACCATCAGGGGAACACAATGTCCTCACTTATACTGTTCCCCTGGTAACATGTCCCGTGTATATTAAACCATCAGGGGAACACATTCTCCTCACTTATACTGTTCACCTGGCAACATGTCCCGTGTATATTAAACCATCAGGGGAACACACTCTCCTCACTTATACTGTTCACCTGGTAACATGTCCTGTGTGCATTAAACCATCAGGGGAATACACTCTCCTCACTTATACTGTTCATCTGGTAACATGTCCCGTCAGTATTAAACCATCAGGGGAACACACTCTCCTCACTTATACTGTTCACCTGGTAACATGTCCTTTGCATATTTAACCATCAGGGGAAAACTTTCTGCTCACTTCTACTGTTCACCTGGTGACATGTCCCGTGTATATTAAACCATCAGGGGAACACACTCTCCTCACTTATACTGTTCACCTGGTAACATGTCCCGTGTATATGAAACCATCAGGGGAACACACTCTCCTCACTTATACTGTTCAGCTGGTAACATGTCCCGTGTGCATTAAACAATCAGGGGAACACACTATCCTCACTTATACTGTTCACCTGGTAACATGTCCCGTGTGTATTAAACCATAAGGGGAACACACTCTCCTCACTTATACTGTTCACCTGGGAACATGTCCCGTGTATATTAAACCATCAGGGGAACACACTCTCCTCACTTATACTGTTCACCTGGTAACATGTTTCGTGTATATTAAACCATCAGGGGAACACACTCTCCTCACTTATACTGTTCACCTGGTAACATGTCCCGTGTATATTAAACCATCAGGGGAACACACTCTCCTCAATTATACATTTCACTTGATGACATGTCTCGTGTGTATTGAACAATCAGGGGAACACATTCTCCTCACTTATACTGTTCACCTGGTAACATGTCCCGTGTGTATTAAACAAACAGGGGAACTCATTCTTCTCACTTATACTGTTCCCCTGGTGACATGTCCTGTCAGTATTAAACAATCAGGGGAACACACTCTCCTCACTTATACTGTTCACCTGGTAACATGTCCTGTGTGTATTAAACCATCAGGGGAACACAATCTCCTCACTTATACTGTTCACCTGGTAACATGCCCTCTGTATATTAAACCATCAGGGGAACACACTCTCCTCACATATACTGTTTACCTGGTAACATGTCCCGTGTATATTAAACCATCAGGGGAACACACTCGCCTCACTTATACTGTTCACCTGGTAACATGTCCCATGACTATTGAACAATCAGGGGAACACACTCTCCTCACTTATACTGTTCACCTGGTGACATGTCCCGTGCGTATTAAACAATCAGGGGAACACATTCTCCTCACTTATACTGTTCACTTGGTAAAATGTCCCGTGCGTATTAAACCAACAGGGGAACACATTCTCCTCAATTATACTGTTCACCTGGTAACATGTCCCGTGTGTATTAAACAATCAGGGGAACGCACTCTCCTCACTTATACTGTTCACTTGGTAACATGTCCCGTGTGTATTAAACAATCAGGGGAACACATTCTCCTCACTTATACTGTTCACCTGGTAACATGTCCAGTGCGTATTAAACAAACAGGGGAACACACTCTCCTCACTTATACTGTTCACTTGGCAACATGTCCAGTGCGTATTAAACAAAGAGGGGAACACATTCTCCTCACTTATACTGTTCACCTGGAAAAATGTCCCGTGTGTATTAAACAAACAGGGGAACGCATTCTCCTCACTTATACTGTTCACCTGGTAACATGTCCCGTGTGTATTACACCATCAGGGGAACACAATCTCCTCACTTATACTGTTCAACTGGTAACATGCCCTGTGTATATTAAACCATCAGGGGAACACACTCTCCTCACTTATACTGTTTAACTGGTAACATGTCCCTTGTATATTAAACCATCAGGGGAACACACTCTCCTCACTTATACTGTTCACCTAGTCACATGTCCCGTGCATATTAAACAATCTGGGGAACACACTCTCCTCACTTATACTGTTCACCTGGTAACATGTCCCGTGTATATTAACCATCAGGGGAACACACTCTCCTCACTTACACTGTTCACCTGGTAAAATGTCTTGTGTGCATTAAACCATCAGGGGAACACACTCTCCTCACTTATACTGTTCACCTGGTAACATGTCCCGTGTATATTAAACCATCAGGGGAACACATTCTCCTCACTTATACTGTTCACCTGGTAACATGTCCCGTGCATATTAAACCATCAGGGGAACACATTCTCCTCACTTATACTGTTCCCCTGGTGACATGTCCTGTCAGTATTAAACAATCAGGGGAACACAATCTCCTCACTTATACTGTTCACCGGGTAACATGTCCTGTGTGTATTAAAACATCAGGGGAACACACTCTCCTCACTTATACTGTTCACCTGGTAACATGTCCTGTGTGTATTAAACCATCAGGGGAACACAATCTCCTCACTTATACTGTTCACCTGGTAACATGCCCTCTGTATATTAAATCATCAGGGGAACACACTCTCCTCACATATACTGTTTACCTGGTAACATGTCCCGTGTATATTAAACCATCAGGGGAACACACTCGCCTCACTTATACTGTTCACCTGGTAACATGTCCCGTGAATATTAAACCATCAGGGGAACACATTCTCCTCACTTATACTGTTCACCTTGTAACATGTCCCGTGCGTATTAAACAATCAGGGGAACACATTCTCCTCACTTATACTGTTCACCTGGTAACATGTCCCGTGCGTATTAAACAATCAGGGGAACACATTCTCCTCACTTATACTGTTCACCTGGTAACATGTCCCGTGTATATTAAACAATCAGGGGAACGCACTCTCCTCACTTATACTGTTCACTTGGTAACATGTCCCGTGTATATTAAACAATCAGGGGAACACACTCTCCTCACTTATACTGTTCAAGTGGAAACATGTCCCGTGTGTATTAAACAAACAGGGGAACACATTCTCCTCACTTATACTGTTCACCTGGTAACATGTCCCGTGTGTATTAAACAATCAGGGGAACACATTCACCTCACTTATACTGTTCACTTGGTAACATGTCCTGTGCGTATTAAACAAACAGGGGAACACATTCTCCTCACTTCTACTGTTCACCTGGTAACATGTCCCGTGCGTATTAAACAATCAGGGGAACACACTCTCCTCACTTATACTGTTCACCTGGTAACATGTCCCGTGTGCATTAAACAATCAGGGGAACACACTCTCCTCACTTATACCGTTCACCTGATAACATGTCCCGTGTGTATTACACCATCAGGGGAACACAATCTCCTCACTTATACTGTTCACCTGGTAACATGCCCTGTGTATATTAAACCATCAGGGGAACACACTCTCCTCACTTTTACTGTTTACCTGGTAACATGTCCCTATTGTATATTAAACCATCAGGGGAACACACTCTCCTCACTTATACTGTTCACCTAGTCACATGTCCCGTGCATATTAAACGATCTGGGGAACACACTCTCCTCACTTATACTGTTCACCTGGTAACATGTCCCGTGTATATTAAACCATCAGGGGAACACACTCTCCTCACTTATACTGTTCACCTGGTATCATATCCCGTGTATATTAAACCATCAGGGGAACACACTCTCCTCACGTATACTGTTCACCTGGTAACATGTCCCGTGAGTATTAAACAATCAGGGGAACACACTCTCCTCACTTACACTGTTCACCTGGTAACATGTCCCGTGAATATTAAACCATCAGGGGAAAGCAATCTCCTCACTTACACTGTTCACCTGGTAAAATGTCTTGTGTGCATTAAACCATCAGGGGAACACACTCTCCTCACTTATACAGTTCACTTGGTGACATGTCCCGTGCGTATTAAACCATCAGGTGAACACACTCGCCTCACTTACACTGTTCACCTGGTAAAATGTCTTGTGTGCATTAAACCATCAGGGGAACACACTCTCCTCACTTATACAGTTCACTTGGTGACATGTCCCGTGCGTATTAAACCATCAGGTGAACACACTCGCCTCACTTATACTGTTCATCTGGTAACATGTCCCGTGTATATTAAACCATCAGGGGAACACACTCTCCTCACTTATACTGTTCACCTGGTAACATGTCCCGTGTATATTAAACCATCAGGGGAACACATTCTCCTCACTTATACTGTTCACCTGGTAACATGTCCCGTGAGTATTAAACAATCAGGGGAACACACTCTCCTCACTTACACTGTTCACCTGGTAACATGTCCCGTGAATATTAAACCATCAGGGGAAAGCAATCTCCTCACTTATACTGTTCACCTGCTAACATGTCCTGTGTGTATTAAACCATCAGGGGAACACACTCTCCTCACTTATACTGTTCATCTGGTAACATGTCCCGTGAATATTAAACCATCAGGGGAACACATTCTCCTCACTTATACTGTTCACCTTGTGACTTGTCCTGTGTGTATTATATAATCAGGGGAACACACTCTCCTCACTTATACTGTTCACCTGGTATCATGTCCTGTGTATATTAAACCATCAGGGGAACACACTCTCCTCACTTATACTGTTCTCCTGGCAACATGTCCCGTGAGTATTAAACAATCAGGGGAACACACTCTCCTCACTTCTACTGTTCACCTGGTAACATGTCCCGTGAGTATTAAACAATCAGGGGAACACACTCTCCTCACTTCTACTGTTCACCTGGTAACATGTCCCGTGTATATTAAACCATCAGGGGAACACATTCTCCTCACTTATACTGTTCACCTGGTAACATGTCCCTATTGTATTCAACAATCAGGGGAACACACTCTCCTCACTTATACTGTTCACCTGGTAACATGTCCCGTGTGTATTAAACAATTAGGGGAACACACTCTCCTCACTTATTCTGTTCACTTGGTAACATGTCCCGTGTATATTAAACACACTCTCCTCACTTATACTGTTCAGCTGGTAACATGTCCCGTGTGCATTAAACAATCAGGGGAACACACTCTCCTCACTTATACTGTTCACCTGATAACATGTCCCGTGTGTATTAAACCATAAGGGGAACACACTCTCCTCACTTATACTGTTCACCTGGTAACATGCCCTGTGTATATTAAACCATCAGGGGAACACACTCTCCTCACTTATACTGTTCACCTGGGAACATGTCCCGTGTATATTAAACCATCAGGGGAACACACTCTCCTCACTTATCCTGTTCACCTGGTAACATGTTCCGTGTATATTAAACCATCAGGGGAACACACTCTCCTCACTTATACTGTTCACCTGGTAACATGTACAGTGTTTATTAAACAATCAGGGGAACACACTCTCCTCACTTATACTGTTCACCTGGTAACATGTCCCGTGCGTATTAAACCAACAGGGGAACACATTCTCCTCACTTATACTGTTCACATGGTAACATGTCCCGTGTGTATTAAACAAACAGGGGAACACATTCTTCTCACTTATACTGTTCACCTGGTAACATGTCCCGTGTGTATTAAACAATCAGGGGAACAGACTCTCCTCACTTATACTGTTCACCTGGTAACATGCCCTGTGTATATTAAACCATCAGGGGAACACGCTCTCCTCACATATACTGTTTACCTGGTAACATGTCCCATGTATATTAAACCATCAGGGGAACACACTCTCCTCACTTATACTGTTCACCTAGTCACATGTCACGTGTATATTAAACCATCAGGGGAACACACTCGCCTCACTTATACTGTTCATCTGGTAACATGTCCCGTGTATATTAAACCATCAGGGGAACACACTCTCCTCACTTATACTGTTCACCTGGTAACATGTCCTGTGTGCATTAAACCATCAGGGGAACACACTCTCCTCACTTATACTGTTCACCTGGTAACATGTCCCTTGTATATTAAACCATCAGGGGAACACACTCTCCTCAATTATACATTTCACTTGGTGACATCTCCCGTGTGTATTGAACAATCAGGGGAACACACTCTCCTCACTTATACTGTTCAACTGGTAACATGTCCCGTGTGTATTAAACCATCAGGGGAACACACTCTCCTCACTTATACTGTTCACCTGGTAACATGTCCCGTGTATATTAAACCATCAGGGGAACACACTCTCCTCACTTATACTGTTCACCTGGTAACATGTCCCGTGCGTATTAAACAATCAGGGGAACACATTCTCTTCACTTCTACTGTTCACTTGGTAACATGTCCCGTGCGTATTAAACAATCAGGGGAACACATTCTCCTCACTACTACTGTTCACCTGGTAACATGTCCCGTGTGTATTAAACAAACAGGGGAACTCATTCTCCTCACTTATACTGTTCACCTGGTAACATGTCCCGTGTGTATTAAACAATCAGGGGAACACATTCTCCTCACTTATACTGTTCACCTGGTAACATGTCCCGTCCGTATTAAACAATCAAGGGAACACACTCTGCTCACGAATACTGTTCACCTGGTAACATGTCCTGTGTATATTAAACCTTCAATGGAACACACTCTCCTCACTTATACTGTTCACCGGGTAACATGTCCTGTGTATATTAAAACATCAGGGGAACACACTCTCCTCACTTATACTGTTCACCTGGTAACATGCCCTGTTTATATTAAACCATCAGGGGAACACACTCTCCTCACATATACTGTTTACCTGGTAACATGTCCCGTGTATATTAAACCATCAGGGGAACACACTCTCCTCACTTACACTGTTCACCTAGTCACATGTCCCGTGTATATTAAACCATCAGGGGAACACACTCTCCTCACTTATACTGTTCATCTGGTAACATGTCCCGTGTATATTAAACCAACAGGGGAACACACTCTCCTCACTTATACTGTTCACCTGGTAACATGTCCCGTGTGCATTAAACCATCAGGGGAACACACTCTCCTCACTTATACTGTTCATCTGGTAACATGTCCCGTCAGTATTAAACCATCAGGGGAACACACTCTCCTCACTTATACTGTTCACCTGGTAACATGTCCTGTGTGTATTAAACCATCAGGGGAACACACTCTCCTCACTTATACTGTTCATCTGGTAACATGTCCCGTCAGTATTAAACCATCAGGGGAACACACTCTCCTCACATATACTGTTCACCTGGTGACATGTCCCGTGCGTATTAAACCATCAGAGGAACACAATCTCCTCACTTATACTGTTCACCTGGTAACATGCCCTGTGTATATTAAAACATCAGGGGAACACACTCTCCTAACATATACTGTTTACCTGGTAACATGTCCCGTGTATATTAAACCATCAGGGGAACACACTCTCCTCACTTACACTGTTCACCTGGTAAAATGTCCTGTGTGCATTAAACCATCAGGGGAACACACTCTCCTCACTTATACTGTTCACCTGGTAACATGTCCCGTGTATATTAAACCATCAGGGGAACACACTCTCCTCACTTATACTGTTCACCTGGTAACATGTCCCGTGTATATTAAACCATCAGGGGAACACACTCTCCTCACTTATACTGTTCATCTGGTAACATGTCCCGTCAGTATTAAACCATCAGGGGAACAAACTATCCTCACTTATACTGTTCACCTGGTAACATGTCCTGTGTGTATTAAACCATCAGGGGAACACACTCTCCTCACTTATACTGTTCATCTGGTAACATGTCCCGTCAGTATTAAACCATCAGGGGAACACACTCTCCTCACATATACTGTTCACCTGGTGACATGTCCCGTGCGTATTAAACCATCAGAGGAACACAATCTCCTCACTTATACTGTTCACCTGGTAACATGCCCTGTGTATATTAAAACATCAGGGGAACACACTCTCCTCACATATACTGTTTACCTGGCAACATGTCCCGTGTATATTAAACCATCAGGGGAACACACTCTCCTCACTTACACTGTTCACCTGGTAAAATGTCCTGTGTGCATTAAACCATCAGGGGAACACACTCTCCTCACTTATACTGTTCACCTGGTAACATGTCCCGTGTATATTAAACCATCAGGGGAACACACTCTCCTCACTTATACTGTTCACCTGGTAACATGGCCCATGTATATTAAACCATCAGGGGAACACACTCTCCTCACTTATACTGTTCATCTGGTAACATGTCCCGTCAGTATTAAACCATCAGGGGAACAAACTCTCCTCACTTATACTGTTCACCTGGTAACATGTCCTTTGCATATTTAAACATCAGGGGAAAACAATCTGCTCACTTCTACTGTTCACCTGGTGACATGTCCCGTGTGTATTAAACCATCAGGGGAACACACTCTCCTCACTTATACTGTTCACCTGGTAACATGTCCCGTGTATATTAAACCATCAACGGAACACACTCTCCTCACATATACTGTTCACCTGGTAACATGTCCCGTGTGTATTGAACAATCAGGGGAACACACTCTCCTCACTTATACTGTTCATCTGGTAACATGTCCCGTGTGTATTAAACAATCAGGGGAACACACTCTCCTCACTTATTCTGTTCACTTGGTAACATGTCCCGTGTATATTAAACACAATCTCCTCACTTATACTGTTCACCTGGTAACATGTCCCGTGTGTATTAAACAATCAGGGAAACACACTCTCCTCACTTATACTGTTCACTTGGTAACATGTCCCGTGCGTATTAAAGAAACAGGGGAACACATTCTCCTCACTTATACTGTTCACCTGGTAACATGTCCCGTGTGTATTAAACAAACAGGGGAACACATTCTCCTCACTTATACTGTTCACCTGGTAACATGTCCCGTGTGTATTAAACAAACAGGGGAACACATTCTCCTCACTTATACTGTTCACCTGGTAACATGTCCCGTGTGTATTAAACAAACAGGGGAACACATTCTCCTCACTTCTACTGTTCACCTGGTAACATGTCCTTAGTATATTAAACCATCAATGGAACACACTCTCCTCACTTATACTGTTCAAATGGTAACATGTCCAGTGTTTATTAAACCATCAGGAGAACACACTCTCCTCACTTCTACTGTTCACCTGGTAACATGTCCCGTCAGTATTAAACAATCAGGGCAACAAACTCTCCTCACTTCTACTGTTCACCTGCTAACATGTCCCGTGTGTATTAAAGAATCAGGGGAACACACTCTCCTCACATATACTGTACACCTGGTAACATGTCCTGTGTATATTGAACCATCAGGGGAACACACTCTCCTCACTTATGCTGTTCACGTGGTAACATGTCCCGTGTATATTAAACCATGAGGGGAGCACACTCTCCTCACTTATACTGTTCACCGAGTGACATGTCCTGTGTGCTTTAAACAATCAGGGGAACACTCTCTCCTCACTTATACTGTTCACCTGCTAACATGTCCCGTCAGTATTAAACAATCAGGGGAACACACTCTCCTCACTTATCCTGTTCACCTAGTGACATGTCCCGTGTGTATTAAACAATCAGGGGAACACACTCTCCTCACTTATACTGTTCGCCAGGTGACATGTCCCGTGTGTATTAAACAATCAGGGGAACACACTCTCCTCACTTATACTGTTCACCTGGTAACATGTCCCGTGAGTATTAAACAATCAGGGGAACACACTCTCCTCACTTATACTGTTCAACTGGTAACATGTCCCGTGTATATTAAACATTCAGGGGAACACTCTCTCCTCACTTATACTGTTCAACTGGTAACATGTCCCATGCGTATTAAATTATCAGGGGAACACAATCTCCTCACTTATACTGTTCGCCTGGTTACATATCCCGTTCGTTTTAAACAATCAGGGGAACACACTCTCCTCACTTTACTGTTCACCTGTTAAAATGTCCCTTATGTATTAAACAATCAGGGGAACACATTCTCCTCACGTATACTGTTCACCTGGTTACATGTCCCGTTCGTTTTAAACAATCAGGGGAACACACTCTCCTCACTTATACTGTTCACCTGGTAACATGTCCTGTGTGTATTAAACCATCAGGGGAACACACTCTCCTCACTTATGCTGTTCACCTAGTAACATGTCCTGTGTGTATTAAACCGTCAGGGGAACACACTCTCCTGACTTATACTGTTCACCTGGTGACATGTCCCGTCAGTATTAAACAATCAGGGCAACAAACTGTCCTCACTTCTACTGTTCACCTGGTAACATGTCCCGTGTGTATTAAACCATCAGGGGAACACACTCTCCTCACTTATACTGTTCACCTGGTAACATGTCCCGTGTGTATTAAACCATCAGGGGAACACACTCTCCTCACTTATACTGTTCACCTGGTAACATGTCCCGTGTGTATTAAACCATCAGGGGAACACACTCTCCTCACTTATACTGTTCACCTGGTATCATGTCCCGTGTGTATTAAACAATCAGGGGAACACACTCTCCTCACTTATACTGTTCACCTGGTAACATGTCCCGTGTGTATTAAACCATCAGGGGAACACACTCTCCTCACTTATACTGTTCACCTGGTAACATGTCCCGTGTGTATTAAACCATCAGGGGAACACACTCTCCTCACTTATACTGTTCACCTGGTAACATGTCCCGTGTGTATTAAACCATCAGGGGAACACACTCTCCTCACTTATACTGTTCACCTGGTAACATGTCCCGTCAGTATTAAACAAGCAGGGGAACACACTCTCCTCACTTATACTGTTCACCTGGTTACATGTCCCGTCAGTATTATACAATCAGGGGAACACACTCTCCCAACTTACACTGTTCACCTGGTAACATGTCCCGTGCTTATTAAACCTTCAGGGGAACACATTCTCCTCATTTACACTGTTCGCCTGGTGACATGTCCTGTGTGCATTAAACAATCAGGGGAACACCCTTTCCTCACTTATACTGTTCGCCTGGAAACATGTCCTGTATATATTAAAGCATCTGGGGCACACACTCTCCTCACTTATACTGTTCACCAGGTAACATGTCCCATGTGTATTAAACAATCAGGGGAACACACTCTCCTCACTTATACTCTTCGCCTGGTAACATGTCCCATGTGTATTAATCAATCAGGGGAACACACTCTCCTCACTTATACTGTTCACCTGATAACATGTCCCGTCAGTATTAAACAATCCGGGGAACACTCTCTCCTCATTAATACTGTTCACATGGTGACATGTCCCGTCAGTATTAAACAATCAGGGGAACACACTCTCCTCACTTATACTGTTTACCTGGCAACATGTCCCGTCAGTATTAAACCATCAGGGGAACACACTCTCCTCACTTATACTGTTCACCTGGTATCATGTCCCGTGTGTATTAAACAATCAGGGGAACACACTCTCCTCACTTATACTGTTCACCTGGTAACATGTCCCGTCAGTATTAAACAAGCAGGGGAACACACTATCCTCACTTATACTGTTCACCTGGTAACATTTCCCGTCAGTATTAAACAAGCAGGGGAACACACTCTCCTCACTTATACTGTTCACCTGGTTACATGTCCCGTCAGTATTATACAATCAGGGGAACACACTCTCCCAACTTACACTGTTCACCTGGTAACATGTCCCGTGCTTATTAAACCTTCAGGGGAACACATTCTCCTCATTTACACTGTTCGCCTGGTGACATGTCCTGTGTGCATTAAACAATCAGGGGAACACCCTTTCCTCACTTATACTGTTCGCCTGGTAACATGTCCTGTGTATATTAAAGCATCTGGGGCACACACTCTCCTCACTTATACTGTTCACCAGGTAACATGTCCCATGTGTATTAAACAATCAGGGGAACACACTCTCCTCACTTATACTCTTCGCCTGGTAACATGTCCCGTCAGTATTAAACAATCCGGGGAACACTCTCTCCTCATTAATACTGTTCACATGGTGACATGTCCCGTCAGTATTAAACAATCAGGGGAACACACTCTCCTCACTTATACTGTTTACCTGGCAACATGTCCCGTGTATATTAAACCATCAGGGGAACAAACTCTCCTCACTTATACTGTTCACCTGGTGACATGTCCCGTGTATATTAAACAATCAGGGGAACACAGTCTCCTCACTTATACTGTTCACCTGGAAACATGTCCCGTGTATATTAAACAATCAGGGGAACACAGTCTCCTCACTTATACTGTTCACCTGGTAACATGTCCCGTGTATATTACACCATCAGGGGAACACACTCTCCTCACTTATACTGTTCACCTGGCAACATGTCCCGTATATATTAAACAATCAGGGGAACACACTCTCCTCACTTGGTCTGTTCACCTGGTGACATGTCCCATGAAAATTAAACCATCAGGGGAACACATTCTCATCACTTATACTGTTCACCTGGTAACATGTCCCGTGTATAATAAACAATCAGGGGAACACACTCTCCTCACTTATACTGTTCACCTGGTAACATGTCCCGTGTATAATAAACAATCAGGGGAACACACTCTCCTCACTTATACTGTTCACCTGGTAACATTTTCCGTGTATAATAAACAATCAGGGGAACACACTCTCCTCACTTATTCTGTTCACCTGGGAACATGTCCCGTGAGCGTTAAACAATCAGGGGAACAGACTCTCCTCACTTATACTCTTCACCTGGTAACATGTCCCGTGTATATTAAACAATCAGGCAAACACACTCTCCTCACTTATACTGTTCACCTGGTAACATTTTCCGTGTATATTCAACCATCAGGGGAACACACTCTCCTCACTTATTCTGTTCACCTGGTAACATGTCCCGTGAGCATTAAACAATCAGGGTAACGCACTCTCCTCAATTATACTGTTCACCTGGTAACATGTCCCGTGTGTATTAAACAATCAGGGGAACACACTCTCCTCACTTATACTGTTCACCTGGCAACATGTCCCGTGTATATTCAATCATCAGGGGAACACACTCTCCTCACTTATACTGTTCACCTGGTAACATGTCCTGTGTATATTAAACCATCAGGGGAACACACTCTCCTCACTTATACTGTTCACCTGGTAACATGGCCCGTGTATATTCAATCATCAGGGGAACACACTCTCCTCACTTATACTGTTCACCTGGTAACATGTCCTGTGTATATTTAACAATCAGGGGAACACACTCTCCTCACTTATACTGTTCACCTGGTAACATGTCCTGTGTATATTTAACAATCAGGGGAACACACTCTCCTCACTTAAACTGTTCACCTGGTGACATGTCCTGTGTATATTAAACAATCAGGGGAACACACTCTCCTCACTTATACTGTTCACCTGGTAACATGTCCCGTGTATATTCAATCATCAGGGGAACACACTCTCCTCACTTATACTGTTCACCTGGTAACATGTCCTGTGTATATTAAACCATCAGGGGAACACACTCTCCTCACTTATACTGTTCACCTGGTAACATGGCCCGTGTATATTCAATCATCAGGGGAACACACTCTCCTCACTTATACTGTTCACCTGGTAACATGTCCTGTGTATATTTAACAATCAGGGGAACACACTCTCCTCACTTATACTGTTCACCTGGTAACATGTCCTGTGTATATTTAACAATCAGGGGAACACACTCTCCTCACTTATACTGTTCTCCTGGTAACATGTCCTGTGTATATTTAACAATCAGGGGAACACACTCTCCTCACTTATACTGTTCACCTGGTGACATGTCCTGTGTATATTAAACCATCAGGGGAACACACTCTCCTCACTTATACTGTTCAAATGCTGATATGCCCTGTGTGTATTTAACCATCAGGGGAACACACTCTCCTGACTTATACTGTTCACCTGGTAACATGTCCTGTGTATATTTAACAATCAGGGGAACACACTCTCCTCACTTATACTGTTCACCTGGTAACATGTCCCGTGTGTATTAAACCATCAGGGGAACACACTCTCCTCACTTAAACTGTTCATCTGGTAACATGTCCCCCGTGTATTAAACCATCAGGGGAACACATTCTCCTCAAATATTCTGTTCACCTGGTAACATGTCCCGTGAGCATTAAACAATCAGGGGAACACACTCTCCTCACTTATACTGTTCACCTGGTAACATGTCCCGTGTGTATTAAACCATCAGGGGAACACATTCTCCTCACTTATACTGTTCACCTGGTGACATGTCCCATGTGTATTAAACCATCAGGGGAACACACTCTCCTCACTTATACTGTTCACCTGGTGTCATGTCCCATGTATATTAAACCATCAGGGGAACACACTCTCCTCACTTACACTGTTCACCCGGTAACATGTCCCGTGTATATTACACCATCAGGGGAACACACTCTCCTCACTTATACTGTTCACCTGGTAACATGTTTCCCGTATATATTAAATAATATGGGGAACACACTCTCCTCACTTATACTGTTCACCTGGTGACATGTCCCGTGTGTATTAAACCATCAGGGGAACACACTCTCATCACTTATACTGTTCACCTGGTAACATGTCCCGTATATATTAAATAATATGGGAAACACACTCTCCTCACTTATACTGTTCACCTGGTGACATGTCCCGTGTGTATTAAACCATCAGGGGAACACACTCTCATCACTTATACTGTTCACCTGGTAACATGTCCCGTGTGTATTAAATAATCAGGGGAACACACTCTCCTCACTTATTCTGTTCACCTGGTAACATGTCCCGTGAGCGTTAAACAATCAGGGGAACAGACTCTCCTCACTTATACTCTTCACCTGGTAACATGTCCCGTGTATATTAAACAATCAGGGGAACACACTCTCCTCACTTATACTGTTCACCTGGTAACATTTTCCGTGTATATTCAACCATCAGGGGAACACACTCTCCTCACTTATACTGTTCACCTGGTTACATGTCCCGTCAGTATTATACAATCAGGGGAACACACTCTCCTCACTTACACTGTTCACCTGGTAACATGTCCCGTGCTTATTAAACCTTCAGGGGAACAGATTCTCCTCATTTACACTGTTCGCCTGGTGACATGTCCTGTGTGCATTAAACAATCAGGGGAACACACTTTCCTCACTTATACTGTTCGCCTGGTAACATGTCCTGTGTATATTAAAGCATCTGGGGCACACACTCTCCTCACTTATACTGTTCACCAGGTAACATGTCCCATGTGTATTAAACAATCAGGGGAACACACTCTCCTCACTTATACTGTTCACCTGGTGTCATGTCCCATGTATATTAAACCATCAGGGGAACACACTCTCCTCACTTACACTGTTCACCTGGTGACATGTCCCATGTATATTAAACAATCAGGGGAACACACTCTCCTCACTTATACTGTTCACCTGGTAACATGTCCCGTGTGTATTAAACCATCAGGGGAACACAATCTCCTCACTTACACTGTTCACCTGGTGACCTGTCCCATGTATATTAAACAATCAGGGGAACACACTCTCCTCACTTATCCTGTTCACCTGGTAACATGTCCTGTGTATATTAAACCATCAGGGGAACACACTCTCCTCACTTATACTGTTCACCTGGTGACATGTCCCGTGTATATTAAACAATCAGGAGAACACAATCTCCTCATATATACTGTTCATCTGGTAACATGTCCCGTGTATATTAAACCATCAGGGGAACGCAGTCTCCTCACTTATACTGTTCACCTGGTAACATGGCCTGTGTGTATTAAACAATCAGGGAAACACACTCTCCTCACTTATACTGTTCACCTGGTAACATGGCCTGTGTGTATTAAACTATCAGGGGAACACACTCTCCTCACTTATACTGTTCACCTGGAAACATGTCCCGTGTATATTAAACCATCAGGGGAACACAATCTCCTCACTTATACTGTTCACCTGGTAACATGTCCCGTGCGTATTAAACCATCTGGGGAGCACATTTTCATCACTTATACTATTCACCTGTTGACATGTCCCATGTATATTAAACCATCAGGGGAACACACTCGGCTCTCTTAAACTGTTCACCTGGTAACATGTCCCATGTATATTAAACCATCAGGGGAACACACTCTCCTCACTTATACTGTTCACTTGTTAACATGTCCCGTGTATATTAAACAATCAAGGGAACACACTCTCCTCACTTATACTGTTCGCCTGGTAACATGTCCTGTGTATATTAAAGCATCTGGGGCACACACTCTCCTCACTTATACTGTTCACCAGGTAACATGTCCCGTGTATATTAAACCATCAGCGGAACACACTCTCCTCACTTATACTGTTCACCTGGTTACATGTCCTGTCAGTATTATACAATCAGGGGAACACACTCTCCTCACTTACACTGTTCACCTGGTAACATGTCCCGTGCTTATTAAACCTTCAGGGGAACACATTCTCCTCATTTACACTGTTCGCCTGGTGACATGTCCTGTGTATATTAAAGCATCTGGGGCACACACTCTCCTCACTTATACTGTTCACCAGGTAACATGTCCCATGTGTATTAAACAATCAGGGGAACACACTCTCCTCACTTATACTGTTCACCTGGTAACATGTCCCGTCAGTATTAAACAATCAGGGGAACACACTCTCCTCACTTATACTGTTCATCTGATAACTTGTCCCGTCAGTATTAAACAATCAGGGGAACACTCTCTCCTCACTAATACTGTTCACATGGTGACATGTCCCGTCAGTATTAAACAATCAGGGGAACACACTCTCCTCACTTATACTGTTTACCTGGCAACATGTCCCGTCAGCACTAAACCATCAGGGGAACAAACTCTCCTCACTTATACTGTTCACCTGGTGACATGTCCCGTGTATATTAAACAATCAGGGGAACACAGTCTCCTCACTTATACTGTTCACCTGGAAACATGTCCCGTGTATATTAAACAATCAGGGGAACACAGTCTCCTCACTTATACTGTTCACCCGGTAACATGTCCCTTGTATATTACACCATCAGGGGAACACACTCTCCTCACTTATACTGTTCACCTGGTAACATGTCCCGTATATATTAAATAATATGGGGAACACACTCTCCTCACTTATACTGTTCACCTGGTGACATGTCCCGTATATATTAAACAATCAGGGGAACACACTCTCCTCACTTGGTCTGTTCACCTGGTGACATGTCCCATGTATATTAAACCATCAGGGGAACACACTCTCATCACTTATACTGTTCACCTGGTAACATGTCCCGTGTATAATAAACAATCAGGGGAACAAACTCTCCTCACTTATTCTGTTCACCTGGTAACATGTCCCGTGAGCGTTAAACAATCAGGGGAACAGACTCTCCTCACTTATACTCTTCACCTGGTAACATGTCCCGTGTATATTAAACAATCAGGGGAACACACTCTCCTCACTTATACTGTTCACCTGGTAACATTTTCCGTGTATATTCAACCATCAGGGGAACACACTCTCCTCACTTATACTGTTCACCTGGTTACATGTCCCGTCAGTATTATACAATCAGGGGAACACACTCTCCTCACTTACACTGTTCACCTGGTAACATGTCCCGTGCTTATTAAACCTTCAGGGGAACACATTCTCCTCATTTACACTGTTCGCCTGGTGACATGTCCTGTGTGCATTAAACAATCAGGGGAACACACTTTCCTCACTTATACTGTTCGCCTGGTAACATGTCCTGTGTATATTAAAGCATCTGGGGCACACACTCTCCTCACTTATACTGTTCACCAGGTAACATGTCCCATGTGTATTAAACAATCAGGGGAACACACTCTCCTCACTTATACTCTTCGCCTGGTAACATGTCCCATGTGTATTAATCAATCAGGGGAACACACTCTCCTCACTTATACTGTTCACCTGATAACATGTCCCGTCAGTATTAAACAATCCGGGGAACACTCTCTCCTCATTAATACTGTTCACCTGGTAACATGTCCCGTGTGTATTAAACCATCAGGGGAACACATTCTCCTCACTTGTACTATTCACCTGTTGACATGTCCCATGTACATTAAACCATCAGGGGAACACACTCTGCTCTCTTAAACTGTTCACCTGGTAACATGTCCCATGTATATTAAACCATCAGGGGAACACACTGTCCTCACTTAAACTTTTCACCTGGTGACATGTCCCGTGTATAATAATCAATCTGGGGAACAGACTCTCCTCACTTATACTGTTCACCTGTTAACAAGTCCTGTGTATATTAAACCATCAGGGGAACACACTCTCCTCACTTATACTGTTCACCTGGTAACATGTCCCATGTATATTAAACCATCAGGGGAACACACTCTCCTCACTTATACCGTTCACCTGGTAACATGTCCCGTGTATATTAAACCATCAGGGGAACACACTCTCCTCACTTATACCGTTCACCTGGTAACATGTCCTGTGTATATTAAACCATCAGGGGAACACACTCTCCTCACTTATACTTTTCATCTGGTAACATGTCCCGTGTATATTAAACAATCAGGAGAACACAATCTCCTCACTTATACTGTTCACCTGGTAACATGTCCCGTGTGTACTAAACCATCAGGGGAACACACTCTCCTCACTTACTCTGTTCATGTGGTAACATGTCCCATGTGTATTAAACCATCAGGGGAACACACTCTCCTCACTTATACTGTTCATGTGGTAACATGTCCCATGTGTATTAAACCATCAGGGGAACACACTCTCCTCACTTATACTGTTCACCTGGTGACATGTCCCATGTGTATTAAACCATCAGGGGAACACACTCTCCTCACTTATACTGTTCACCTGGTGACATGTCCCGTGTATATTAAACCATCAGGGGAACACAATCTGCTCACTTATACTGTTCATGTGGTAACACGTCCCGTGTGTATTAAACCATCAGGGGAACACACTCTCCTCACTTATACTGTTCATGTGGTAACATGTCCCATGTGTATTAAACCATCAGGGGAACACACTCTCCTCACTTATACTGTTCACCTGGTGACATGTCCCGTGTATATTAAACCATCAGGGGAACACAATCTCCTCACTTATACTGTTCACCTGGTAACATGTCCCGTGTGCATTAAACCATCTGGGGAACACATTCTCCTCACTTATACTGTTCACCTGGTAACATGTCCCATGTATATTAAACCATCAGGGGAACACACTCTCCTCACTTATACTGTTCACCTGGTGACATGTCCTGTGTATATTAAACCATCAGGGGAACACACTCTCCTCACTTATGCAGTTCACCTGGTAACATGTCCTGTGTCTATTAAACCATCAGGGGAACACACTCTCCTCACATATTCTGTTCACCTGGTAACATGACCCGTGCGTATTAAACCATCAGCGGAACACACTCTCCTCACTTATACTGTTCACCTGTTGACATGTCCGTGTATATAAAACCATCAGCGGAACACACTCTCCTCACTTATGCTGTTCACCTGGTAACATGTCCCCCGTGTATTAAACCATCAGGGGAACACACTCTCCTCACTTATACTGTTCACCTGGTGACATGTCCCATGTGTATTAAACCATCAGGGGAACACACTCTCCTCACTTATACTGTTCACCTGGTGACATGTCCCATGTATATTAATCAATCAGGAGAACACAATCTCCTCACTTATACTGTTCATCTGGTAACATGTCCCGTGTGTACTAAACCATCAGGGGAACACACTCTCCTCACTAATGCTGTTCATCTGGTAACATGTCCCGTGTGTATTAAACCATCAGGGGAACACACTCTCCTCACTTATACTGTTCATGTGGTAACATGTCCCGTGTGTATTAAACCATCAGGGGAACACACTCTCCTCACTTATGCTGTTCACCTGGAAACCTGTCCCGTGTATATTAAACCATCAGGGGAACACAATCTCCTCACTTATACTGTTCATCTGGTAAAATGTCCCGTGTGTATTAAACCATCAGGGGAACACACTCTCATCACTTATACTGTTCATCTGGTAACATGTCCTGTGTATATTAAACCATCAGGGGAAGACAATCTCCTCACTTATACTGTTCATCTGGTAAAATGTCCCGTGTGTATTAAACCATCTGGGGAACACACTCTCCTCACTTACACTGTTCACTTGTTAACATGTCCCGTATATATTAAACCATCAGGGGAACACACTCTCCTCATTTATACTGTTCACCTGGTAACATGTCCCGTGTATATTAAGGAATCAGGGGAACACACTCTCCTCACTTATACTGTTCACCTGGTAACATGTCCCGTGTGCATGAAACAATCAGGGGAACACACTCTCCTCACATATACTGTTCACCTGGTGACATGTCCCGTCAGTATTAAACAATCAGGGGAACACACTCTCCTCACTTATACTGTTCACCTGGAAACATGTCCCGTGTATATTAAACCATCAGGGGAACACACTCTCCTCACTTATGCTGTTCACCTGGTAACATGTCCCATGTATATTAAACCATCAGGGGAACACACTCTCCTCACTTATACTGTTCACCTGGTAACATGTCCCTTGTATATTAAACCATCAGGGGAACACACTCTCCTCACTTATACTGTTCACCTGGTAACATGTCCTGTGTGCATTAAACAATCAGGGGAACACACTCTCCTCACTTATACTGTTCACCTGGTAACATGTCCCTTGTATATTAAACCATCAGGGGAACACACTGTCTTCAATTATACTGTTCACCTGGCAATATGTCCCATGTCTTTTAAACCATCAGGGGAAAACGCTCTCCTCACTTATACTGTTCACCTGGTGACATGTCCCTTGTATATTAAACCATCAGGGGAACACACTGTCTTCAATTATACTGTTCACCTGGCAATATGTCCCTTGTCTTTTAAACCATCAGGGGAAAACGCTCTCCTCACTTATACTGTTCACCTGGTAACATGTCCCGTGTCTCTTAAAGCATCAGGGGAACACACTCTCCTCACTTATACTGTTCACCTGGTAACATGTCCCGTGAGTATTAAACAATCAGGGGAAAACACTCTCCTCACTTATACTTTTCACCTGGTAACATGCCCTGTGTGTATTAAACAATCAGGGGAACACAGTCTCCTCACTTATACTGTTTACCTGGTAACATGTCCAATGCATATTAAACCATCAGGGGAACACACTCTCCTCACTTATACTGTTCACCTGGTAACATGTCCCGTGTATATTAAACCATCAGGGGAACACAGTCTCCTCACTTATACTGTTTACCTGGTAACATGTCCAATGCATATTAAACCATCAGGGGAACACACTCTCCTCACTTATACTGTTCACCTGGTAACATGTCCCGTGTATATTAAACCATCAGGGGAACACAGTCTCCTCACTTATACTGTTTACCTGGTAACATGTCCAATGCATATTAAACCATCAGGGGAACACACTCTCCTCACTTATACTGTTCACCTGGTAACATGTCCCGTGTATATTAAACCATCAGGGGAACACAGTCTCCTCACTTATACTGTTTACCTGGTAACATGTCCAATGCATATTAAACCATCAGGGGAACACACTCTCCTCACTTATACTGTTCACCTGGTAACATGTCCAATGCATATTAAACCATCAGGCGAACACACTCTCCTCACTTATACTGTTCACCTGATAACATGTCCCGTGTATATTAAACCATCAGGGGAACACGCTCTCCTCACTTATACTGTTCACCTGGTAACATGTCCCATGTGTATTAAACCATCAGGGGAACACGCTCTCCTCACTTATACTGTTCACCTGGTGACATGTCCCATGTATATTAAACTATCAGGGGAACACACTCTCCTCACTTATACTGTTCACCTGGTAACATGTCCCGTGTGTATTAAACCATCAGGGGAACACACTCTCCTCACTTATACTGTTCACCTGGTAACATGTCCTGTGTATATTAAACCATCAGGGGAACACGCTCTCCTCACTTATACTGTTCACCTGGTAACATGTCCCATGTGTATTAAACAATCAGGGGAACACACTCTCCTCACTTATACTGTTCACCTGGTAACATGTCCCGTGTATATTAAACCATCAGGGGAACACACTCTCCTCACTTATACTGTTCACCTGGTAACATGTCCTGTGTGCATTAAACAATCAGGGGAACACACTCTCCTCACTTATACTGTTCACCTGGTAACATGTCCCTTGTATATTAAACCATCAGGGGAACACACTGTCTTCAATTATACTGTTCACCTGGCAATATGTCCCATGTCTTTTAAACCATCAGGGGAAAACGCTCTCCTCACTTATACTGTTCACCTGGTGACATGTCCCTTGTATATTAAACCATCAGGGGAACACACTGTCTTCAATTATACTGTTCACCTGGCAATATGTCCCGTGTCTTTTAAACCATCAGGGGAAAACGCTCTCCTCACTTATACTGTTCACCTGGTAACATGTCCCGTGTATATTAAACCATCAGGGGAACACAGTCTCCTCACTTATACTGTTCACCTGGTAACATGCCCAATGCATATTAAACCATCAGGGGAACACACTCTCCTCACTTATACTGTTCACCTGATAACATGTCCCGTGTATATTAAACCATCAGGGGAACACACTCTCCTCACTTATACTGTTCACATGCTAACATGTCCCGTGTATATTAAACTATCAGGGGAACACACTCTCATCACTTATACTGTTCACCTGGTAACATGTCCCGTGTGTATTAAACCATCAGGGGAACACACTCTCCTCACTTATACTGTTCACCTGGTAACATGTCCTGTGTATATTAAACCATCAGGGGAACACGCTCTCCTCACTTATACTGTTCACCTGGTAACATGTCCTGTGTATATTAAACCATCAGGGGAACACGCTCTCCTCACTTATACTGTTCACCTGGTAACATGTCCCGTGTGTATTAAACTATCAGGGGAACACACTCTCCTCACTTATACTGTTCACCTGGTAACATGTCCCGTGTGTATTAAACCATCAGGGGAACACACTCTCCTCACTTATACTGTTCACCTGTTGACATGTCCCATGTGTATTAAACCATCAGGGGAACACACTCTCCTCACTTATACTGTTCATCTGGGAACATGTCCCGTGTATATTAAACAATCAGGGGAACACACTCTCCTCACTTATACTGTTCATCTGGGAACATGTTCCGTGTATATTAAACCATCAGGGGAACACAATCTCCTCACTTATACTGTTCATCTGGTAACATGTCCCGCGTGTATTAAACCATCAGGGGAAAACACTCTCCTCACTTATACTGTTCACCTGGAAACATGTCCCGTATATATTAAACCATCAGGGGAACACAATCTCCTCACTTATACTGTTCATCTGGTAAAATGTCCCGTGTGTATTAAACCATCAGGGGAACACACTCTCCTCACTTATACTGTTCACCTGGTCACATGTCCCGTGTATATTAAACAATCAGGGGAACACACTCTCCTCACTTATACTGTTCACCTGGTAAAATGTCCCGTGTATATAAAACAATCAGGGGAAAACACTCTCCTCACTTATACTGTTCATCTGGTAACATGTCCCATGTGTATTAAACCATCAGGGGAACACACTCTCCTCACTTATACTGTTCACCTGGTCACATGTCCCGTGTATATTAAACAATCAGGGGAACACACTCTCCTCACTTATACTGTTCACCTGGTCACATGTCCCGTGTATATTAAACAATCAGGGGAACACACTCTCCTCACTTATACTGTTCACCTGGTAAAATGTCCCGTGTATATAAAACAATCAGGGGAAAACACTCTCCTCACTTATACTGTTCATCTGGGAACATGTTCCGTGTATATTAAACCATCAGGGGAACACAATCTCCTCACTTATACTGTTCATCTGGTAACATGTCCCGCGTGTATTAAACCATCAGGGGAAAACACTCTCCTCACTTATACTGTTCACCTGGAAACATGTCCCGTATATATTAAACCATCAGGGGAACACAATCTCCTCACTTATACTGTTCATCTGGTAAAATGTCCCGTGTGTATTAAACCATCAGGGGAACACACTCTCCTCACTTATACTGTTCATCTGGTAACATGTCCCGTGTGTATTAAACCATCAGGGGAACACACTCTCCTCACTTATACTGTTCACCTGGTAACATGTCCCGTGTATATTAAGGAATCAGGGGAACACACTCTCCTCACTTATACTGTTCACCTGGTAACATGTCCCGTGTGCATTAAACAATCAGGGGAACACACTCTCCTCACTTATACTGTTCACCTGGTGACATGTCCCGTCAGTATTAAACAATCAGGGGAACAAACTCTCCTCACTTATACTGTTCACCTGGAAACATGTCCCGTGTATATTAAACCATCAGGGGAACACCCTCTCCTCACTTATACTGTTCCCCTGGTAACATGTCCCGTGCATATTAAACCATCAGGGGAACACACTCTCCTCACTTATACTGTTCACCTGTTGACATGTCCATGTATATAAAACAATCAGGGGAACACACTCTCCTCACTTATACTGTTCATCTGGTAACATGTCCCATGTGTATTAAACCATCAGGGGAACACACTGTCCTCACTTATACTGTTCACCTGGTAACATGTCCCGTGTGTATTAAACAATCAGGGGAAAACACTCTCCTCACTTATACTTTTCACCTGGTAACATGCCCTGTGTGTATTAAACAATCAGGGGAACAAACTCTCCTCACTTATACTGTTCACCTGGTAACATGTCCCGTGTATATTAAGCCATCAGGGGAACACACTCTCCTCACTTATACTGTTCACCTGGTAACATGTCCCGTGTATATTAAACCATCAGGGGAACACAGTCTCCTCACTTATACTGTTCACCTGGTAACATGTCCAATGCATATTAAACCATCAGGGGAACACACTCTCCTCACTTATACTGTTCACCTGGTAACATGTCCCGTGTATATTAAACCATCAGGGGAACACGCTCTCCTCACTTATACTGTTCACCTGGTAACATGCCCTGTGTGTATTAAACAATCAGGGGAACAAACTCTCCTCACTTATACTGTTCACCTGGTAACATGTCCCGTGTATATTAAGCCATCAGGGGAACACACTCTCCTCACTTATACTGTTCACCTGGTAACATGTCCCGTGTATATTAAACCATCAGGGGAACACACTCTCCTCACTTATACTGTTCACATGGTAACATGTCCAATGCATATTAAACCATCAGGGGAACACACTCTCCTCACTTATACTGTTCACCTGGTAACATGTCCAATGCATATTAAACCATCAGGGGAACACACTCTCCTCACTTATACTGTTCACCTGGTAACATGTCCAATGCATATTAAACCATCAGGGGAACACACTCTCCTCACTTATACTGTTCACCTGGTAACATGTCCCGTGTATATTAAACTATCAGGGGAACACACTCTCCTCACTTCTACTGTTCACCTGGTAACATGTCCCGTGTGTATTAAACCATCAGGGGAACACACTCTCCTCACTTATACTGTTCACCTAGTAACATGTCCCGTGCGTATTAAACAATCAGGGGAACACACTCTCCTCACTTACACTGTTCACCTGGTGACATGTCCCGTGTGTATTAAACCATCAGGGGAACACACTCTCCTCACTTATACTGTTCACCTGGTAACATGTCCCGTGCGTATTAAACCATCAGGGGAACACACTCTCCTCACTTATACTGTTCATCTGGTAACATGTCCCGTGCGTATTAAACAATCAGGGGAACACACTCTCCTCACTTATACTGTTCACCTGGTAACATGTCCCGTGCGTATTAAACCATCAGGGGAACACACTCTCCTCACTTATACTGTTCACCTAGTAACATGTCCCATGCGTATTAAACAATCAGGGGAACACAATCTCCTCACTTATGCTGTTCACCTGTTGACATGTCCGTGTATATAAAACAATCAGGGGAACACACTCTCCTCACTTATACTGTTCATCTGGTAACATGTCCCGTGTATATTAAACCATCAGGGGAACACACTCTCCTCACTTATACTGTTCACCTGGTAACATGTCCCGTGCGTATCAAACCATCAGGGGAACACACTCTCCTCACTTATACTGTTCATCTGGTAACATGTCCCGTGCGTATTAAACCATCAGGGGAACACTCTCTCCTCACTTATACTGTTCACCTGTTGACATGTCCGTGTATATAAAACAATCAGGGGAACACACTCTCCTCACTTATACTGTTCATCTGGTAACATGTCCCATGTGTATTAAACCATCAGGGGAACACACTCTCCTCACTTATACTGTTCACCTGGTGACATGTCCCATGTATATTAAACAATCAGGAGAACACAATCTCCTCACTTATACTGTTCATCTGGTAACATGTCCCGTGTGTACTAAACCATCAGGGGAACACACTCTCCTCACTTATACTGTTCATCTGGTAACATGTCCCGTGAGTATTAAACCATCAGGGGAACACACTCTCCTCACTTATACTGTTCATGTGGTAACATGTCCCGCGTGTATTAAACCATCAGGGGAAAACACTCTCCTCACTTATACTGTTCACCTGGAAACATGTCCCGTATATATTAAACCATCAGGGGAACACAATCTCCTCACTTATACTGTTCATCTGGTAAAATGTCCCGTGTGTATTAAACCATCAGGGGAACACACTCTCCTCACTTATACTGTTCATCTGGTAACATGTCCCGTGTGTATTAAACCATCAGGGGAACACACTCTCCTCACTTATACTGTTCACCTGGTAACATGTCCCGTGTATATTAAGGAATCAGGGGAACACACTCTCCTCACTTATACTGTTCACCTGGTAACATGTCCCGTGTGCATTAAACAATCAGGGGAACACACTCTCCTCACTTATACGGTTCACATGGTAACATGTCCCGTGTATATTAAACAATCAGGGGAACACACTCTCCTCACATATACTGTTCACCTGGTGACATGTCCCGACAGTATTAAACAATCAGGGGAACAAACTCTCCTCACTTATACTGTTCACCTGGAAACATGTCCCGTGTCTCTTAAACCATCAGGGGAAAACGCTCTCCTCACTTATACTGTTCACCTGGTAACATGTCCCGTGTCTCTTAAACCATCAGGGGAACACACTCTCCTCACTTATACTGTTCACCTGGTAACATGTCCCGTGTGTATTAAACAATCAGGGGAAAACACTCTCCTCACTTATACTTTTCACCTCGTAACATGCCCTGTGTGTATTAAACAATCAGGGGAACACACTCTCCTCACTTATACTGTTCACCTGGTAACATGTCCCGTGTATATTAAAACATCAGGGGAACACAGTCTCCTCACTTATACTGTTCACCTGGTAACATGTCCCATGCATATTAAACCATCAGGGGAACACACTCTCCTCACTTATACTGTTCACCTGGTAACATGTCCCGTGTATATTAAACAATCAGGGGAACACACTCTCCTCACTTATACTGTTCACCTGGTAACATGTCCCGTGTGTATTAAACCATCAGGGGAACACACACTCCTCACTTATACTGTTCACCTGGTAACATGTCCCGTGTATATTAAACCATCAGGGGAACACACTCTCCTCACTTATACTGTTCACCTGGTAACATGTCCCGTGTTTATTAAACCATCAGGGGAACACACTCTCCTCACTTATACTGTTCACCTGGTAACACGTCCCGTGCGTATTAAACCATCAGGGGAACATACTCTCCTCACTTATACTGTTCACCTGTTGACATGTCCGTGTATATAAAACAATCAGGGGAACACATTCTCCTCACTTATACTGTTCACCTGGTAACATGTCCCGTGTGTATTAAACCATCAGGGGAACACACTCTCCTCACTTATACTGTTCATCTGCTAACATGTCCCATGTATATTAAACCATCAGGGGAACACACTCTCCTCACTTATACTGTTCACCTGGTAACATGTCCCGTGCGTATTAAACCATCTGGGGAACACATTCTCCTCACTTATGCTGTTCACTTGTTAACATGTCCCGTGTGTATTAAACAATCAGTGGAACACACTCTCCTCTCTTATACTGTTCACCTGGTAACATGTCCCGTGTATATTAAACCATCAGGGGAACACACTCTCCTCACTTATACTGTTCACCTGGTAACATGTCCCGTGTATATTAAACAATCAGGGGAACACACTCTCCTCACATATACTGTTCACCTGGTGACATGTCCCGTCAGTATAAAACAATCAGGGGAACAAACTCTCCTCACTTATACTGTTCACCTGGAAACATGTCCTGTGTATATTAAACAATCAGGGGAACACACTCTCCTCACTTATACTGTTCACCTGGTAACATGTCCCATGTATATTAAACCATCAGGGGAACACACTCTCCTCACTTAAACCGTTCACCTGGTAACATGTCCCGTGTATATTAAACCATCAGGGGAACACACTCTCTTCAATTATACTGTTCACCTGGTAACATGTCCCGTGTATATTAAACCATCAGGGGAACACACTCTCCTCACTTATACTGTTCACCTGGTAACATGTCCCGTGTATATTAAACAATCAGGGGAACACACTCTCCTCACATATACTGTTCACCTGGTGACATGTCCCGTCAGTATAAAACAATCAGGGGAACAAACTCTCCTCACTTATACTGTTCACCTGGAAACATGTCCTGTGTATATTAAACAATCAGGGGAAAACAGTCTCCTCACTTATACTGTTCACCTGGTAACATGCCCTGTGTGTATTAAACAATCAGGGGAACACACTCTCCTCACTTATACTGTTCACCTGGTAACATGTCCCGTGTATATTAAACCATCAGGGGAACACACTCTCCTCACTTATACTGTTCACCTGGTAACATGTCCCATTCATATTAAACCATCAGTGGAACACTCTCTCCTCTCTTATACTGTTCACCTGGTAACATGTCCTGTGTGCATTAAAACATCAGGGGAACACACTCTCTTCAATTATACTGTTCACCTGGCAATATGTCCCGTGTATATTAAACCATCAGGGGAAAACGCTCTCCTCACTTATACTGTTCACCTGGTAACATGTCCCGTGTCTCTTAAACCATCAGGGGAAAACACTCTCCTCACTTATACTTTTCACCTGGTAACATGCCCTGTGTGTATTAAACAATCAGGGGAACACACTCTCCTCACTTATACTGTTCACCTGGTAACATGTCCCGTGTATATTAAGCCATCAGGGGAACACACTCTCCTCACTTATACTGTTCACCTGCAAACATGTCCCGTGTGCATTGAACAATCAGGGGAACACACTCTCCTCACTTATACTGTTCACCTGGTAACATGTCCCGTGTATATTAAACCATCAGGGGAACACACTCTCCTCAGTTATACTGTTCACCTGGTAACATGTCCCGTGTATATTAAACAATCAGGGGAACACACTCTCCTCACTTATCCTGTTCACCTGGTAACATGTCCCGTGTGTATTAAACCATCAGGGGAACACACTCTCCTCACTTACACTGTTCACCTGGTAACATGTCCCGTGTGTATTAAACCATCAGGGGAACACAATCTCCTCACTTATGCTGTTCACCTAGTAACATGTCCCGTGTATATTAAACCATCAGGGGAACACACTCTCCTCAGTTATACTGTTCACCTAGTAACATGTCCCGTGTATATTAAACCATCAGGGGAACACACTCTCCTCACTTATACTGTTCACCTGGTGACATGTCCCGTGCGTATTAAACAATCAGGGGAACACACTCTCCTCACTTATACTGTTCACCTGGTGACATGTCCCGTGTGCATTAAACAATCAGGGGAACACACTCTCCTCACTTATACTGTTCACCTGGTGACATGTCCCGTGTGTATTAAACCATCAGGGGAACACACTCTCCTCACTTATCCTGTTCACCTTGTAACATGTCCTGTGTATATTAAACAATCAGGGGAACACACTCTCCTCACTTATACTGTTCACCTGGTAACATGTCCCGTGCGTATTAAACAATCAGGGGAACACACTCTCCTCACTTATACTGTTCACCTGGGAACATGTCACGTGCGTATTAAACCATCAGTGGAACACACTCTCCTCACTTATACTGTTCACCTGTTGACATGTCCGTGTATATAAAACAATCAGGGGAACACACTCTCCTCACTTATACTGTTCATCTGGTAACATGTCCCATGTGTATTAAACCATCAGGGGAACACACTCTCCTCACTTATACTGTTCACCTAGTGACATGTCCCGTGTATATTAAACAATCAGGAGAACACAATCTCCTCACTTATACTGTTCATCTGGTAACATGTCCCGTGTGTACTAAACCATCAGGGGAACACACACTCCTCACTTATACTGTTCATCTGGTAACATGTCCCGTGTGTATTAAACCATCAGGGGAAAACAATCTCCTCACTTATACTGTTCATGTGGTAACAAGTCCCGTGTGTATTAAACCATCAAGGGAAAACACTCTCCTCACTTATACTGTTCACCTGCAAACATGTCCCGTGTATATTAAACCATCAGGGGAACACAATCTCCTCACTTATACAGTTCATCTGGTAAAATGTCCCGTGTGTATTAAACCATCAGGGGAACACACTCTCCTCACTTATACTGTTCATCTGGTAACATGTCCCGTGTGTATTAAACCATCAGGGGAACACAATCTCCTCACTTATACTGTTCACCTGGAAACATGTCCCGTGTATATTAAACCATCAGGGGAACACAATCTCCTCATTATACTGTTCACCTGGTAACATGTCCCGTGCGTATTAAACCATCTGGGGAACACATTCTCCTCACTTATACTATTCACCTGTTGACATGTCCCGTGTGTATTAAACAATCAGGGGAACACAGTCTCCTCACTTATACTGTTCATCTGGTAACATGTCCCGTGTATAATAATCAACCTGGGGAACACACTCTCCTCACTTATACTGTTCACCTGTGAACAAGTCCTGTGCATATTAAACCAACAATGGAACACACTCTCCTCACTTATACTGTTCACCTGGTAACATGTCCCGTGTATATTAAACGATCAGGGGAACACACTCTCCTCACTTATACTGTTCACCTGGTAACATGTCCCGTGTATATTAAGCCATCAGGGGAACACACTCTCCTCACTTATACTGTTCACCTGGTAACATGTCCCGTGTGCATTAAACAATCAGGGGAACACACTCTCCTCACATATACTGTTCACCTGGTGACATGTCCCGTGTATATTAAACAATCAGGGGAACAAACTCTCCTCACTTATACTGTTCACCTGGAAACATGTCCTGTGTATATTAAACCATCAGGGGAACACACTCTCCTCACTTATACTGTTCACCTGGTAACATGTCCCATGTATATTAAACCATCAGTGGAACACACTCTCCTCACTTAAACCGTTCACCTGGTAACATGTCCCGTGTATATTAAACCATCAGGGGAACACACTCTCCTCACTTATACTGTTCACCTGGTAACATGTCCTGTGTGCATTAAACCATCAGGGGAACACACTCTTCAATTATACTGTTCACCTGGTAACATGTCCTGTGTCTCTTAAACCATCAGGGGAAAACACTCTCCTCACAAATACTGTTCACCTGGTAACATGTCCTGTGTGTATTAAACAATCAGGGGAACACACTCTCCTCACTTATACTGTTCACCTGGTAACATGTCCCGTGTGCATTAAACAATCAGGGGAACACACTCTCCTCACTTATACTGTTCACCTGGTAACATGTCCCGTGTGCATTGAACAATCAGGGGAACACACTCTCCTCACTTATACTGTTCACCTGGTGACATGTCCCGTGTGTATTAAACAATCAGGGGAACACACTCTCCTCACTTATACTGTTCACCTGGTAACATGCCCTGTGTGTATTAAACAATCAGGGGAACACACTCTCCTCACTTATACTGTTCACCTGGTAACATGTCCCGTGTGTATTAAACAATCAGGGGAACACACTCTCCTCACTTATACTGTTCATCTGGTAACATGTCCCGTGGTGTATTAAACAATCAGGGGAACACACTCTCCTCACTTATGCTGTTCACCTGGTAACATGTCCCGTGTGTATTAAACAATCAGGGGAACACACTCTCCTCACTTATACGGTTCTTCTGGTAACATGTCCCGTGTGTATTACACAATCAGGGGAACACACTCTCCTCACTTATACTGTTCACCTGGTAACATGTCCCATGTATATTAAACCATCAGATGAACACACTCTCCTCCATTATATTGTTCACCTGGTAACATGTCTCGTGTGTATTAAACAATCAGGGGAACACACTCTCCTCACATATACTGATCATCTGGTAACATGTCCCGTCAGTATTAAACCATAAAGGGAACACACTCTCCTCACTTATACTGTTCACCTGGTAACATGTCCCGTGTGTATTAAACAATCAGGGGAACACACTCTCCTCACATATACTGATCATCTGGTAACATGTCCCGTCAGTATTAAACCATCCAGGGAACACACTCTCCTCACTTATACTGTTCACCTGGTAACATGTCCTGTGTATATTAAGCCATCAGGGGAATACACTCTCCTCACTTATACTGTTCATCTGGTAACATGTCCCGTGTGTATTCAACAATCAGGGGAACACACTCTCCTCACTTATACAGTTCATCTAGTAACATGTCCCGTCAGTATTAAACCATCCAGGGAACACACTCTCCTCACTTATACTGTTCACCTGGTAACATGTCCCGTATATATTAAGCCATCAGGGGAACACACTCTCCTCACTTATACTGTTCAACTGGTAACATGTCCCGTCAGTATTAAAACATCAGGGGAACACACTCTCCTCACTTATACTGTTCACCTGGTAACATGTCCCGTGTATATTAAACCATCAGGGGAACACACTCTCCTCACTTATACTGTTCACCTGGTAACATGTCCTGTGCGCATTAAACCATCAGGGGAACACACTCTCCTCACTTCTACTGTTCACCTGGTAACATGTCCCGTGTGTATTAAACAATCAGGGGAACACACTCTCCTCACTTATACTGTTCATCTGGTAACATGTCCCGTGTGTATTAAACAATCAGGGGAACACACTCTCCTCACTTATACAGGTCACTTGGTAACATTTCCCGTGTACATTAAACCATCAGGGGAAGACACTCTCCTCACTTATAAAGTTCACCTGGTATCATGTCCCATGCATATTAAACCATCAGGGGAAGACACTCTCCTCACTTATACTGTTCACCTGGTAACATGTCCCGTGTGTATTAAACAATCAGGGGAACACACTCTCCTCACTTATACTGTTCACCTGGTAACATGTCCCGTGAATATTAAACAATCAGGGGAACACAATCTCCTCACTTATACTGTTCATCTGGTAACATGTCCCGTGTGTATTAAACAATCAGGGGAACACACTCTCCTCACTTATACTGTTCATCTGGTAACATGTCCCGTGGTGTATTAAACAATCAGGGGAACACACTCTCCTCACTTATACTGTTCACCTGGTAACATGTCCTGTGTGTATTAAACCATCAGGGGAACACACTCTCCTCACTTATACTGTTCATCTGGTAACATGTCCCGTGGTGTATTAAACAATCAGGGGAACACACTCTCCTCACTTATACTGTTCACCTGGTAACATGTCCTGTGTGTATTAAACCATCAGGAGAACACACTCTCCTCACTTATACTGTTCATCTGGTAACATGTCCCGTGGTGTATTAAACAATCAGGGGAACACACTCTCCTCACTTATACTGTTCACCTGGTAACATGTCCTGTGTGTATTAAACCATCAGGGGAACACACGCTCCTCATTTATACTGTTCATCTGGTACCATATCACGTCAGTAGTAAACAATCAGGGGAACACACTCTCCTCACTTATACTGTTCATCTGGTAACATGTCCCGTGTTTATTAAACAATCAGGGGAACACACTCTCCTCACTTATCCAGTTCATCTGGTAACATGTCCCGTCAGTATTAAACCATCCAGGGAACACACTCTCCTCACTTATACTGTTCACCTGGTAACATGTCCCGTGCATATTAAGCCATCAGGGGAACACACTCTCCTCACTTATACTGTTCATCTGGTAACATGTCCCGTCAGTATTAAAACTTCAGGGGAACACACTCTCCTCACTTATACTGTTCACCTGGTAACATGTCCCGTGTATATTAAACCATCAGGGGAACACAGTCTCCTCACTTATACTGTTCACCTGGTAACATGTCCAATGCGTATTAAACCATCAGGGGAACACACTCTCCTCACTTATACTGTTCATCTGGTAACATGTCCCGTGGTGTATTAAACAATCAGGGGAACACACTCTCCTCACTTATACTGTTCACCTGGTAACATGTCCTGTGTGTATTAAACCATCAGGGGAACACACTCTCCTCACTTATACTGTTCATCTGGTAACATGTCCCGTGGTGTATTAAACAATCAGGGGAACACACTCTCCTCATTTATACTGTTCACCTGGTAACATGTCCTGTGTGTATTAAACCATCAGGGGAACACACTCTCCTCACATATACTGATCATCTGGTAAGATGTCCCGTCAGTATTAAACCATCCAGGGAACACACTCTCCTCACTTATACTGTTCACCTGGTAACATGTCCTGTGTATATTAAGCCATCAGGGGAATACACTCTCCTCACTTATACTGTTCAACTGGTAACATGTCCCGTCAGTATTAAACCATCCAGGGAACACACTCTCCTCACTTATACTGTTCACCTGGTAACATGTCCTGTGCGCATTAAACCATCAGGGGAACACACTCTCCTCACTTATACTGTTCAACTGGTAACATGTCCCGTCAGTATTAAACCATCCAGGGAACACACTCTCCTCACTTATACTGTTCATCTGGTAACATGTCCCGTGTGTATTAAACCATCAGGGGAACACACGCTCCTCACTTATACTGTTCATCTGGTAACATATCACGTAAGTAGTAAACAATCAGGGGAACACACTCTCCTCATTTATACTGTTCACCTGGTAACATGTCCTGTGTGTATTAAACCATCAGGGGAACTCACGCTCCTCATTTATACTGTTCATCTGGTACCATATCACGTCAGTAGTAAACAATCAGGGGAACACACTCTCCTCACTTATACTGTTCATCTGGTAACATGTCCCGTGTTTATTAAACAATCAGGGGACACACTCTCCTCACTTATCCAGTTCATCTGGTAACATGTCCCGTCAGTATTAAACCATCCAGGGAACACACTCTCCTCACTTATACTGTTCACCTGGTAACATGTCCCGTGCATATTAAGCCATCAGGGGAACACACTCTCCTCACTTATACTGTTCATCTGGTAACATGTCCCGTGTGTATTAAACAATCAGGGGAACACATTCTCCTCACTTATACTGTTCACCTGGTAACATGTCCCGTGTACATTAAAACATCAGGGGAAGACACTCTCCTCACTTATACTGTTCACCTGGTAACATGTCCCGTGAGTATTAAACAATCAGGGGAACACACTCTCCTCACTTATACTGTTCACCTGGTAACATGTCCCGTGTGTATTAAACAATCAGGGGAACACACTCTCCTCACTTATACTGTTCATCTGGTAACATGTCCTGTGTGTATTAAACCATCAGGGGAACACACTCTCCTCACTTATTCTGCTCACCTGGTGACATGTCCCGTGTATATTAAACAATCAGGGGAACACATTCTCCTCACTTATAATGTTCACCTGGTAACATGTCCCGTGTATATTAAACAATCAGGGGAAAACACTCTCCTCACTTATACTGTTCACCTGGTGACATGTCCCATGTATATTAAACCATCAGGGCAACACTCTTTTCTCTCTTAAACTGTTCACCTGGTAACATGTCCCATGTTTATTAAACCATCAGGGGAACACACCCTCCTCACTTATACTCTTCACCTGGTGACATGTCCCGTGTGTATTAAACAATCAGGGGAAAACCCTCTCCTCACTTACACTTTTCACCTGGTAACATGTCCCATGTATATTAAACCATCAGATGAACACACTCTCCTCACTTATACTGTTCACCTGGTAACATGTCCCGTCAGTATTAAACCATCAGGGGAAAACACTCTCCTCCATTATACTGTTCACCTGGTAACATGTCCCGTGTGTATTAAACAATCAGGGGAACACACTCTCCTCACTTATACTGATCATCTGGTAACATGTCCCGTGTGTATTAAACAATCAGGGGAACACACTCTCCTCACTTAGACTGTTCACCTGGTAACATGTCCCGTGTGTATTAAACCATCAGGGGAACACACTCTCATCACTTATACTGTTCATCTGGTAACATATCACGTCATTATTAAACAATCAGGGGAACACATTCTCCTCACTTATACTCTTCACCTGGTAACATGCCCCGTGCGTATTAAACAATCAGGGGAACATACTCTCCTCACTATTACAGTTCACCTGGTGACATGTCCTGTGTATATTAAACCATCAGGGGAACACACTCTCCTCACTTATACTGTTCACCTGGTAACATGTCATGTGTGCATGAAACTAACATGGTAAAACATTGTCCTCACTTATACTGTTCACCTGGTAACATGTCCCGTGCGTATTAAACCATCAGGGGAACACACTCTCCTCACTTATACTGCACACCTGGTGACATGTCCCGTGTATATTCAACCATCAGGGGAACACACTCTCCTCACTTATACTGATCATCTGGTAACATGTCCCGTGTGTATTAAACCATCCGGGGAACAAACTCTCCTCACTAAAACTGTTCATCTGGTAACATGTCCCGTGTGTATTAAACCATCAGGGGAACACACTCTCCTCACTTATACTGTGCATCTGGTAACATGTCCCATGTATATTAAACAATCAGGGGAACACCCTCTCCTCACTTACACTTTTCACCTGGTAACATGTCCCATGTATATTAAACCATCAGGGGAACAAAGTCTCCTCACTTAAACTTTTCACCTGCTAACATGTCCCGTGTGTATTAAACAATCAGGGGAACACACTCTCCTCACTTAGACTGTTCACCTGGTAACATGTCCCGTGTGTATTAAACCATCAGGGGAACACACTCTCCTCACTTATACTGTTCATCTGGTAACATGTCCCGTCAGTATTAAACCATCAGGGGAACACACTCTCCTCACTTATACTGTTCAACTGGTAACATGTCCCGTGTATATTAAACCATCAGGGGAACACACTCTCCTCACTTATACTGTTCACCTGGTAACATGTCCCGTGTTTATTAAACCATCAGGGGAACACACTCTCCTCACTTATACTGTTCAACTGGTAACATGTCCCGTGTGTATTAAACCATCAGGGGAACACACTCTGCTCACTTATACTGTTCACCTGGTAACACGTCCCGTGTATATTAAACTATCAAGGGAACACACTCTCCTCACTTATACTGTTCACCTGGTAACATGTCCCGTGTTTATTAAACAATCAGGGGAACACCCTCTCCTCACTTATACTGTTCATCTGGTAACATGTCCCGTGTTTATTAAACAATCAGGGGAACACCCTCTCCTCACTTATACTGTTCATCTGGTAACATGTCCCGTGTGTATTAAACTATCAAGGGAACACACTCTCCTCACTTATACTGTTCACCTGGTAACATGTCCCGTGTTTATTAAACAATCAGGGGAACACCCTCTCCTCACTTATACTGTTCATCTGGTAACATGTCCCGTGTATATTAAACTATCAAGGGAACACACTCTCCTCACTTATACTGTTCACCTGGTAACATGTCCCGTGTTTATTAAACAATCAGGGGAACACCCTCTCCTCACTTATACTGTTCATCTGGTAACATGTCCCGTGTGTATTAAACAATCAGGGGAACACACTCTCCTCACTTATACAGTTCACTTGGTGACATGTCCCGTGCGTATTAAACCATTAGGGGAACACAATCTCCTCACTTATACTGTTCATCTTGTAACATATCCCGTCAGTATTAAACCATCAGGGGAACACACTCTCCTTACTTATACTGTTCATCTGGTAACATGTCCCGTGTATATTAAACCATCAGGGGAACACACTCTCCTCACTTATACTGTTCACCTGGTAACATGTCCCGTGTGTATTAAACAATCAGGGGAACACACTCTCCTCACTTTTACTGTTCACCTGGTAACATGTCCCGTGTGTATTAAACCATCAGGGGAACACACTCTCCTCACATATACTGTTCATCTGGTAACATGTCCCGTGTATATTAAACCATCAGGGGAACACACTCTCCTCACTTATACTGTTCACCTGGTAACATGTCCCGTGTGTATTAAACAATCAGGGGAACACACTCTCCTCACTTTTACTGTTCACCTGGTAACATGTCCCGTGTGTATTAAACCATCAGGGGAACACATCCTCCTCACATATACTGTTCATCTGGTAACATGTCCCGTGTATATTAAACCATCAGGGGAACACACTCTCCTCACTTATACTGTTCACCTGGTAACATGTCCCGTGAATATTAAACCATCAGGGGAACACACTCTCCTCACTTATACTGTTCATCTGGTAACATGTCCCGTGTATATTAAACCATCAGGGTAACACACTCTCCTCACTTATACTGTTCACCTGGTTACATATCCCATGTATATTAAACAATCAGGGGAACACACTCTCCTCATTTATACTGTTCATCTGGTAACATTTCCCGTGTGTATTAAACAATCAGGGGAACACACTCTCCTCACTTATACTGTGCACCTGGTAACATGTCCCGTGTGTATTAAACAATCAGGGGAACACACTCTCCTCACTTTTACTGTTCACCTGGTAACATGTCCCGTGTGTATTAAACCATCAGGGGAAAACACTCTCCTCACTTATACTGTTCATCTGGTAACATGTCCCGTCAGTATTAAACCATCAGGGGAACACACTCTCCTCACTTATACTGTTCAACTGGTAACATGTCCCGTGTGTATTAAACCATCAGGGGAACACACTCTCCTCCATTATACTGTTCACCTGGTAACATGTCCCGTGTGTATTAAACAATCAGGGGAATACGCTCTCCTCACTTATACTGATCATCTGGTAACATGTCCCGTGTGTATTAAACAATCAGGGGAACACACTCTCCTCACTTATACAGTTCACTTGGTGACATGTCCCGTGCGTATTAAACCATCAGGGGAACACACTCTCCTCACTTATACTGTTCATCTGGTAACATATCACGTCAGTATTAAACCATCAGGGGAACACGCTCTCCTCACTTATACTGTTCACCTGGTGACATGTCCCGTGTGTATTAAACAATCAGGGGAACACATTCTCCTCAATTATACTCTTCACCTGGTAACATGCCCCGTGCGTATCAAACAATCAGGGGAACATACTCTCCTCACTATTACAGTTTACCTGGTGACATGTCCTGTGTATATTAAACCATCAGGGGAACACACTCTCCTCACTTATACTGTTCACCTGGTAACATGTCACGTGTGCATGAAACTAACAGGGGAAAACATTGTCCTCACTTATACTGTTCACCTGGTAACATGTCCCGTACGTATTAAACCATCAGGGGAACACACTCTCCTCACTTATACTGCACACCTGGTGACATGTCCCGTGTATATTCAACCATCAGGGGAACACACTCTCCTCACTTATACTGATCATCTGGTAACATGTCCCGTGTGTATTAAACCATCAGGGGAACAAACTCTCCTCACTAAAACTGTTCATCTGGTAACATGTCCCGTGTGTATTAAACCATCAGGGGAACACACTCTCCTCACTTATACTGTTCATCTGGTAACATGTCCCGTTTATATTCAACCATCAGGGGAACACACTCTCCTGACTTATACTGTTCATCTGGTAACATGTCCCGTTTATATTCAACCATCAGGGGAACAAACTCTCCTCACTAAAACTGTTCATCTGGTAACATGTCCCGTCAGTATTAAACCATCAGGGGAACACACTCTCCTCACTTATACTGTTCATCTGGTAACATTTCCCGTGTATATTAAACTATCAAGGGAACACACTCTCCTCACTTACACTGTTCGCCTGGAAACATGTCCCGTGTATATTAAACCATCAGGGGAACACACTCTCCTCACTTATAGTGTTCATCTCGTAACATTTCCCGTGTGTATTAAACCATCAGGGGAACACACTCTCCTCACTTATACTGTTCACCTGGTGACATGTCCGTGTATATAAAACCATCAGGGGAACACACTCTCCTCACTTATACTGTTCACCTGGTAACATGTCCCGTGTTTATTAAACACTCAGGGGAACACACTCTCCTCACTTATACTGTTCGCCTGGAAACATGTCCCGTGTATATTAAACCATCAGGGGAACACACTCTCCTCACTTATACTGTTCACCTGGGAACATGTCCGTGTATATAAAACCATCAGGGGAACACACTCTCCTCACTTATACTGTTCACCTGGTAACATGTCGGGTGTTTATTAAACAATCAGGGGAACACACTCTCCTCACTTATACTGTTCATCTGGTAACATGTCCCGTGTATATTAAACCATCAGGGGAACACACTCTCCTCACTTATAGTGTTCATCTCGTAACATTTCCCGTGTGTATTAAACCATCAGGGGAACACACTCTCCTCACTTATACTGTTCACCTGGTGACATGTCCGTGTATATAAAACCATCAGGGGAACACACTCTCCTCACTTATACTGTTCACCTGGTAACATGTCCCGTGTTTATTAAACAATCAGGGGAACACACTCTCCTCACTTATACTGTTCATCTGGTAACATGTCCCGTGTGTATTAAACAATCAGGGGAACACACTCTCCTCACTTATACAGTTCACTTGGTGACATGTCCCGTGCGTATTAAACCATCAGGGGAACACACTCTCCTCACTTATACTGTTCATCTTGTAACATATCCCGTCAGTATTAAACCATCAGGGGAACACACTCTCCTCACTTATACTGTTCACCTGGTTACATATCCCGTGTATATTAAACAATCAGGGGAACACAATCTCCTCACTTATACTGTTCATCTGGTAACATGTCCCGTGTATATTAAACCATCAGTGGAACACACTCTCCTCACTTATACTGCTCATCTGGTAACATTTCCCGTGTGTATTAAACCATCAGGGGAACACACTCTCCTCACTTACACTTTTCACCTGGTAACATGTCCCATGTATATTAAACCATCAGGGGAACAAAGTCTCCTCACTTAAACTTTTCAACTGCTAACATGTCCCGTGTGTATTAAACAATCAGGGGAACACACTCTCCTCACTTATACTGTTCATCTGGTAACATGTTCCGTCAGTATTAAACCATCAGGGGAACACACTCTCCTCACTTATACTGTTCATCTGGTAACATGTCCCGTGTGTATTAAACCATCAGGTGAACACACTCTCCTCACTTATACTGTTCATCTGGTAACATGTCCCGTCAGTATTAAACCATCAGGGGAACACACTCTCCTCACTTATACTGTTCACCTGGTAACATGTCCCGTGTGTATTAAACCATCAGGGGAACACACTCTCCTCACTTATACTGTTCATCTGGTAACATGTTCCGTCAGTATTAAACCATCAGGGGAACACACTCTCCTCACTTATACTGTTCAACTGGTAACATGTCCCGTGTATATTAAACCATCAGGGGAACACAGTCTCCTCACTTATACTGTTCACCTGGTAACATGTCCCTTGCGTAAAAAACCATCAGGGGAACACACTCTCCTCACTTATACTGTTCATCTGGTAACATGTCCCGTGTATTTTAAACTATCAAGGGAACACACTCTTCTCACTTATACTGTTCACCTGGAAACATGTCCCGTGTATATTAAACACTCAGGGGAACACACTCTCCTCACTTATACTGTTCGCCTGGAAACATGTCCCGTGTTTTTTAAACCATCAGGGGAACACACTCTCCTCACTTATACTGTTCACCTGGTAACATGTCCCATGTTTATTAAACAATCAGGGGAACACACTCTCCTCACTTATACTGTTCACCTGGTAACATGTCCCATGTGTATTAAACCATCAGGGGAAAACACTCTCCTCACTTATACTGTTCACCTGGTGACATGTCCGTGTATATAAAACCATCAGGGGAACACACTCTCCTCACTTATACTGTTCACCTGGTAACATGTCCCGTGTTTATTAAACAATCATGGGATCACACTCTCCTCACTTATACTGTTCACCTGGTAACATTTCCCATGTGCATTAAACCATCAGGGGAACACACTCTCCTCAATTATATTGTTCACCTGGTCACATGTCCCGTGTATATGAAACCATCAGGGGAACACACTCTCCTCACTTATACAGTTCACCTGGTGAAATGTCCCGTGTGTATTAAACCATCAGGGGAACACACTCTCCTCACATATACTGTTCATCTGGTAACATTTCCCATGTATATTAAGCAATCAGAGGAACACACTCTCCTCACTTAAACTGTTCGACCGGAATCATGTCCCGTGTGTATTAAACCATCAGGGAAACACACTCTCCTCACTTATACTGTTCATCTGCTAACATTTCCCGTGTATATTAAACAATCAGGGGAACACACTCTCCTCACTTATACTGTTCACCTGGTGACATGTCCCGTGTGTATTAAACCATCAGGGGAACACACTCTCCTCACTTATACAGTTCACCTGGTGAAATGTCCCGTGTGTATTAAACCATCAGGGGAACACACTCTCCTCACATATACTGTTCACCTGGTAACATTTCCAATGTATATTAAACAATCAGGGGAACACACTCTCCTCACTTATACTGTTCACCTAGTAACATGTCCCGTGTATATTCAACGATCAGGGGAACACACTCTCCTCACTTATACTGTTCATCTGGTAACATTTCCCGTGTATCTTAAACCATCAGGGGAACACACTCTCCTCACTTATACTGTTCATCTGGTAACCTGTCCCGTGTATATTCAACCATCAGGGGAACACACTCTCCTCACTTATACTGTTCATCTGGTAACATGTCTCGTGTTTATTAAACCATCAGGGTAAAACACTCTCCTCACTTATACTGTTCATCTGGTAACATGTCCCGTGTATATTAAACCATCAGGGGAACACACTCTCCTCACTTACACTGTTCACCTGGTAACATGTCCCATGTATATTAAACCATCAGGGGAACACACTCTCCTCACTTATACTGTTCATCTGGTAACATGTCCCGTCAGTATTAAACCATCAGGGGAACACACTCTCCTCACTTATACTATTCACCTGGTAACATGTCCTGTGTATATTAAACCATCAGGGGAACACACTCTCCTCACTGAGAGCTTTCATCTGGTAAAATGTCCCGTGTGTATTAAACAATCAGGGGAACACACTCTCCTCACTTACACTGTTCACCTGGTAACATGTCCCATGTATATTAAACCATCAGGGGAACACACTCTCCTCACTTATACTGTTCATCTGGTAACATGTCCCGTCAGTATTAAACCATCAGGGGAACACACTCTCCTCACTCATACAGTTCATTTGGTGACATGTCCCGTGTGTATTAAACAATCGGGGGAACACACTCTCCTCACTTATACTGTTCACCTGGTGACATGTCCCGGGTATATTAAACCACCAGGGGAACACACTCTCCTCACTTAAACTTTTCACCTGTTGACATGTCCCGTGTATATTAAACCATCAGGGGAACACTCTCTCCTCACTTAAACTTTTCACCTGGTGACATGTCCCGTGTATATTAAACCATCAGGGAACACACTCTCCTCACTTATACTGTTCACCTGGCATCATGTCCCGTGTATGTTAAACCATCAGGGGAACACACTCTCCTCACTTATACTGTTCACCTGGTAACATGTACCGGGTATATTAAACCATCAGGGGAACACACTCTCCTCACTTATACTGTTCACCTGGTAACATGTCATGTGTATATTAAATCATCAGGGGAACACACTATCCTCACTGAGAGTGTTCATCTGGTAACATGTCCCGTGTGTATTAAATCATCAGGGGAACACACTCTCCTCACTCATACAGTTCATTTGGTGACTTGTCCCGTGTGTATTAAACAATCAGGGGAACACACTCTCCTCTCTTATACTGTTCATCTGGTGACATGTCCCGGGTATTTTAAACCATCAGGGGAACACACTCTCCTCACTTAAACTTTTCACCTGGTGACATGCCCCGTGTATATTAAACCATCAGGGGAACACACTCTCCTCACTTACACTGTTCACCTGGTAACATGTCCCATGTATATTAAACAATCTGGGGAACACACTCTCCTCACTTATACTGTTCATCTGGTAACATGTCCCGTGTATATTCAACCATCAGGGGAACACACTCTCCTCACTTATACTGTTCATCTGGTAACATGTCCCGTGTTTATTAAACCATCAGGGGAACACACTCTCCTCACTTATACTGTTCATCTGGTAACATGTCCCGTGTATATTAAACCATCAGGGGAACACAGTCTCCTCACTTATACGGTTCATCTGGTAAAATGTCCCGTATGTATTAAACAATCAGGGGAACACACACTCCTCACTTACACTGTTCACCTGGTAACATGTCCCATGTATATTAAACCATCAGGGGAACACACTCTCCTCACTTATACTGTTCATCTGGTAACATGTCCCGTGTGTATTAAACAATCAGGGGAACACGCTCTCCTCACTTACACTGTTCACCTGGTAACATGTCCCATGTATATTAAACCATCAGGGGAAAACACTCTCCTCACTTATACTGTTCACCTGGTAACATGTCCTGTGTATATTAAACCATCAGGGGAACACACTCTCCTCACTGAGAGTGTTCATCTGGTAACATGTCCCGTGTGTATTAAACCATCAGGGGAATACACTCTCCTCACTTATACTGTTCACCTGGTGACATGTCCCGGGTATATTAAACCACCAGGGCATCACACTCTCCTCACTTAAACTTTTCACCTGGTAACATGTCCCGTGTATATTAAACCATCAGGGGAACACACTCTCCTCACTTATACTGTTCACTTGGTGACAAGTCCCGTGCGTATTAAACAATCAGGGGAACATATTCTCCTCACTTATACTGTTCACCTGGTAACATGTCGCGTGTATATTAAACCATCAGGGGAACACACTCTCCTCACTTACACTGTTCACCTGGTGACATGTCCCGTGTATTTTAAACCATCAGGGGAACACACTCTCCTCACTTAAACTTTTCACCTGGTGACATGTCCCGTGTATATTAAACCATCAGGGGAACACACTCTCCTCACTTATACTGTTCACCTGGTGACATGTCCCGTGTATTTTAAACCATCAGGGGAACACACTCTCCTCACTTAAACTTTTCACCTGGTGACTAGTCCCGTGTGTATTAAACAATCAGGGGAACACACTCTCCTCTCTTATACTGTTCATCTGGTGACATGTCCCGTGTATTTTAAACCATCAGGGGAACACACTCTCCTCACTTACACTGTTCACCTGGTAACATGTCCCATGTATATTAAACCATCAGGGGAACACACTCTCCTCACTTATACTGTTCACCTGGCATCATGTCCCGTGTATATTAAACCATGAGGGGAACACTCTCTCCTCACTTAAACTTTTCACCTGGTGACATGTCCCGTGTATATTAAACCATCAGGGGAACACACTCTCCTCACTTATACTGTTCACCTGGCATCATGTCCCGTGTATATTAAAACATCAGGGGAACACACTCTCCTCACTTATACTTTTCACCTGGTAACATGTACCGGGTATATTAAACCATCAGGGGAACACACTCTCCTCCCTTATACTGTTCACCTGGTAACATGTCATGTGTATATTAAATCATCAGGGGAACACACTCTCCTCACTGAGAGTGTTCATCTGGTAACATGTCCCGTGTGTATTAAATCATCAGGGGAACACACTCTCCTCACTCATACAGTTCATTTGGTGACTTGTCCCGTGTGTATTAAACAATCAGGGGAACACACTCTCCTCTCTTATACTGTTCATCTGGTGACATGTCCCGTGTGTATTAAACAATCAGGGGAACACACTCTCCTCTCTTATACTGTTCATCTGGTAACATGTCCCGTGTTTATTAAACCATCAGGGGAACACACTCTCCTCACTTATACTGTTCATCTGGTAACATGTCCCGTGTATATTAAACCATCAGGGGAACACAGTCTCCTCACTTATACTGTTCATCTGGTAAAATGTCCCGTGTGTATTAAACAATCAGGGGAACACACTCTCCTCACTTACACTGTTCACCTGGTAACATGTCCCATGTATATTAAACCATCAGGGGAACACACTCTCCTCACTTATACTGTTCATCTGGTAACATGTCCCGTGTGTATTAAACAATCAGGGGAACACACTCTCCTCACTTACACTGTTCACCTGGTAACATGTCCCATGTATATTAAACCATCAGGGGAAAACACTCTCCTGACTTATACTGTTCACCTGGTAACATGTCCTGTGTATATTAAACCATCAGGGGAACACACTCTCCTCACTGAGAGTGTTCATCTGGTAACATGTCCCGTGTGTATTAAACCATCAGGGGAATACACTCTCCTCACTTATACTGTTCACCTGGTGACATGTCCCGGGTATATTAAACCACCAGGGCATCACACTCTCCTCACTTAAACTTTTCACCTGGTAACATGTCCCGTGTATATTAAACCATCAGGGGAACACACTCTCCTCACTTATACTGTTCACTTGGTGACAAGTCCCGTGCGTATTAAACAATCAGGGGAACATATTCTCCTCACTTATACTGTTCACCTGGTAACATGTCGCGTGTATATTAAACCATCAGGGGAACACACTCTCCTCACTTATACTGTTCACCTGGTAACATGTACCGTGTATATTAAATCATCAGGGGAACACAATCTCCTCACTCATACAGTTCATTTGGTGACTTGTGCAGTGTGTATTAAACCATCAGGGGAACACACTTTCCTCTCTTATACTGTTCATCTGGTGACATGTCCCGTGTATTTTAAACCATCAGGGGAACACACTCTCCTCACTTAAACTTTTCACCTGGTGACATGTCCCGTGTATATTAAACCATCAGGGGAACACACTCTCCTCACTTATACTGTTCACCTGGTGACATGTCCCGTGTATTTTAAACCATCAGGGGAACACACTCTCCTCACTTAAACTTTTCACCTGGTGACATGTCCCGTGTGTATTAAACAATCAGGGGAACACACTCTCCTCTCTTATACTGTTCATCTGGTGACATGTCCCGTGTATTTTAAGCCATCAGGGGAACACACTCTCCTCACTTACACTGTTCACCTGGTAACATGTCCCATGTATATTAAACCATCAGGGGAACACACTCTCCTCACTTATACTGTTCACCTGGCATCATGTCCCGTGTATATTAAACCATGAGGGGAACACTCTCTCCTCACTTAAACTTTTCACCTGGTGACATGTCCCGTGTATATTAAACCATCAGGGGAACACACTCTCCTCACTTATACTGTTCACCTGGCATCATGTCCCGTGTATATTAAAACATCAGGGGAACACACTCTCCTCACTTATACTTTTCACCTGGTAACATGTACCGGGTATATTAAACCATCAGGGGAACACACTCTCCTCCCTTATACTGTTCACCTGGTAACATGTCATGTGTATATTAAATCATCAGGGGAACACACTCTCCTCACTGAGAGTGTTCATCTGGTAACATGTCCCGTGTGTATTAAATCATCAGGGGAACACACTCTCTTCACTCATACAGTTCATTTGGTGACTTGTCCCGTGTGTATTAAACAATCAGGGGAACACACTCTCCTCTCTTATACTGTTCATCTGGTGACATGTCCCGTGTATTTTAAACCATCAGGGGAACACACTCTCCTCACTTAAACATTTCACCTGGTGACATGTCCCGTGTGTATTAAACCATCAGGGGAACACACTCTCCTCACTTACACTGTTCACCTGGTAACATGTCCCATGTATATTAAACAATCTGGGGAACACATTCTCCTCACTTATACTGTTCACCTGGTGACATGTCCCGTGTATATTAAACAATCAGGGGAACACACTCTCCTCACTTATACTGTTCACCTGGCATCATGTCCTGTGTATATTAAACCATCAGGGGAACACATTCTCCTCACTTACACTGTTCACCTGGTAACATGTCCCGTGTATATTAAACCATCAGGGGAACACACTCTCCTCACTTATACTGTTCACCTGGTAACATGTGCCGTGTATATTAAACCATCAGGTGAACACACTCTCCTCACTTTTACTGTTCACCTGGCAACATGTCCCGTGTGTATTAAACAATCAGGGGAACACACTCTCCTCACTTATACTGTTCATCTGGTAACATGTTCCGTCAGTATTAAACCATCAGGGGAACACACTCTCCTCACTTATACTGTTCACCTGGTAACATGTCCCGTGTGTATTAAACCATCAGGGGAACACACTCTCCTCACTTTTACTGTTCTCCTGCTAACATTTCCCGTGTATATTAAACAATCAGGGGAACACATTCTCCTCACTTATACTGTTCATCTGGTAACATTTCCCGTGTATATTAAACCATCAGGGGAACACACTCTCCTCACTTATCCTGTTCACCTGGTAACATGTCCTGTGTATATTAAACCATCAGGGGAACACACTCTCCTCACTGAGAGAGTTCATCTGGTAACATGTCCCGTGTGTATTAAACCATCAGGGGAACAATCTCTCCTCACTTATACTGTTCACCTGGTGACATGTCCCGGGTATATTAAACCATCAGGGGAACACACTCTCCTCACTTAAACTTTTCACCTGGTAACATGTCCCACGTATATTAAACCATCAGGGGAACACACTCTCCTCACTGAGAGAGTTCATCTGGTAACATTTCCCGTGTGTATTAAACCATCAGGGGAACACACTCTCCTCACTTAAACTTTTCACCTGGTAACATGTCGCCCGTATATTAAACCATCAGGGGAACACACTCTCCTCACTTATACTGTTCACCTGGCATCATGTCCCGTGTATAATAAACAATCAGGGGAACACACTCTCCTCACTTATACTGTTTATCTGGTAACATTTCCCATGTATATTAAACAATCAGGGGAACACACTCTCCTCACTTATACTGTTCACCTGGTAACATGTCCTGTGTATATTCAACCATCAGGGGAACACACTCTCCTCACTTATACTGTTCATCTGGAAACATTTCCCGTGTATATTAAACCATCAGGGGAACACACTCTCCTCACTTATACTGTTCATCTGGTAACATGTCCCGTGTGTATTAAACCATCAGGGGAACACACTCTCCTCACTTATACTGTTCACCTGGTGACATGTCCGTGTATATAAAACCATCAGGGGAACACACTCTCCTCACTTGTACTGTTCACCTGGTGACATGTCCCGTGTGTATTAAACCATCCGGGGAATACACTCTCCTCACTTATACTGTTCACCTGGTAACATGTCCCGTGTATATTAAACCATCAGGGGAACACACTCTCCTCACTTATAATGTTCACCTGGTAACATGTACCGTGTCTATTAAATCATCAGGGGAACACAATCTCCTCACTCATACAGTTCATTTGGTGACTTGTCCCGTGTGTAATAAACAATCAGGGGAACACACTCTCCTCTCTTATACTGTTCATCTGGTGACATGTCCCGTGTATTTTAAACCATCAGGGGAACACACTCTCCTCACTTAAACTTTTCACCTGGTGACATGTCCCGTGTATATTAAACCATCAGGGGAACACACTCTCCTCACTTATACTGTTCACCTGGTAACATGTCCCATGTATATTAAACCATCAGGGGAACACACTCTCCTCACTTATAATGTTCACTTGGCATCATGTCCCGTGTATATTAAACCATCAGGGGAACACACTCTCCTCACTTATATTGTTCACCTCGTAACATGTACCGTGGATATTAAACCATCAGGGGAACACACTCTCCTCACTTATACTGTTCACCTGGTAACATGTCCCGTGTATATTAAATCATCAGGGGAACACACTCTCCTCACTTATACTGTTCATCTGGTAACATGTCCCGTGTGTATTAAATCATCAGGGGAACACACTCTCCTCACTCATACAGTTCATTTGGTGACTTGTCCCGTGTGTATTAAACAATCAGGGGAACACACTCTCCTCTCTTATACTGTTCATCTGGTGACATGTCCCGTGTATTTTAAACCATCAGGGGAACACACTCTCCTCACTTAAACTTTTCACCTGGTGATATGTCCCGTGTATATTAAACCATCAGGGGAACACACTCTCCTCACTTACACTGTTCGCCTGGTAACATGTCCCATGTATCTTAAACAATCTGGGGAACACACTCTCCTCACTTATACTGTTCATCTGGTGACATGTCCCGTGTATTTTAAACCATCAGGGGAACACACTCTCCTCACTTATACTGTTCACCTGGTGACATGTCCCGTGTATATTAAACAATCAGGGGAACACACTCTCCTGACTTATACTGTTCACCTGGCATCATGTCCTGTGTATATTAAACCATCAGGGGAACACACTCTCCTCACTTATACTGTTCACCTGGTAACATGTCCCGTGTATATTAAACCATCAGCGGAACACACTCTCCTCAATTATACTGTTCACCTGGTAACATGTCCCGTGTGTATTAAACAATCAGGGGAACACACTCTCCTCACTTATACTGTTCATCTGGTAACATGTCCCGGCAGTATTAAACCATCAGGGGAACACAAGCTCCTCACTTATACTGTTCATCTGGTAACATGTCCCGTGTATATTAACCATGAGGGGAACACACTCTCCTCACATATACTGTTCACCTGGTAACATGTACTGTGTATATTAAACCATCAGGGGAACACACTCTCCTCACTTATACTGTTCACCTGGTGACATGTCCCATGCATATTAAACCATCAGGGGAACACACTCTCCTCACTTATACTGTTCATCTGGTAACATGTTCCGTCAGTATTAAATGATCAGGGGAACACACTCTCCTCACTTATACTGTTCACCTGGTAACATGTCCCGTGTGTATTAAACCATCAGGGGAACACACTCTCCTCACTTATACTGTTCTCCTGGTAACATTTCCCGTGTATATTAAACAATCAGGGGAACACATTCTCCTCACTTATACTGTTCATCTGGTAACATTTCCCGCGTATATTAAACCATCAGGGGAACACACTCTCCTCACTTATAATGTTCACCTGGTAACATGTCCTGTGTATATTAAACCATCAGGGGAACACACTCTCCTCACTGAGAGAGTTCATCTGGTAACATGTCCCGTGTGTATTAAACCATCAGGGGAACAATCTCTCCTCACTTATACTGTTCACCTGGTGACATGTCCCGGGTATATTAAACCATCAGGGGATCACACTCTCCTCACTTAAACTTTTCACCTGGTAACATGTCCCATGTATATTAAACCATCAGGGGAACACACTCTCCTCACTTATACTGTTCACCTGGCATCATGTCCCGTGTATAATAAACAATCTGGGGAACACATTCTCCTCACTTATACAGTTCACTTGGTGACAAATCCCGTGCGTATTTAACAATCAGGGGAACACATTCTCCTCACTTACACTGTTCACCTGGTGACATGTCCTGTGTATATTAAACCATAAGGGGAACGCCCTCTCCTCACTTATACTGTTCACCTGGTAACATGTACCGTGTATATTAAAGCATCAGGGGAACACACTCTCCTCACTTATACTGTTCACCTGGTAACATGTCCTGTGTATATTAAACCATAAGGGGAACACCCTCTCCTCACTTAAACTGTTCAGCTGGTAACATGTCTGTGTATATTAAAGCATCAGGGGAACACATTCTCCTCACTTATACTGTTCACCTGGTAACATGTCCTGTGAATATTAAATCATCAGGGGAACACTCTCTCCTCACTGAGAGTGTTCATCTGGTAACATGACCCGTGTGTATTAAATCATCAGGGGAACAGACTCTCCTCCCTTATGCAGTTCATTTGGTGACATGTCCCGTGTGTATTAAACAATCAGGGGAACACACTCTCCTCACTTATACTGTTCACCTGGTGACATGTCCCGTGTATATTAAAGCTTCAGGGGAACACACTCTCCTCACTTAAACCTTTCACCTGGTGACATGTCCCGTGTATATTAAACCATCAGGGGAACACACTCTCCTCACTTATACTGTTCACCTGGCATCATGTCCCATGTATATTAAAACATCAGGGGAACACACTCTCCTCACTTAGACTGTTCACCTGGCATCATGTCCCGTGTGTATTAAACAAACTGGGGAACACACTCTCCTCACTTACACTGTTCACCTGGTAACATGTCCCATGTATATTAAAACATCAGGGGAACACACTCTCCTCACTTATACTGCTCACCTGGTAACATGTCCCCTCAGTATTAAACCATCAGTGGAACACACTCTCCTCAATTATACTGTTCACCTGGTAACATGTCCTGTGTGCATTAAACCATCAGGGGAACACACTCTCCTCACTTATACAGTTCAGTTGGTGACATGTCCCGTGTGTATTAAACAATCCGGGGTACACACTGTCCTCACTTGTACTGTTCATCTGGTAACATGTCCCGTCAGTATTAAACCATCAGGGGAACACAAGCTCCCCACTTATCCTGTTCATCTGGTAACATGTCCCGTGCATATTAAACCATCAGGGGAACACACTCTCCTCACTTATACTGTTCATCTGGTAACATGTCCCGTGTGTATTAAACAATCAGGGGAACACACTCTCCTCACTTATACTGTTCACCTGTTGACATGTCACGGGTATATTAAACAATCAGGGGATCTCACTCTCCTCACTTATACTGTTCACCTTGTGAAATGTCCCGTGCGTATTAAACAATCAGGGGAACACACTCTCCTCACTTATACTGTTCACCTGGTAACATGTCCCGTGTATATCAAACCATCAGGGGAACACATTCTCCTCACTAATACTGTTCACCTGGTAACATGTCCCGTGTATATTAAACCATCAAGGGAACACATTCTCCTCACTTATACTGTTCACCTGGTAACATGTCCCGTGGATATTAAACCATCAAGGGATCAGACTCTCCTCACTTATACTGTTCACCTGGTAACATGTCCCGTGTGCATTAAACAATCAAGGGAACACATTCTCCTCACTTATACTGTTCACTTGGTGAAATGTCCCATGCGTATTAAACCATCAGGGGAACACACTCTCCTCACTTATACTGTTCACCTGGCATCATGTCCCGTGTATATTAAAACATCAGGGGAACACACTCTCCTCACTTATACTTTTCACCTGGTAACATGTACCGGGTGTATTAAACCATCAGGGGAACACACTCTCCTCACTTATACTGTTCACCTGGTAACATGTCATGTGTATATTAAATCATCAGGGGAACACACTCTCCTCACTGAGAGTGTTCATCTGGTAACATGTCCCGTGTGTATTAAATCATCAGGGGAACACACTCTCCTCACTCATACAGTTCATTTGGTGTCTTGTCCCGTGTGTATTAAACAATCAGGGGAACACACATCTCCTCTCTTATACTGTTCATCTGGTGACATGTCCCGTGTATTTTAAACCATCAGGGGAACACACTCTCCTCACTTAAACTTTTCACCTGGTGACATGTCCCGTGTGTATTAAACCATCAGGGGAACACACTCTCCTCACTTACACTGTTCACCTGGTAACATGTCCCATGTATATTAAACAATATGGGGAACACATTCTCCTCACTTATACTGTTCACCTGGTGACATGTCCCGTGTATATTAAACAATCAGGGGAACACACTCTCCTCACTTATACTGTTCACCTGGCATCATGTCCTGTGTATATTAAACCATCAGGGGAACACATTCTCCTCACTTACACTGTTCACCTGGTAACATGTCCCGTGTATATTAAACCATCAGGGGAACACACTCTCCTCACTTATACTGTTCACCTGGTAACATGTGCCGTGTATATTAAACCATCAGGTGAACACACTCTCCTCACTTTTACTGTTCACCTGGCAACATGTCCCGTGTGTATTAAACAATCAGGGGAACACACTCTCCTCACTTATACTGTTCACCTGGTAACATGTCCCGTGTGTATTAAACCATCAGGGGAACACACTCTCCTCACTTTTACTGTTCTCCTGCTAACATTTCCCGTGTATATTAAATAATCAGGGGAACACATTCTCCTCACTTATACTGTTCATCTGGTAACATTTCCCGTGTATATTAAACCATCAGGGGAACACACTCTCCTCACTTATCCTGTTCACCTGGTAACATGTCCTGTGTATATTAAACCATCAGGGGAACACACTCTCCTCACTGAGAGAGTTCATCTGGTAACATGTCCCGTGTGTATTAAACCATCAGGGGAACAATCTCTCCTCACTTATACTGTTCACCTGGTGACATGTCCCGGGTATATTAAACCATCAGGGGAACACACTCTCCTCACTTAAACTTTTCACCTGGTAACATGTCCCACGTATATTAAACCATCAGGGGAACACACTCTCCTCACTGAGAGAGTTCATCTGGTAACATTTCCCGTGTGTATTAAAAAATCAGGGGAACACACTCTCCTCACTTAAACTTTTCACCTGGTAACATGTCGCACGTATATTAAACCATCAGGGGAACACACTCTCCTCACTTATACTGTTCACCTGGCATCATGTCCTGTGTATAATAAACAATCTGGGGAACACATTCTCCTCACTTATACAGTTCACTTGGTGACAAGTCCCGTGCGTATTTAACAATCAGGGGAACACACTCTCCTCACTTATACTGTTTATCTGGTAACATTTCCCATGTATATTAAACAATCAGGGGAACACACTCTCCTCACTTATACTGTTCACCTGGTAACATGTCCCGTGTATATTCAACCATCAGGGGAACACACTCTCCTCACTTATACTGTTCATCTGGTAACATGTCCCGTGTGTATTAAACCATCAGGGGAACACACTCTCCTCACTTATACTGTTCACCTGGTAACATGTGCCGTGTATATTAAACCATCAGGTGAACACACTCTCCTCACTTTTACTGTTCACCTGGCAACATGTCCCGTGTGTATTAAACAATCAGGGGAACACACTCTCCTCACTTATACTGTTCACCTGGTAACATGTCCCGTGTGTATTAAACCATCAGGGGAACACACTCTCCTCACTTTTACTGTTCTCCTGCTAACATTTCCCGTGTATATTAAATAATCAGGGGAACACATTCTCCTCACTTATACTGTTCATCTGGTAACATTTCCCGTGTATATTAAACCATCAGGGGAACACACTCTCCTCACTTATCCTGTTCACCTGGTAACATGTCCTGTGTATATTAAACCATCAGGGGAACACACTCTCCTCACTGAGAGAGTTCATCTGGTAACATGTCCCGTGTGTATTAAACCATCAGGGGAACAATCTCTCCTCACTTATACTGTTCACCTGGTGACATGTCCCGGGTATATTAAACCATCAGGGGAACACACTCTCCTCACTTAAACTTTTCACCTGGTAACATGTCCCACGTATATTAAACCATCAGGGGAACACACTCTCCTCACTGAGAGAGTTCATCTGGTAACATTTCCCGTGTGTATTAAAAAATCAGGGGAACACACTCTCCTCACTTAAACTTTTCACCTGGTAACATGTCGCACGTATATTAAACCATCAGGGGAACACACTCTCCTCACTTATACTGTTCACCTGGCATCATGTCCTGTGTATAATAAACAATCTGGGGAACACATTCTCCTCACTTATACAGTTCACTTGGTGACAAGTCCCGTGCGTATTTAACAATCAGGGGAACACACTCTCCTCACTTATACTGTTTATCTGGTAACATTTCCCATGTATATTAAACAATCAGGGGAACACACTCTCCTCACTTATACTGTTCACCTGGTAACATGTCCCGTGTATATTCAACCATCAGGGGAACACACTCTCCTCACTTATACTGTTCATCTGGTAACATGTCCCGTGTGTATTAAACCATCAGGGGAACACACTCTCCTCACTTATACTGTTCACCTGGTGACATGTCCCGTGTATATAAAACCATCAGGGGAACACACTCTCCTCACTTGTACTGTTCACCTGGTGACATGTCCCGTGTGTATTAAACCATCCGGGGAATATACTCTCCTCACTTATACTGTTCACCAGGTAACATGTCCCGTGTATATTAAACCATCAGGGGAACACACTCTCCTCACTTATACTGTTCACCTGGTAACATGTACCGTGTATATTAAATCATCAGGGGAACACTATCTCCTCACTTACACTGTTCACCTGGTAACATGTCCCATGTATATTAAACCATCAGGGGAAAACACTCTCCTCACTTATAATGTGCACCTGGCATCATGTCCCGTGTATATTAAACCATCAGGGGAACACACTCTCCTCACTTATACTGTTCACCTGGTAACATGTACCGTGTATATTAAACCATCAGGGGAACACACTCTCCTCACTTATACTGTTCACCTGGTAACATGTCCCGTGTATATTAAATCATCAGGGGAACACTCTCTCCCCACTTATACTGTTCATCTGGTAACATGTCCCGTGTGTATTAAATCATCAGGGGAACACACTCTCCTCACTCATACAGTTCATTTGGTGACTTGTCCCGTGTGTATTAAACAATCAGGGGAACACACTCTCCTCTCTTATACTGTTCACCTGGTAACATGTCCCATGTATATTAAACCATCAGGGGAACACACTCTCCTCACTTATACTGTTCACCTGGTAACATGTCCCGTGTATTTTAAACCATCAGGGGAACACACTCTCCTCACTTAAACTTTTCACCTGGTGATATGTCCCGTGTATATTAAACCATCAGGGGAACACACTCTCCTCACTTACACTGTTCGCCTGGTAACATGTCCCATGTATATTAAACAATCTGGGGAACACATTCTCCTCACTTATACTGTTCACCTGGTGACATGTCCCGTTTATATTAAACAATCAGGGGAACACACTCTCCTGACTTATACTGTTCACCTGGCATCATGTCCTGTGTATATTAAACCATCAGGGGAACACATTCTCCTCACTTACACTGTTCACCTGGTAACATGTCCCGTGTATATTAAGCCATCAGCGGAACACACTCTCCTCAATTATACTGTTCACCTGGTAACATGTCCCGTGTGTATTAAACAATCATGGGAACACACTCTCCTCACTTATACTGTTCATCTGGTAACATGTCCCGTGTATATTAAACCATGAGGGGAACACACTCTCCTCACATATACTGTTCACCTGGTAACATGTACCGTGTATATTAAACCATCAGGGGAACACACTCTCCTCACTGATACTGTTCACCTGGTAACATGTCCCATGCATATTAAACCATCAGGGGAACACACTCTCCTCACTTAAACTTTTCACCTGGTGATATGTCCCGTGTATATTAAACCATCAGGGGAACACACTCTCCTCACTTAGACTGTTCGCCTGGTAACATGTCCCATGTATATTAAACAATCTGGGGAACACATTCTCCTCACTTATACTGTTCACCTGGTGACATGTCCCGTGTATATTAAACAATCAGGGGAACACACTCTCCTGACTTATACTGTTCACCTGGCATCATGTCCTGTGTATATTAAACCATCAGGGGAACACACTCTCCTCACTTATACTGTTCTCCTGGTAACATTTCCCGTGTATATTAAACAATCAGGGGAACACATTCTCCTCACTTATACTGTTCATCTGGTAACATGTTCCGTCAGTATTAAACCATCAGGGGAACACACTCTCCTCACTTATACTGTTCACCTGGTAACATGTCCCGTGTGTATTAAACCATCAGGGGAACACACTCTCCTCACTTATACTGTTCTCCTGGTAACATTTCCCGTGTATATTAAACAATCAGGGGAACACATTCTCCTCACTTATACTGTTCATCTGGTAACATTTCCCGGGTATATTAAACCATCAGGGGAACACACTCTCCTCACTTATACTGTTCACCTGGTAACATGTCCTGTGTATATTAAATCATCAGGGGAACACACTCTCCTCACTGAGAGAGTTCATCTGGTAACATGTCCCGTGTGTATTAAACCATCAGGGGAACAATCTCTCCTCACTTAAACTTTTCACCTGGTAACATGTCCCATGTATATTAAACCATCAGGGGAACACACTCTCCTCACTTATACTGTTCACCTGGCATCATGTCCCGTGCAAAATAAACAATCTGGGGAACACATTCTCCTCACTTATACAGTTCACTTGGTGACAAATCCCGTGCGTATTTAACAATCAGGGGAACACATTCTCCTCACTTATACTGTTCACCTGGTAACATGTACCGTGTATATTAAAGCATCAGGGGAACACACTCTCCTCACTTATACTGTTCACCTGGTAACATGTACCGTGTATATTAAACCATAAGGGGAACACCCTCTCCTCACTTAAACTGTTCAGCTGGTAACATGTCTGTGTATATTAAAGCATCAGCGGAACACATTCTCCTCACTTATACTGTTCACCTGGTAACATGTCCTGTGAATATTAAATCATCAGGGGAACACACTCTCCTCACTTATGCAGTTCATTTGGTGACATGTCCCGTGTGTATTAAACAATCAGGGGAACACACTCTCCTCACTTATACTGTTCACCTGGTGACATGTCCCGTGTATATTAAAGCTTCAAGGGAACACACTCTCCTCACTTAAACCTTTCACCTGGTGACATGTCCCGTGTATATTAAACCATCAGGGGAACACACTCTCCTCACTTATACTGTTCACCTGGCATCATGTCCCATGTATATTAAAACATCAGGGGAACACACTCTCCTCACTTATACTGTTCACCTGGCATCATGTCCCGTGTGTATTAAACAAACTGGGGAACACACTCTCCTCACTTACACTGTTCACCTGGTAACATGTCCCATGTATATTAAAACATCAGGGGAACACACTCTCCTCACTTATACTGCTCACCTGGTAACATGTCCCCTCAGTATTAAACCATCAGTGGAACACACTCTCCTCAATTATACTGTTCACCTGGTAACATGTCCTGTGTGCATTAAACCATCAGGGGAACACACTCTCCTCACTTATACTGCTCACCTGGTAACATGTCCCCTCAGTATTAAACCATCAGTGGAACACACTCTCCTCAATTATACAGTTCAGTTGGTGACACGTCCCGTGTGTATTAAACAATCAGGGGTACACACTGTCCTCACTTGTACTGTTCATCTGGTAACATGTCCCGTGCATATTAAACCATCAGGGGAACACACTCTCCTCACTTATACTGTTCATCTGGTAACATGTCCCGTGTGTATTAAACAATCAGGGGAACACACTCTCCTCACTTATACTGTTCATCTGGTAACATGTCCCGTGTGTATTAAACAATCAGGGGAACTCACTCTCCTCACTTATACTGTTCACCTTGTGAAATGTCCCGTGCGTATTAAACAATCAGGGGAACAAACTCTCCTCACTTATACTGTTCACCTGGTAACATGTCCCGTCAGTATTAAACCATGAGGGGAACACAAGCTCCTCACTTATACTGTTCATCTGGTAACATGTCCCGTCAGTATTAAACCATCAGGGGAAAACACTCTCCTCACTGATACTGTTCACCTGGTAACATGTCCCGTGTATATTAAACCATCAAGGGAACACATTCTCATCACTAATACTGTTCACCTGGTAACATGTCCCGTGGATATTAAACCATCAAGGGATCAGACTCTCCTCACTTATACTGTTCACCTGGTAACATGTCCCGTGTGCATTAAACAATCAGGGGAACACACTCTCCTCACTTATACTGTTCACTTGGTGAAATGTCCCATGCGTATTAAACCATCAGGGGAACACACTCTCCTCACTTATACTGTTCACCTGGTAACATGTCCCGTCAGTATTAAACAATCAGGGGAACACACTCTCCTCACTTATACTGTTCACCTGGTAACATGTCCCGTGTATATTAAACCATCAGGGGAACTCACTCTCCTCAGTTATACTGTTCACCTGGTGACATGTCCCGTGTGTATTAAACCATCAGGGGAACACACTCTCCTCACTTATACTGTTCACCTGGTGACATGTCCCGTGTGTATTAAACCATCAGGGGAACACATTCTCCTCACTTATACTGTTCACCTGGTAACATGTCCTGTGTGTATTAAACCATCAGGGGAATACACTCTCCTCATTTATACTGTTCACCTGGTAACATGTCCTGTGTGCATTAAACCATCAGGGGAACACACTCTCTTCACTTATACAGTTCAGTTGATGACATGTCCCGTGTGTATTAAACAATCAGGGGAACACACTCTCCTCACTTATACTGTTCATCTGGTAACATGACCCGTCTGTATTAAACCAACATGGGAACACAAGCTCTTCACTTATACTGTTCATCTGGTAACATGTCCCGTGTATATTAAACCAGCAGGGGAACACACTCTCCTCACTTAAACATTTCACCTGGTGACATGTCCCGTGTATATTAAACCAGCAGGGGAACACACTCTCCTCACTTACACTGTTCACCTGGTAACATGTCCCGTGTATATTAAACCATCAAGGGAACACACTCTCCTCACTTATACTGTTCACCTGGTAACATGTCCCGTGTATATTAAACCATCAGGGGAACACACTCTCGTCACTTATATTGTTCAGCTGGAAACATGTCCCGTGCATATTAAACCATCAGGGGAACACACTCTCCTCACTTATACTGTTCAGCTGGAAACATGTCCCGTGCATATTAAACCATCAGGGGAACACACTCTCCTCACTTATACTGTTCAGCTGGAAATATGTCCCGTGCATATTAAACCATCAGGGGAGCACATTCCGCTCACTTATACTGTTCACCTGTTGACATGTCCCGTGCATATTAAACCATCAGGGGAACTCACTCTCCTCACTTACACTGTTCACCTGGTATCATGTCCTGTTTATATTGAACCATCAGGGGAACACACTCTCCTCACATATACTGTTCACCTGGTAACATGTCCCGTCAGTATTAAACCATCAGGGGAACACATTCTCCTCACTTATACTTTTCACCTGGTAACATGTCCCGTCAGTATTAAACCATCAGGGGAACACAAGCTCCTCACTTATACTGTTCATCTGGTAACATGTCCCATCAGTATTAAACCATCAGGGGAACACACTCTCCTCACTTATCGTGTTCACCTGGTAAAATGTCCCGTGTATATTAAACCAGCAGGGGAACACACTCTCCTCACTTATACTGTTCACCTTGTAACATGTCCCGTGTATATTAAACCATCAGGGGAACACACTCTCCTCACTTATACTGTTCAAATGGTAACATGTCCCGTGTATATTAAACCATCAAAGGAACACACTCTCCTCACTTATACTGTTCATCTGGTAACATGTCCCGTGCATATTAAACCATCAGGGGAACATATTCTGCTCACTTATACTGTTCACCTGGTGACATGTCCCGTGTGTATTAAAGCATCAGGGGAACACACTCTCCTCACTTATACTGTTCACCTGGTAACATGTACCGTGTATATTAAACCATAAGGGGAACACCCTCTCCTCACTTAAACTGTTCAGCTGGTAACATGTCTGTGTATATTAAAGCATCAGGGGAACACATTCTCCTCACTTATACTGTTCACCTGGTAACATGTCCTGTGAATATTAAATCATCAGGGGAACACACTCTCCTCACTTATGCAGTTCATTTGGTGACATGTCCCGTGTGTATTAAACAATCAGGGGAACACACTCTCCTCACTTATACTGTTCACCTGGTGACATGTCCCGTGTATATTAAAGCTTCAAGGGAACACACTCTCCTCACTTAAACCTTTCACCTGGTGACATGTCCCGTGTATATTAAACCATCAGGGGAACACACTCTCCTCACTTATACTGTTCACCTGGCATCATGTCCCATGTATATTAAAACATCAGGGGAACACACTCTCCTCACTTATACTGTTCACCTGGCATCATGTCCCGTGTGTATTAAACAAACTGGGGAACACACTCTCCTCACTTACACTGTTCACCTGGTAACATGTCCCATGTATATTAAAACATCAGGGGAACACACTCTCCTCACTTATACTGCTCACCTGGTAACATGTCCCCTCAGTATTAAACCATCAGTGGAACACACTCTCCTCAATTATACTGTTCACCTGGTAACATGTCCTGTGTGCATTAAACCATCAGGGGAACACACTCTCCTCACTTATACTGCTCACCTGGTAACATGTCCCCTCAGTATTAAACCATCAGTGGAACACACTCTCCTCAATTATACAGTTCAGTTGGTGACACGTCCCGTGTGCATTAAACAATCAGGGGTACACACTGTCCTCACTTGTACTGTTCATCTGGTAACATGTCCCGTGCATATTAAACCATCAGGGGAACACACTCTCCTCACTTATACTGTTCATCTGGTAACATGTCCCGTGTGTATTAAACAATCAGGGGAACACACTCTCCTCACTTATACTGTTCATCTGGTAACATGTCCCGTGTGTATTAAACAATCAGGGGAACTCACTCTCCTCACTTATACTGTTCACCTTGTGAAATGTCCCGTGCGTATTAAACAATCAGGGGAACAAACTCTCCTCACTTATACTGTTCACCTGGTAACATGTCCCGTCAGTATTAAACCATGAGGGGAACACAAGCTCCTCACTTATACTGTTCATCTGGTAACATGTCCCGTCAGTATTAAACCATCAGGGGAAAACACTCTCCTCACTGATACTGTTCACCTGGTAACATGTCCCGTGTATATTAAACCATCAAGGGAACACATTCTCATCACTAATACTGTTCACCTGGTAACATGTCCCGTGGATATTAAACCATCAAGGGATCAGACTCTCCTCACTTATACTGTTCACCTGGTAACATGTCCCGTGTGCATTAAACAATCAGGGGAACACACTCTCCTCACTTATACTGTTCACTTGGTGAAATGTCCCATGCGTATTAAACCATCAGGGGAACACACTCTCCTCACTTATACTGTTCACCTGGTAACATGTCCCGTCAGTATTAAACAATCAGGGGAACACACTCTCCTCACTTATACTGTTCACCTGGTAACATGTCCCGTGTATATTAAACCATCAGGGGAACTCACTCTCCTCAGTTATACTGTTCACCTGGTGACATGTCCCGTGTGTATTAAACCATCAGGGGAACACACTCTCCTCACTTATACTGTTCACCTGGTGACATGTCCCGTGTGTATTAAACCATCAGGGGAACACATTCTCCTCACTTATACTGTTCACCTGGTAACATGTCCTGTGTGTATTAAACCATCAGGGGAACACACTCTCCTCATTTATACTGTTCACCTGGTAACATGTCCTGTGTGCATTAAACCATCAGGGGAACACACTCTCTTCACTTATACAGTTCAGTTGATGACATGTCCCGTGTGTATTAAACAATCAGGGGAACACACTCTCCTCACTTATACTGTTCATCTGGTAACATGACCCGTCTGTATTAAACCAACATGGGAACACAAGCTCTTCACTTATACTGTTCATCTGGTAACATGTCCCGTCAGTATTAAACCATCAGGGGAACACACTCTCCTCACTTAAACATTTCACCTGGTGACATGTCCCGTGTATATTAAACCAGCAGGGGAACACACTCTCCTCACTTACACTGTTCACCTGGTAACATGTCCCGTGTATATTAAACAATCAAGGGAACACACTCTCCTCACTTATACTGTTCACCTGGTAACATGTCCCGTGTATATTAAACCATCAGGGGAACACACTCTCGTCACTTATATTGTTCAGCTGGAAACATGTCCCGTGCATATTAAACCATCAGGGGAACACACTCTCCTCACTTATACTGTTCAGCTGGAAACATGTCCCGTGCATATTAAACCATCAGGGGAACACACTCTCCTCACTTATACTGTTCAGCTGGAAATATGTCCCGTGCATATTAAACCATCAGGGGAACACACTCTCCTCACTTATACTGTTCACCTGGTAACATGTCCTGTGTATATTAAACCATCAAGGGAACACACTCTCCTCACTTATACTGTTCACCTGGTAACATGTCCCGTGTATATTAAACCATCAGGGGAACACACTCTCGTCACTTATATTGTTCAGCTGGAAACATGTCCCGTGCATATTAAACCATCAGGGGAACACACTCTCCTCACTTATACTGTTCAGCTGGAAACATGTCCCGTGCATATTAAACCATCAGGGGAACACACTCTCCTCACTTATACTGTTCAGCTGGAAATATGTCCCGTGCATATTAAACCATCAGGGGAGCACATTCCGCTCACTTATACTGTTCACCTGTTGACATGTCCCGTGCATATTAAACCATCAGGGGAACTCACTCTCCTCACTTACACTGTTCACCTGGTATCATGTCCTGTTTATATTGAACCATCAGGGGAACACACTCTCCTCACATATACTGTTCACCTGGTAACATGTCCCGTCAGTATTAAACCATCAGGGGAACACATTCTCCTCACTTATACTTTTCACCTGGTAACATGTCCCGTCAGTATTAAACCATCAGGGGAACACAAGCTCCTCACTTATACTGTTCATCTGGTAACATGTCCCATCAGTATTAAACCATCAGGGGAACACACTCTCCTCACTTATCGTGTTCACCTGGTAAAATGTCCCGTGTATATTAAACCAGCAGGGGAACACACTCTCCTCACTTATACTGTTCACCTTGTAACATGTCCCGTGTATATTAAACCATCAGGGGAACACACTCTCCTCACTTATACTGTTCAAATGGTAACATGTCCCGTGTATATTAAACCATCAAAGGAACACACTCTCCTCACTTATACTGTTCATCTGGTAACATGTCCCGTGCATATTAAACCATCAGGGGAACATATTCTGCTCACTTATACTGTTCACCTGGTGACATGTCCCGTGTGTATTAAAGCATCAGGGGAACACACTCTCCTCACTTATACTGTTCACCTGGTAACATGTACCGTGTATATTAAACCATAAGGGGAACACCCTCTCCTCACTTAAACTGTTCAGCTGGTAACATGTCTGTGTATATTAAAGCATCAGGGGAACACATTCTCCTCACTTATACTGTTCACCTGGTAACATGTCCTGTGAATATTAAATCATCAGGGGAACACACTCTCCTCACTTATGCAGTTCATTTGGTGACATGTCCCGTGTGTATTAAACAATCAGGGGAACACACTCTCCTCACTTATACTGTTCACCTGGTGACATGTCCCGTGTATATTAAAGCTTCAAGGGAACACACTCTCCTCACTTAAACCTTTCACCTGGTGACATGTCCCGTGTATATTAAACCATCAGGGGAACACACTCTCCTCACTTATACTGTTCACCTGGCATCATGTCCCATGTATATTAAAACATCAGGGGAACACACTCTCCTCACTTATACTGTTCACCTGGCATCATGTCCCGTGTGTATTAAACAAACTGGGGAACACACTCTCCTCACTTACACTGTTCACCTGGTAACATGTCCCATGTATATTAAAACATCAGGGGAACACACTCTCCTCACTTATACTGCTCACCTGGTAACATGTCCCCTCAGTATTAAACCATCAGTGGAACACACTCTCCTCAATTATACTGTTCACCTGGTAACATGTCCTGTGTGCATTAAACCATCAGGGGAACACACTCTCCTCACTTATACTGCTCACCTGGTAACATGTCCCCTCAGTATTAAACCATCAGTGGAACACACTCTCCTCAATTATACAGTTCAGTTGGTGACACGTCCCGTGTGCATTAAACAATCAGGGGTACACACTGTCCTCACTTGTACTGTTCATCTGGTAACATGTCCCGTGCATATTAAACCATCAGGGGAACACACTCTCCTCACTTATACTGTTCATCTGGTAACATGTCCCGTGTGTATTAAACAATCAGGGGAACACACTCTCCTCACTTATACTGTTCATCTGGTAACATGTCCCGTGTGTATTAAACAATCAGGGGAACTCACTCTCCTCACTTATACTGTTCACCTTGTGAAATGTCCCGTGCGTATTAAACAATCAGGGGAACAAACTCTCCTCACTTATACTGTTCACCTGGTAACATGTCCCGTCAGTATTAAACCATGAGGGGAACACAAGCTCCTCACTTATACTGTTCATCTGGTAACATGTCCCGTCAGTATTAAACCATCAGGGGAAAACACTCTCCTCACTGATACTGTTCACCTGGTAACATGTCCCGTGTATATTAAACCATCAAGGGAACACATTCTCATCACTAATACTGTTCACCTGGTAACATGTCCCGTGGATATTAAACCATCAAGGGATCAGACTCTCCTCACTTATACTGTTCACCTGGTAACATGTCCCGTGTGCATTAAACAATCAGGGGAACACACTCTCCTCACTTATACTGTTCACTTGGTGAAATGTCCCATGCGTATTAAACCATCAGGGGAACACACTCTCCTCACTTATACTGTTCACCTGGTAACATGTCCCGTCAGTATTAAACAATCAGGGGAACACACTCTCCTCACTTATACTGTTCACCTGGTAACATGTCCCGTGTATATTAAACCATCAGGGGAACTCACTCTCCTCAGTTATACTGTTCACCTGGTGACATGTCCCGTGTGTATTAAACCATCAGGGGAACACACTCTCCTCACTTATACTGTTCACCTGGTGACATGTCCCGTGTGTATTAAACCATCAGGGGAACACATTCTCCTCACTTATACTGTTCACCTGGTAACATGTCCTGTGTGTATTAAACCATCAGGGGAACACACTCTCCTCATTTATACTGTTCACCTGGTAACATGTCCTGTGTGCATTAAACCATCAGGGGAACACACTCTCTTCACTTATACAGTTCAGTTGATGACATGTCCCGTGTGTATTAAACAATCAGGGGAACACACTCTCCTCACTTATACTGTTCATCTGGTAACATGACCCGTCTGTATTAAACCAACATGGGAACACAAGCTCTTCACTTATACTGTTCATCTGGTAACATGTCCCGTCAGTATTAAACCATCAGGGGAACACAAGCTCCTCACTTATACTGTTCATCTGGTAACATGTCCCGTCAGTATTAAACCATCAGGGGAACACACTCTCCTCACTTAAACTTTTCACCTGGTGACATGTCCCGTGTATATTAAACCACCAGGGGAACACACTCTCCTCACTTACACTGTTCACCTGGTAACATGTCCCATGTATATTAAACCAGCAGGGGAACACACTCTCCTCACTTATACTGTTCACCTGGTGACATGTCCCGTGTATATTAAACCACCAGGGGAACACACTCTCCTCACTTATACTTTTCACCTGGTGACATGTCCCGTGTATATTAAACCACCAGGGGAACACACTCTCCTCACTTACACTGTTCACCTGGTAACATGTCCCGTGTATATTAAACCATCAAGGGAACACACTCTCCTCACTTATACTGTTCACCTGGTAACATGTCCCGTGTATATTAAACCATCAGGGGAACACACTCTCGTCACTTATATTGTTCAGCTGGAAACATGTCCCGTGCATATTAAACCATCAGGGGAACACACTCTCCTCACTTATACTGTTCAGCTGGAAACATGTCCCGTGCATATTAAACCATCAGGGGAACACACTCTCCTCACTTACACTGTTCACCTGGTAACATGTCCCATGTATATTAAACCAGCAGGGGAACACACTCTCCTCACTTATACTGTTCACCTGTTGACATGTCCCGTGCATATTAAACCATCAGGGGAACTCACTCTCCTCACTTACACTGTTCACCTGGTATCATGTCCTGTTTATATTGAACCATCAGGGGAACACACTCTCCTCACTTATACTGTTCACCTGGTAACATGTCCCGTCAGTATTAAACCATCAGGGGAACACATTCTCCTCACTTATACTTTTCACCTGGTAACATGTCCCGTCAGTATTAAACCATCAGGGGAACACAAGCTCCTCACTTATACTGTTCATCTGGTAACATGTCCCATCAGTATTAAACCATCAGGGGAACACACTCTCCTCACTTATCGTGTTCACCTGGTAAAATGTCCCGTGTATATTAAACCAGCAGGGGAACACACTCTCCTCACTTATACTGTTCACCTTGTAACATGTCCCGTGTATATTAAACCATCAGGGGAACACACTCTCCTCACTTATACTGTTCAAATGGTAACATGTCCCGTGTATATTAAACCATCAAAGGAACACACTCTCCTCACTTATACTGTTCATCTGGTAACATGTCCCGTGCATATTAAACCATCAGGGGAACATATTCTGCTCACTTATACTGTTCACCTGGTGACATGTCCCGTGAGTATTAAACCATCAGGGGAACACACTCTCCTCACTCATACAGTTCACTTGTTGACATGACCCGTGTATATTAATCCATCAGGGGAACACACTCTCCTCACTTATACTGTTCACCTGGTAACATGTCCCATGTATATTAAACCATCAGGGGAACACACTCTCCTCACTTATACTGTTCACCTGGCATCATGTCCCGTGTATATTAAACAAACTGGGGAACACATTCTCCTCACTTATACTGTTCACCTGGTAACATGTCCCATGTATATTAAACCGTCAGGGGAACACTCTCTCCTCACTTATACTGTTCACCTGGTGACATGTCCCGTGTATATTAAACCGTCAGGGGAACACTCTCTCCTCACTTATACTGTTCACCTGGTGACATGTCCCGTGTATATTAAACCATCAGGGGAACACACTCTCCTCACTTATACTGTTCACCTGGCATCATGTCCCGTGTACATTAAACAAACTGGGGAACACATTTTCCTCACTTATGCAGTTCACTTGGTGACAAGTCCCGTGCGTATTAAACAATCAGGGGAACACATTCTCCTCACTTACACTGTTCATCTGGTAACATGTCCCGTGTATATTAAACCATCAGGGGAACACACTCACCTCACTTATACTGTTCACCTGGTAACATGATCCGTGTATATTAAACCATCAGGGGAACACACTCTCCTCACTTATACTGTTCACCTGGTAACATGTACCGTGTGTATTAAACCATCAGGGGAACACACTCTCCTCACTTATCCTGTTCACCTGGTAACATGTCCCCTCAGTATTAAACCATCAGTGTAACACACTCTCCTCAATTACACTGTTCACCTGGTAACATGTCCTGTGTGCATTAAACCATCAGGGGAACACACTCTCCTCACTTATGCAGTTCAGTTGAAGACATGTCCCGTGTGTATTAAACAATCAGGGGAACACACTCTCCTCTCTTATACTGTTCATCTGGTAACATGTCCCGTCTGTATTAAACCATCATGGGAACACAAGCTCCTCACTTATATTGTTCATCTGGTAACATGTCCTGTCAGTATTAAACCATCAGGGGAACACACTCTCCTCACTTAAACTTTTCACCTGGTGACATGTCCTGTGTATATTAAACCATCAGGGGAACACACTCTCCTCACTTACACTGTTCACCTGGTAACATGTCCCATGTATATTAAACCAGCAGGGGAACACACTCTCCTCACTTATACTGTTCACCTGGTAACATGTCCCGTGTATATTAAACCATCAGGGGAACACATTCCGCTCACTTATCCTGTTCACCTGTTGACATGTCCCGTGCATATTAAACCATCAGGGGAACTCACTCTCCTCACTTACACTGTTCACCTGGTATCATGTCCTGTTTATATTGAACCATCAGGGGAACACACTCTCCTCACTTATACTGTTCACCTGGTAACATGTCCCATCAGTATTAAAACATCAGGGGAACACACTCTCCTCACTTATACTGTTCATCTGGTAACATGTCCCGTGCATATTAAACCATCAGGGGAACACATTCCGCTCACTTATCCTGTTCACCTGTTGACATGTCCCGTGCATATTAAACCATCAGGGGAACTCACTCTCCTCACTTACACTGTTCACCTGGTATCATGTCCTGTTTATATTGAACCATCAGGGGAACACACTCTCCTCACTTATACTGTTCACCTGGTAACATGTCCCATCAGTATTAAACCATCAGGGGAACACATTCTCCTCACTTATACATTTCACCTGGTAACATGTCCCGTCAGTATTAAACCATCAGGGGAACACAAGCTCCTCACTTATACTGTTCATCTGGTAACATGTCCCATCAGTATTAAACCATCAGGGGAACACACTCTCCTCACTTATCGTGTTCACCTGGTAAAATGTCCCGTGTATATTAAACCAGCAGGGGAACACACTCTCCTCACTTATACTGTTCACCTTGTGACATGTCCCGTGTATATTAAACCATCAGGGGAACACACTCTCCTCACTTATACTGTTCACATGGTAACATGTCCCGTGTATATTAAACCATCAAGGGAACACACTCTCCTCACTTATACTGTTCATCTGGTAACATGTCCCGTGCATATTAAACCATCAGGGGAACATATTCTGCTCACTTATACTGTTCACCTGGTGACATGTCCCGTGAGTATTAAACCATCAGGGGAACACACTCTCCTCACTTATACAGTTCACTTGTTGACATGACCCGTGTATATTAAACCATCAGGGGAACACACTCTCCTCACTTATACTGTTCACCTGGTGACATGTCCTGTGTGTATTAAACCATCAGGGGAACACACTCTCCTCACTTATACTGTTCACCTGGCATCATGTCCCGTGTATATTAAACAAACTGGGGAACACATTCTCCTCACTTATACTGTTCACCTGGTGACATGTCCCATGTATATTAAACCATCAGGGGAACACACTCTCCTCACTTATACTGTTCACCTGGTGACATGTCCCATGTATATTAAACCATCAGGGGAACACACTCTCCTCACTTATACTGTTCACCTGGCATCATGTCCCGTGTATATTAAACAAACTGGGGAACACATTCTCCTCACTTATACTGTTCACCTGGTGACATGTCCCGTGTATATTAAACCATCAGGGGAACACACTCTGCTCACTGAGACTGTTCATCTGGTAACATGTCCCATGTGTATTAAACCATCAGGGAAACACACTCTCCTCACTTATACAGTTCATTTGGTGACAAGTCCCGGCTGTACTAAACAATCAGGGGAACACACTCTCCGCACTTCTGCTGTTCACCTGGTGACATGTCCCGTGGATATTAAACCATCAGGGGAACACACTCTCCTCACTTAAACTTTTCACCTGTTGACATGTCCCGTGTATATTAAACCATCAGGGGAACACACTCTCCTCACTTACACTGTTCTCCTGGCAACATGTCCCGTGTATATTAAACAATCAGGGGAACACATTCTCCTCACATATACAGTTCACCTGGTGACATGTCCCGTGTATATTAAACCATCAGGGGAACACACTCTCCTCACTTATACTGTTCACCTGGTAACATGTCCCGTGTATATTAAACCATCAGGGGAACACACTCTCCTCACTTATACTGTTCACCTGGTAACATGTCCTGCGTGCATTAAACCATCAGGGGGACACACTCTCCTCACTTATACTGTTCACCTGGTGACATGTCCCATGTGTATTAAACCATCAGGGGAACACACTCTCCTCACTTATACTGTTCACCTGGTAACATGTCCCGTGTATATTAAACCATCAGGGGAACACATTCCCCTCACTTATACTGTTCACCTGGTAACATGTCCCGTGTATATTAAACCATCAGGGGACCACATTCTCCTCACTTATACTGTTCACCTGGTAACATGTCCTGTGTGTATTAAACAATCAGGGGAATACACTCTCCTCACTTATACTGTTCACCTGGTAACATGTCCCATGTCTATTAAACTATCAGGGGAACACATTCTCCTCACTTATACTGTTCACCTGGTAACATGTCCCGTGTATATTAAACAATCAGGGGAACACACTCTCCTCTCTTATACTGTTCACCTGGTAACGTGTCCCGTGTATATTAAACCATCAGGGGAAAGCACTCTCCTCACTTATACTGTTCACCTGGTAACATGTCCTGTGTGTATTGAACAATCAGGGGATTACACTCTCCTCACTTATACTGTTCACCTGGTAACATGTCCCGTGTATATTAAACAATCAGGGGAACACACTCTCCTCTCTTATACTGTTCACCTGGTAACATGTCCCGTGTATATTAAACCATCAGGGGAACACACTTTCCTCACATATACTGTTCACCTGGTAACATGTCCCGTGTATATTAAACAATCAGGGGAACACACTCTCCTCACTTATACTGTTCACCTGGTAACATGTCCTGTGTATATTAAAGCATCTGGGGAACACACTCTCCTCACTTATACTGTTCACCTGGTAACATGTCCCGTGTCTATGAAACCATCAGTGGAACACACTCTCCTCACTTATACTGTTCACCTGGTAACATGTCCCGTGTATATTAAACCATCAGTGGAACACACTCTCCTCACTTATACAGTTCACCTGGTGAAATGTCCCGTGTATATTAAACCTTCAGGGGAACATACTCTCCTCACTCGAATCTGTTCATCTGGTAACATGTCCCTTGTATATTAAACCATCAGGGGAACACACTCTCCTCACTTATAATGTTCATCTGGTAACATGTCCCGTGTGTATTAAACAATAGGGGAACGCACTCTCCTCACTTATACTGTTCACCTGGTAACATGTCCCGTGTATATTAAACCATCAAGGGAACACACTCTCCTCACTTATACTGTTCACCTGGTAACATGTCCCTTGCATATTAAACCATCAGGGGAACACACTCTCCTCACTTATACTGTTCATCTGGTAACATGTCCCGTGCATATTAAACCATCAGGGGAACACACTCTCCTCACTTATACTGTTCATCTGGTAACATGTCCCGTGCATATTAAACCATCAGGGTAACACATTCCGCTCACTTATACTGTTCACCTGTTGACATGTCCCGTGCATATTAAACCATCAGGGGAACTCACTCTCCTCACTTACACTGTTCACCTGGTATCATGTCCTGTTTATATTGAACCATGAGGGGAACACACTCTCCTCACTTATACTGTTCACCTGGTAACATGTCCCTTCAGTATTAAACCATCAGGGGAACACATTCTCCTCACTTATACTTTTCACCTGGTAACATGTCCCGTCAGTATTAAACCATCAGGGGAACACAAGCTCCTCACTTATACTGTTCATCTGGTAACATGTCCCATCAGTATTAAACCATCAGGGGAACACACTCTCCTCACTTATCGTGTTCACCTGGTAAAATGTCCCGTGTATATTAAACCATCAGGGGAACACACTCTCCTCACTTATACTGTTCACCTTGTAACATGTCCCGTGTATATTAAACCATCAGGGGAACACACTCTCCTCACTTATACTGTTCACCTGGTAACATGTCCCGTGTATATTAAACCATCAAGGGAACACAATCTCCTCACTTATACTGTTCACCTTGTAACATGTCCCGTGTATATTAAACCATCAGGGGAACACACTCTCCTCACTTATACTGTTCACCTGGTAACATGTCCCGTGTATATTAAACCATCAAGGGAACACACTCTCCTCACTTATACTGTTCATCTGGTAACATGTCCCGTGCATATTAAACCATCAGGGGAACACATTCTGCTCACTTATACTGTTCACCTGGTGACATGTCCCGTGTGTATTAAACCATCAGGGGAACACACTCTCCTCACTTATACAGTTCACTTGTTGACATGACCCGTGTATATTAAACAAACTGGGGAACACATTCTCCTCACTTATACTGTTCACCTGGTAACATGTCCCATGTATATTAAACCATCAGGGGAACACTCTCTCCTCACTTATACTGTTCACCTGGTGACATGTCCCGTGTATATTAAACAAACTGGGGAACACATTTTCCTCACTTATACAGTTCACTTGGTGACAAGTCCCGTGCGTATTAAACAATCAGGGGAACACATTCTCCTCACTTACACTGTTCATCTGGTAACATGTCCCGTGTATATTAAACCATCAGGGGAACACACTCACCTCACTTATACTGTTCACCTGGTAACATGATCCGTGTATATTAAACCATCAGGGGAACACACTCTCCTCACTTATACTGTTCACCTGGTAACATGTACCGTGTGTATTAAACCATCAGGGGAACACACTCTCCTCACTTATCCTGTTCACCTGGTAACATGTCCCCTCAGTATTAAAACATCAGTGGAACACACTCTCCTCAATTACACTGTTCACCTGGTAACATGTCCTGTGTGCATTAAACCATCAGTGGAACACACTCTCCTCTCTTATACTGTTCATCTGGTAACATGTCCCGTCTGTATTAAACCATCATGGGAACACAAGCTCCTCACTGAGACTGTTCACCTGGTAACATGTCCCATGTGTATCAAACCATCAGTGGAACACACTCTCCTCACTAATACTGTTCACCTGGTAACATGTCCCGTGCGTATTAAACAATCAGGGGAACACACTCTCCTCACTTATACTGTTCACCTGGTAACATGTCCTGTGTATATTAAACAATCAGGGGAACACACTCTCCTCACTTATACTGTTCACCTGGTAACATGTCCCGTGTGTATTAAACAATCAGGGGAACACACTCTCCTCACTTATACTGTTCACCTGGTAACATGTCCCGTGCATATTAAACCATCAGGGGAACACACTCTCCTCACTTATACTGTTCACCTGGCAACATGTCCCGTGTATATTAAACAATCAGGGGAACACATTCTCCTCACTTATATAGTTCACTTGGTGACAAGTCCCGTGCGTATTAAACAATCAGGGGAACACACTCTCCTCACTTATACTGTTCACCTGGAAACATGTCCCGTGTATATGAAATCATCAGGGGAACACACTCTCCTCACTTATACTGTTCACCTGGTAACATGTCCTGTGTGCATTAAACCATCAGGGGAACACACTCTCCTCACTTATACTGTTCATTTGGTGACATGTCACGTGTGTATTTAACAATCAGGGGAACACACTCTCCTCCCTCATACTGTTCACCTGGTAACATGTCCCATGCATATTAAACCATCAGGGGAACACACTCTCCTCACTTATACTGTTCACGTGGTAACATGTCCCGTGTATATTAAACCATCAGGGGAACACATGCTCCTCAGTTATACTGTTCACCTGGTAACATGTCCTGTGTGTATTAAACAATCAGGGGAATACACTCTCCTCACATATACTGTTCACCTTGTAACATGTCCCGTGTGTATTAAACCATCAGGGGAACACACTCTCCTCACTTAATCATTTCACCTGTTGACATGTCCCGTGTATATTAAACCGTCAGGGGAACACACTTTCCTCACTTACACTGATCACCTGGTGACATGTCCCGTCAGTATTAAACAATCAGGGGAACACACTCTCCTCACTTATACTGTTCACCTGGTAACATGTCCCGTGTATATTAAACAATCAGGGGAACACATTCTCCTCACTTATATAGTTCACTTGGTGACAAGTCCCGTGCGTATTAAACAATCAGGGGAACACACTCTCCTCACTTACACTGATCACCTGGAAACATGTCCCGTGTATATTAAACCATCAGGGGAACACACTCTCCTCACTTATACTGTTGACCTGGTAACATGTCCTGTGTGCATTAAAACATCAGGGGAACACACTCTCCTCACTTATACAGTTCATTTGGTGACATGTCTCGGGTGTATTAAACAATCAGGGGAACACACTCTCCTCACTTATACTGTTCACCTGGTAACATGTCCTGTGTGTATTAAAAAATCAGGGGAATACACTCTCCTCACTTATACTATTCACCTTGTAACATGTCCCGTGTGTATTAAACTATCAGGGGAACACACTCTCCTCTCTTGTACTGTTCTCCTGGTAACATGTCCTGTGTATATTAAACCATCAGGGGAACACACTCTCCTCACTTCTACTGTTCACCTGGTAACATGTCCCGTGTGTATTAAACCATCAGTGGACCACACTCTCCTCACTATAATCTGTTCATCTGGTAACATGTCCCGTGTATATTAAACCATCAGGGGAACACACTCTCCTCACTTATACTTTTCACCTGGTGACATGTCCCCTCTGTATTAAACCATCAGTGGAACACACTCTCCTCACTACAATCTGTTCGTCTGGTCAGATGCCCCGTGTATGTTAAACCATCAGGGGAACACACTCTCCTCACTTATACTGTTCTCCTGGCAACATGACCCGTGTGCATTAAACAATCAGGGGAACACACTCTCCTCACTTATACTGTTCACCTGGTAACATGTCCCGTGAGTATTAAACCATCAGGGGAACACACTCTCCTCACTTATACTGTTCAAATGGTCACATGTCCTGTGTGCATTAAACCATCAGGGGAACACACTCTCCTCACTTATACTGTTCACCTGGTAACATGTCCTGTGTGTATTAAACAATCAGGGGAACACACTCTCCTCACTTATACTGTTCACCTGGTAACATGTCCCGTGCATATTAAACCATCAGGGGAACACACTCTCCTCACTTATACTGTTCACCTGGTAACATGTCCTGTGTATATTAAACCATCAGGGGAACACAGTCTCCTCACTTATACTGTTCACCTGGTAACATGTCCCGTGCATATTAAACAATCAGGGGAACACACTCTCCTCACTTATACTGTTCACCTGGTAACATGTCCCGTGCATATTAAACCATCAGTGGAACACACTCTACTCACCAATACTGTTCACCTGGAAACATGTCCCGTGCGTATTAAACCATCAGGGGAACACAATCTCCTCACTTATATTGTTCACCTGGTAACATGTCCCGTGCGTATTAAACAATCAGGGGAACACACTCTCCTCACTTATACTGTTCACCTAGTAACAAGTCCCGTGCATATTAAACAATCAGGGGAACACACACTCCTCACTTATACTGTTCACCTGGTAACATGTCCTGGATATATTAAACCATCAGGGGAACACACTCTCCTCACTTATACTGTTCAACTGGTAACATGTCCCCTGCGTATTAAACAATCAGGGGATCACACTCTCCTCACTTATACTGTTCACCTGGTAACATGTCCTGTGTATATTAAACCATCAGGGGAACACACTCTCCTCACTTATACTGTTCACCTGGTAACATGTCCCGTGCATATTAAACCATCAGGGGAACACACTCTCCTCACTTATATTGTTCACCTGGTAACATGTCCCGTGCATATTAAACCATCAGGGGAACACACTCTCCTCACTTATACTGTTCACCTGGTAACATGTCCTGTGTATATTAAACAATCAGGAGAACACACTCTCCTCACTTATACTGTTCACCTGGTAACATGTCCTGTGTATATTAAACCATCAGGGGAACACACTCTCCTCACTTATACTGTTCACCTGGTAACATGTCCCGTGTGTATTAAACCATCAGGGGAACACACTCTCCTCACTTATACTGTTCACCTGGTGACATGTCCCCTGTGTATTAAACCATCAGGGGAACACACTCTCCTCACTTATACTGTTCACCTGGTGACATGTCCCCTGTGTATTAAAACATCAGGGGAACACACTCTCCTCACTTATACAGTTCACTTGGTGACATGTCCCATGCGTATTAAACCATCAGTGGAACACACTCTCCTCACTTACACTGTTCACCTGGTGACATGTCCCCTGAGTATTAAACCATCAGGGGAACACAATCTCCTCACTTATACTTTTCACCTGGTGACATGTCCCCTGTGTATTAAAACATCATGGGAACACACTCTCCTCACTTATACTGTTCACCTGGTGACATGTCCCCTGTGTATTAAAACATCAGGGGAATACACTCTCCTCACTTATACTGTTCACCTGGCAACATGTCCCGGATGTATTCATCAATCAGGGGAACACACTCTCCTCACTATACTGTTCACCTGGTAACATGTCCTGTGTATATTAAACAATCAGGGGAACACACTCTCCTCACTTATACTGTTCACCTGGTAACATGTCCGGTGTATATTAAACCATCAGGGGAACTCACTCTCCTCACTTACACTGTTCACCTGGTGACATGTCCGGTGTATATTAAACCATCAGGGGAACACACTCTCCTCACTTATACTGTTCACCTGGTGACATGTCCCATGTATATTAAACCATCAGGGGAACACACTCTCGTCACTTATACTGTTCACCTGGCAACATGTCCCGGATGTATTCATCAATCAGGTGAACAGATTCTCCTCACTTATACTGTTCACCTGGTAACATGCCCTGTGTGCATTAAACCATCAGGGGAACACACTCTCCTCACTGATACTGTTCATCTGGTAACATGTCCCGTGTATATTAAACCATCAGGGGAACACACTCTCCTCACTTATACTGTTCACCTGGGAACATGTCCCGTGTATATTAAACAATCAGGGGAACACATTCTCATCACTTATACTGTTCACCTGGTAACATGTCCCGTGTATATTAAACCATCAGGGGAAGACACTCTCCTCACTTATACTGTTCACCTGGTAACATGTCCCATGTATATTAAACCATCAGGGGAACACACTCTCCTCACTTATTCTGTTCACCTGGTAACATGTCTCGTGTGTATTAAACAATCAGGGGAACACACTCTCCTCATTTATACTGTTCACCTGGTAACATGTCCGGTGTATATTAAACCTTCAGGGGAACACACTCTCCTCACTTATGCTGTTCACCTGGTAACATGTCCCGTGTATATTAAACCATCAGGGGAACACACTCTCCTCACTTATACTGTTCACCTGGTAACATGTCCAGTGTGCATTGAACAATCAGGGGAAAACGCTCTCCTCACTTCTTCTGTTCACCTGGTAACATGTCGCGTGTATATTAAACAATCAGGGGAACACACTCTGCTCACTTATAGTGTTCACCTGGTAACATGTCCGGTGTATATTAAACCATCAGGGGAACACACTCTCCTCACTGAGACTGTTCATCTGGTAACATGTCTCGTGTGTATTAAACCATCAAGGGAACACACTCTCCTCACCTATACAGTTCATTTGGTGACATGTCCCGTGTATATTAAACAATCAGGGGAACACACTCTCCTCACTTATACAGTTATTTTGGTGACATGTCCGTGTCTATTCAACCATCAGGGGAACACACTCTCCTCACTGAGACTGTTCATCTGGTAACATGTCCCGTGTATATTAAACCATCAGGGGAACTCACTCTCCTCACTTAAACTTTTCACCTGTTGACATGTCCCGTGTATATTAAACCATCAGGGGAACACACTCTCCTCACTTACACTGTTCACCTGGTAACATGTCCCATGTATATTAAACCATCAGGGGAACACACTATCCTCACTTATACTGTTCACCTGGCAACAGGTCCCATGTATATTAAACACTCAGGGGAACACATTCTCCTCACTTATACAGTTCACTTGGTGACAAGTCCCGTGCGTATTAAACAATCAGGGGAACACATTCTCCTCACTTATGCTGTTCACCTGGTAACATGTCCCGTGTATATTAAACCATCAGGGGAACACACTCTCCTCACCTATACTGTTCACCTGGTAAAATGTCTCGTGTATATTAAACCATCAGGGGAACACACTCTCCTCACTTGTACTGTTCACCTGGAAACATGTCCTGTGTGCATTAAACCATCAGCGGAACACACTCTCCTCACTTGTACTGTTCACCTGGTAACATGTCCTTTGTGTATTAAACAATCAGGGGAACACATTCTCCTCACTTATTCTGTTTATCTGGTAACATGTCCCGTCATTACTAAACCATCAGGGGAACACAAGCTCCTCACTTATACTGTTCATCTGGTAACATGTCCCATCAGTATTAAACCATCAGGGGAACACACTCTCCTCACTTATAGTGTTCACCTGGTGACATGTCCCCTGTGTATTAAACCATCAGGGGAACACACTCTCCTCACTTATACTGTTCACCTGGTGACATGTCCCGTGTGTATTAAACAATCAGGGGAACACACTCTCCTCACTTATACTGTTCACCTGGTAACATGTCCTGTGTATCTTAAACCAGCAGGGGAACACACTCTCCTCACTTATACTGTTCACCTGGTGACATGTCCTGTGTATATTAAACCATCAGGGGAACACACTCTCCTCACTTCTACTGCTCACCTGGTAACATGTCCTGTGTATCTTAAACCAGCAGGGGAACACACTCTCCTCACTTATACTGTTCACCTGGTGACATGTCCCGTGTGTATTAAACAATCAGGGGAACACACTCTCCTCACTTATACTGCTCACCTGGTAACATGTCCTGTGTATCTTAAACCAGCAGGGGAACACACTCTCCTCACTTATACTGTTCACCTGGTGACATGTCCTGTGTATATTAAACAATCAGGGGAACACACTCTCCTCACTTATACTGTTCACCTGGTAACATGTCCGGTGTATATTAAACCATCAGGGGAACTCACTCTCCTCACTTACACTGTTCACCTGGTGACATGTCCGGTGTATATTAAACCATCAGGGGAACACACTCGCCTCACTTATACTGTTCACCTGGTAACATGTCCTGTGTATATTAAACCATCAGGGGAACACACTCTCCTCACTTATACTGTTCATCTGGTAACATGTCCTGTGTATATTAAACAATCAGGGGAACACATTCTCCTCACTTATACTGTTCACCTGGTAACATGTCCCGTGTGTATTAAACAATCATGGGAACACACTCTCCTCAATTATACTGTTCACCTGGTGACATGTCCTGTGTTTATTAAACCATCAGGGGAACACACTCGCCTCACTTATACTGTTCACCTGGTAACATGTCCTGTGTATATTAAACCATCAGGGGAACACACTCTCCTCACTTATACTGTTCATCTGGTAACATGTCCTGTGTATATTAAACAATCAGGGGAACACATTCTCCTCACTTATACTGTTCACCTGATAACATGTCCCGTGTGTATTAAACAATCATGGGAACACACTCTCCTCAATTATACTGTTCACCTGGTGACATGTCCTGTGTATATTAAACCATCAGGGGAACACACTCTCCTCACTTATACTGTTCACCTGGTGACATGTCATGTGTATATTAAACCATCAGGGGAACACACTCTCCTCACTTATACTGTTCACCTGGTGACATGTCCTGTGTATATTAAACCATCAGGGGAACACACTCTCCTCACTTATACTGTTCACCTGGTAACATGTCCCGTGTATATTAAACCATCATGGGAACAAACTCTCCTCACTTATACTGTTCACCTGGTTCCATGTCCCGTGTGTATTAAACCATCAGAGGAACATACTCTCCTCACTTATACTGTTCACCTGGTAACATGTCCTGTGTATATTAAACCATCAGGGGAACACACTCTCCTCACTTATACTGTTCAGCTGGTAACATGTCCCGTGTATATTAAACCATCAGGGGAACACACTCTCCTCACTTATACGGTTCACCTGGTTACATGTCCCGTGTATATTAAACCATCAGGGGAACACACTCTCCTCTCTGATACTGTTCACCTGGTGACATGTCCCATGTGCATTAAACCATCAGGGGAACACACTCTCCTCTCTGATACTGTTCACCTGGTGACATGTACCATGTGTATTAAACCCTCAGGGGAACACACTCCGCTCACTTATTGAGTTCACCTGGTAACATGTCCCATGTATATTAAACCATCAGGGGAACACACTCTCCTCACTTATACTGTTCACCTGGTAACATGCCCTGTGTGCATTAAACCATCAGGGGAACACACTCCCCTCAATTGTACTGTTCATCAGGTAACATGTCCCGTGTGTATTAAACAATTAGGGGAACACAATCTCCTCACTTATACTGTTCACCTGGCAACATGTCCCGTGCGTATTAAACCATCAGGGGAACACACTCTCCTCACTTACACTGTTCACCTGGTAACATGTCCCGTGTGTATTAAACCATCAGGGGAACACACTCTCCTCACCTATAATGTTCACCTGGTAACATGTCCCGTGCGTATTAAACCATCAGGGGAACACACTCTCCTCACTTATACTGTTCAGCTGGTAACATGTCCCGTGTGTATAAAACAATCAGGGGAACACACTCTCTTCACTTACACTGTTCACCTGGTAACATGTCCCGTGTGTATTAAACAATCAGGGGAACACACTCTCCTCACTTATACTGTTTACCTGGTAACATGTCCCGTGCGTATTAAGCCTTTAGGATAACACACTCTCCTCACTGACACTGTTCACCTGGCAACATGTCCCGTGCGTATTAAACCACCAGGGGAACACACTCTCCTCACTTACACTGTTCACCTGGTAACATGTCCCGTGTGTATTAAACAATCAGGGGAACACACTCTGTTCACTTACACTGTTCACCTGGTAACATGTCCTGTGTGTATTAAACAATCAGGGGAATACACTCTCCTCACTCAAACTGTTCACCTGGTAACATGTCCCGTGTATATTAAACCATCAGTGGAACACACTCTCCTCACTTATACTGTTCACCTGGTGACATGTCCTGTGTGTATTAAACAATCAGGGGAACACACTCTCCTCAGTTATACTGTTCACCTGGTAACATGTCCCGTGTGTATTAAACAATCAGGGGAACACACTCTCTTCACTTACACTGTTCACCTGGTAACATGTCCTGTGTGTATTAAACAATCAGGGGAATACACTCTCCTCACTCAAACTGTTCACCTGGTAACATGTCCCGTGTATATTAAACCATCAGTGGAACACACTCTCCTCACTTATACTGTTCACCTGGTGACATGTCCTGTGTGTATTAAACAATCAGGGGAACACACTCTCCTCAGTTATACTGTTCACCTGGTAACATGTCCTGTGTGTATTAAACAATCAGGGGAACACACTCTCCTCACTTATACTGTTCACCTGGTAACATGTCCCGTGTGTATTAAACCATCAGGGGAACACACTCTCCTCACTTACACTGTTCACCTGCAAACATGTCCCGTGTGCATTAAACAATCAGGGGAACACACTCTCCCTACTTATACTGTTCACCTGGCGACATGTCCTGTGTATATTCAAAAATCAGGGGAACACACTCTCCTCACTTATACTGTTCACCTGCAAACATGTCCCGTGTGCATTGAACAATCAGGGGAACACACTCTCCTCACTTATACTGTTCACCTGGTAACATGTCCCGTGTGTATTAAACAATCAGGGGAACCCACTCTCCTCACTTATACTGTTCATCTGGTCACATGTCCCGTGTGCATTAAACCATCAGGGGAACACACTCTCCTCACTTATACTGTTTATCTGGTAACGTGTCCCATGTATATTAAACCATCAGGGGAACACATTCTCCTCACTTACACTGTTCACCTGGAAACATGTCCCGCGTATATTAAACAATCAGGGGAACACACTCTCCTCACTTATACTGTTCACCTGGTAACATGTCCCGTGTGTATTAAACAATCAGGGGAACACACTCTCCTCACTTATACTGTTCACCTGGTAACATGTCCCGTGTCTATTTAACAATCAGGGGAACACACTCTCCTCACTTATACTGTTCACCTGGTAACATGTCCAATGTGCATTAAACAATCAGGGGAACACACTCTCCTCACTTATACTGTTCACCTGGTAACATGTCCCGTGTATATTCAACCATTAGAATAACACACTCTCCTCACTTATACTGTTCACCTGGTAACATGTCCCGTGTGTATTAAACCATCAGGGGAACACACTCTCCTCACTTATACTGTTCACCTGGTAACATGTCCCGTGTATATTAAACCATCATGGGAACACACTCACCTCACTTATACTGTTCACCTGGTGACATGTCCCGTTTATATTAAATCATCAGGCGAACACACTCACCTCACTTATACGGTTCACCTGGTAACATGTCCCGTGTGCATTAAACCATCAGGGGAACACACTCTCCTCACTTATACTGTTTATCTGGTAACATGTCCCATGTATATTAAACCATCAGGGGAACACACTCTCCTCATTTACACTGTTCACCTGGTAACATGTCCCGTGCGTATTAAACAATCAGGGGAACACACTCTCCTCACTTATACTGTTCACCTGGTAACATGTCCCGTGTCTATTAAACAATCAGGGGAACACACTCTCCTCACTTATACTGTTCACCTGGTAACATGTCCCGTGTGTATTAAACCATCAGGGGAACACACTCTCCTCACTTATAATGTAGACCTGGTGACATGTCCCATGTATATTAAACCATCATGGGAACATACTCACCTCACTTATACTGTTCACCTGGTGACATGTCCCGTTTATATTAAACCATCAGGGGAACACACTCTCCTCACTTATACTGTTTATCTGGTAACATGTCCCGTGTATATTAAACAATCAGGGGAACACAGTCTCCTCACTTACACTGTTCACCTGGTAACATGTCCCGTGTATATTAAACAATCAGGGGAACACACTCTCCTCACTTATGCTGTTCACCTGGTGACATGTCCTGTGTGTATTAAAGAATCAGGGGAACACACTCTCCTCACTTATACTGTTCACCTGGTAACATGTCCCGTGTATATTAAACCATCAGGGGAACGCAGTCTCCTCACTTATTCTGTTCACCTGGTAACATGTCCTGTGTATATAAAACCATCAGGGGAACACACTCTCCTCACTTATACTGTTCATCTGGTAACATGTCCCGTGTGTATTAAACAATCAGGGGAACACACTCTCCTCACTTATACTGTTCACCTGGTAACATGTACCGTGTCTATTAAACAATCAGGGGAAAACACTCTCCTCACTTATACTGTTCACCTGGTCACATGTCCCGTGTGCATTAAACCATCAGGGGAACACACTCTCCTCACTTATACTGTTTATCTGGTAATATGTCCCATGTATATTAAACCATCAGGGGAACACACTCTCCTCACTTACACTGTTCACCTGGTAACATGTCCCGTGTATATTAAACAATCAGGGAAACAAACTCTCCTCAGTTATACTGTTCACCTGGTAACATGTCCTGTGCGTATTAAACAATCAGGGGAACACACTCTCCTCACTTATACTGTTCACCTGGTAACATGTCCCGTGTGTATTAAACCATCAGGGGAACACACTCTCCTCACTTCTCCTGTTGACCTGGTGACATGTCCCGTGTATATTAAACCATCATGGGAACACACTTAACTCCCTTATACTGTTCACCTGGTGACATGTCCCGTTTATATTAAATCATCAGGGGAACACACTCACCTCACTTATACTGTTCACCTGGTAACATGTCCCGTTTATATTAAACCATCAGGGGAACACACTCTCCTCACTTATACTTTTCACCTGGTAACATGTCCCGTGTGTATTAAACATGCAGGGTAACACACCTCTCCTCACTTATACTGTTCACCTGGTGACATGTCCCGTTTGTATAAAACCATCAGGGGAATACACTCTCCTCACTTATAGAAATCACCTGGTAACATGTCCCATGTATATTAAACCCTCAGGGGAACAAACTCTCCTCACTTATACTGTTCACCTGGTAACATGTCCAATGTGCATTAAACAATCAGGGGAACACACTCTCCTCACTTGTACTGTTCACCTGGTAGCGTGTACCGTGTCTATTAAACAATCAGGGGAACACACTCTCCTCACTTATATTGTTCACCTGGTAACATGTCCCGTGTGCATTAAACAATCAGGGGAACACACTCTCCTCACTTATACTGTTCACCTGGTAACATGTCCCGTGTGCATTAAACAATCAGGGGAACACACTCTCCTCACTTATACTGTTCACCTGGTAACATGTTCAATGTGCATTAAACAATCAGGGGAACACACTCTCCTCACTTATACTGTTCACCTGGTAACATGTCCCGTGTGTATTAAACAATCAGGGGAACACACTCTCCTCACTTATACTGTTCACCTGGTAACATGTGCCGTGTATATTCAACCATTAGAATAACACACTCTCCTCACTTTTGCTGTTCACCTGGTAACATGTTCCGTTTATATTAAACAATCAGGGGAACACACTCTCCTCACTTACACTATTCACCTGGTAACATGTCCCGTGTGTATTAAACCATCAGGGGAACACACCTCTCCTCACTTATATTGTTCACCTGGTGACATGTCCCGTTTCTATTAAACCATCAGGGGAACACACTCTCCTCACTTATAGAAATCACCTGGTAACATGTCCCATGTATATTAAACCCTCAGGGGAACACACTCTCCTCACTTCTCCTGTTGACCTGGTGACATGTCCAGTGTATATTAAACCATCATGGGAACACACTCACCTCACTTATACTGTTCACCTGGTGACATGTCCCGTTTATATTAAATCATCAGGGGAACACACTCACCTCACTTATACTGTTCACATGGTAACATGTCCCGTTTATATTAAACCATCAGGGGAACACACTCTCCTCACTTATACTTTTCACCTGGTAACATGTCCCGTGTGTATTAAACATACAGGGGAACACACCTCTCCTCACTTATGCTGTTCACCTGGTAACATGTCCAATGTGCATTAAACAATCAGGGGAACACACTCTCCTCACTTATCGAAATCACCTGGTAACATGTCCCATGTATATTAAACCCTCAGGGGAACACGCTCTCCTGACTTATACTGTTCACCTGGTAACATGTCCCGTGTGTATTAAACAATCAGGGGAACACACTCTCCTCACTTGTACTGTTCACCTGGTAACATGTCCCGTGTATATTCAACCATTAGAGTAAGACACTCTCCTCACTTATACTGTTCATCTGGTCACATGTCCCGTGTGCATTAAACCATCAGGGGAACACACTCTCCTCACTTATACTGTTTATCTGGTAACATGTCCCATGTATATTAAACCATCAGGGGAACACACTCTCCTCACTTACACTGTTCACCTGGTAACATGTCCCGTGTATATTAAACAATCAGGGAAACAAACTCTCCTCAGTTATACTGTTCACCTGGTAACATGTCCCGTGCGCATTAAACAATCTGGGGAACACACTCTCCTCACTTATACTGTTCATCTGGTCACATGTCCCGTGTGTATTAAACCATCAGAGGAACACACTCTCCTCACTATTCTGTTCACCTGGTAACATGTCCCGTGTGTATTAAACAATCGGGGGAACACACTCTCCTCACTTATACTGTTCACCTGGTAACATGTCCCGTGTGTATTAAACCATCAGGGGAACACACTCTCCTCACTTATACTGTTCACCTGGTGACATGTCCCGTTTATATTAAATCATCAGGGGAACTCACTCTCCTCACTTATACTGTTCACCTGGTAACATGTCCCGTTTATATTAAAACATCAGGGGAACACACTCTCCTCACTTATACTTTTCACCTGGTAACATGTCCCGTGTGTATTAAACATACAGGGGAACACACCTCTCCTCACTTATACTGTTCAACTGGTGACATGCCCCGTTTGTATTAAACCATCAGGGGAATACACTCTCCTCACTTATGGAAATCACCTGGTAACATGTCCCATGTATATTAAACCCTCAGGGGAACAAGCTCTCCTCACTTGTACTGTTCACCTGGTAACATGTCCAATGTGCTTTAAACAATCAGGGGAACACACTCTCCTCACTTATACTGTTCACCTGGTAACATGTCCCGTGTATATTCAACCATTAGGGGAACACACTCTCCTCACTTATACTGTTTATCTGGTAACATGTCCCATGTATATTAAACCTTCAGGGGAAGACACTCTCCTCACTTACACTGTTCACCTGGTAACATGTCCCGTGTATATTCAACCATTAGGGGAACACACTCTCCTCACTTATACTGTTTATCTGGTAACATGTCCCATGTATATTAAACCTTCAGGGGAAGACACTCTCCTCACTTACACTGTTCACCTGGTGACATGTCCTGTCTGTATTAAACAATCAGGGGAACACACTCTCCTCACTTATACTGTTCACCTGGTAACATGTCCCGCGTATATTAAACCATCAGGGGAACGCTGTCTCCTCACTTATACTGTTCACCTGGTAACATGGCCTGTGTGTATTAAACAATCTGGGGAACACACTCTCCTCACTTATAGAGCTCACCTGATGACATGTCCCGTGTATATTAAACCATCAGGGGAACGCATTCTCCTCACTTATACTGTTCACCTGGTAACATGGCCTGTGTGTATTAAACAATCTGGGGAACACACTCTCCTCACTTATACTGTTCACTTGGTAACATGTCCCATGTGTATTAAACAATCAGGGGAACACACTCTCCTCACTTATAAAGTTCACCTGGTAACATGTCCCGTGTGTATTAAACCATCAGAGGAACACACTCTCCTCACTTATAAAGTTCACCTGGTAACATGTCCCGTGTTTATTAAACAATCAGGGGAACACAGTCTCCTCACTTATACTGATCTCCTGGTGACATGTCCCGTGTGTAATAAACAATCTGGGGAACACATTCTCCTCACTTATAGAGTTCACCTGGTAACATGTCCCGTGTATATTAAACCATCAGGGGAACACCCTCTCCTCGCTTAAACTGTTCACCTGGTAACATGTCCCGTGTGCATTCAACAATCAGGGGAACACACTCTCCTCACTTATACTGTTCACCTGCTTAGATGTCCTGTGTATATTAAACCATCAGGGGAACACACTCTCCTCACTTATACTGTTCACCTGGTAACATGTCCAGTGTGTATTAAACGATCAGGGGAACACACTCTCTTCACTTATACTGTTCACCTGCTTACATGTCCTGTGTATATTAAACCATCAGGGGAACACACTCTCCTCACTTATACTGTTCACCTGGTAACATGTCCCGTGTGTATTAAACCATCAGGGGAACACACTCTCCTCGCTTATACCGTTCACCTGGTAACATGTCCCGTCAGAATTATACAATCAGGGGAACACAATCTCCTCACTTATACTGTTCACCTGGTAACATGTCCCGTGAATATTAAACCATCAGGGTAACACACTATCCTCACTTATACTGTTCACCTGGTAACATGTCACGTGTGTATTATACCATCAGGGGAACACACCCTCCTGACTTATACTGTTCACCTGGTGACATGTCCCGTGTATATTAAGCCATCAGGGGAACACACTCGCCTCACTTATACTGTTCACCTGGTAACATGTCACGTGTGTATTAAACCATCAGGGGAACACACTCTCCTCACATATACTGTTCACCTGGTGACATGTCCCGTTTATATTAAATCATCTGGGGAACACACTCTCCTCACTTATACTGTTCACTGGTAACATGTCCCGTGTGTATTAAACCATCAGGGGAACACATTCTCCTCACTTATACTTTTCACCTGGTAAAATGTCCCGTGTGTATTGAGCCATCAGGGGAACACACTCACCCCACTTATACTCTTCAACTGGTAACATGTCCCGTTTATATTAAACCATCAGGGGAACACACTCTCCTCACTTATACTGTTGAACTGATAACATGTCCCGTTTATATTAAACCATCAGGGGAACACATTCTCCTCACTTATACTTTTCTCCTGGTAACATGTCCCGTGCGTATTAAACATACAGGGGAACACACTCTCCTCACTTATACTGTTCAACTGGTAACATGTCCCGTTTATATTAAACCATCAGGGGAACACACTCTCCTCACTTATACTGATCAACTGGTAATATGTCCCGTGTGTATTAAACCATCAGGGGAACACACTCTCCTCACTTATACTGTTCACCTGGTAACATGACCCGTGTATATTAACCAATCAGGGGAACACACTCTCCTCACTTATACTGTTCACCTGGTAACATGTCCTGTGTGCATTAAACCATCAGGGGAACACACTCTCCTCACTTATACTGTTTATCTGGTAACGTGTCCCGTGAGTATTAAACCATCAGGGGAACACACTCTCCTCACTTATACTGTTCACCTGGTAACATGTCCCGTGTGCATTAAACAACCAGGGGAACACACTCTCCTCACTTACACTGTTCACCTGGTGACATGTCCCGTGTATATTAACCAATCAGGGGAACACACTCTCCTCACTTATACTGTTCATCTGGTAACATGTCCCGTGAGTATTAAACCATCAGGGGAACACACTCTCCTCACTGATACTGTTCACCTGGTAACATGTCCCATGTATGTTAAACCATCAGGGGAACACACTCTCCTCACTTACACTGTTCAGTTGTTAACATGTCCCGTGTATATTAAACAATCAGGCGAACACACTCTCCTCACTTATACTGTTCACCTGGTAACATGTCCAGTGTGTGTTAAACAATCAGGGGAACACACTCTCCTCACTTATACTGTTCACCTGGTAACATGTCCCGTGTATATTCAACCATTAGGGGAACAAACTCTCCTCACTTATACTGTTCACCTGGTAACATGTCCCGTGTCTGTCAAACCATCAGGGGAGCACACTCTCCTCACTTATACTGTTCACCTGGTAACATGTCCAGTCTGTATTAAACAATCAGGGGAACACACTCTCCTCACTTATACTGTTCACCTGGTAACATGTCCCGTGTATGTCAAACCATCAGGGGAGCACACTCTCCTCACTTATACTGTTCACCTGGTAACATGTCCAGTCTGTATTAAACAATCAGGGGAACACACTCTCCTCACTTATACTGTTCACCTGGTAACATGTCCCGTGTATATTCAACCATTAGGGGAACACACTCTCCTCACTTATACTGTTCACCTGGTAACATGTCCCGTGTATATTAACCAATCAGGGGAACACACGCTCCTCTCTAATACTGTTCACCTGGTAACATGTCCCGTGTATATTCAACCATTAGGGGAACACACTCTCCTCACTTATACTGTTCATCTGGCAACATGTCCAGTTTGTTTTAAACCATCAGGGGAACACACTCTCCTCACTTATACTGTTCATCTGGTAACATGTCCAGTGTGTATTAAACAATCAGGGGAACACACTCTCCTCACTTACACTGTTCACCTGGTAACATGTCCCGTGTATATTAAACAATCAGGGGAACACACTCTCCTCACTTATACTGTTCACCTGGTAACATGTCCTGTGTATATTAAACCATCAGGAGAGTGAGGAGAGTGTGTTCCCCTGATGGTTTAATACACAGGGGACATGTCACCAGGTGAACAGTATAAGTGAGGAGAGTGTGTTCCCCTGATTGTTTAATATACACGGGACATGTTACCAGGTGTACAGGATAAGTGAGGAGAGTGTGTTCCCCTGCTGGTTTAAGATACACGGGACATGTCACCAGGTGAACAGTATAAGTGAGGAGAGTGTGTTTCCCTGATTGTTCAACACACACGGGACATGTTACCAGGTGAACACTATAAGTGAGGAGAGTGTGTTCCCCTGATGGTTTAATACTGACGGGACATGTTACCAGATGAACAGTATAAGTGAGGATCTTGTGTTCCCCTGATGGTTTAGTAATGACGGGACATGTTACCAGATAAACAGTATAAGTGAGGAGAATGTGTTCCCCTGATTGTTTAACACACAAAGGACATGTTACAAGCTGAGCAGTACAAGTGAGGAGAGCGTGTTCCCCTGATGGTTTAATGCACACAGGACATGTTACCAGGTGAACAGTATAAGTGAGGAGAGTGTGTTCCCCTGATGGTTTAATACACACGGGACATGTTACCAGGTGAACAGTATAAGTGAGGAGAGTGTGTTCCCCTGATGGTTTAATATACACGAGACATGTTAACAGGTGAACAGTATAGGTGAGGAGAGTGTGTTCCCCTGATGGTTTAATATACACGGGACATGTTACCAGGTGAACAGTATAAGTGAGGAGAATGTGTTCCCCTGAGTGTTTAATATACACGGGACATGTTGCCAGGTGAACAGTATAAGTGAGGATAGTGTGTTCCCCTGATGGTTTAATATACATGGGACATGTTACCAGGTGAACAGTGTAAGTGAGGAGAGTGTGTTCCCCTGATGGTTTAATATACACGGGACATGTTACCAGGTGAACAGCATAAGTGAGGAGAATGTGTTCCCCTGATTGTTTAATACGCACGGGTCTTGTCACCAAGTGAACTGTATAAGTGAGGAGAGTGTGTTCCCCTGAGTGTTTAATATACACGGGACATGTTGCCAGGTGAACAGTGTAAGTGAGGAGAGTGTGTTCCCCTGATGGTTTAATATACACGGGACATGTTACCAGATGAACAGTCTCAGTGAGGAGAGTGTGTTCCCCTGATGGTTTAATATACACGGGACATGTCAACAAATGAACTGTATAAGTGAGGAGAGTGTGTTCCCCTGATGGTTTAATATACATGGGACATATCACCAAATAAACTGTATAAGTGAGGAGAGTGTGTTCCCCTGATGGTTTAATACACACTCTCCTCACTTACACTGTTCACCTGGTAACATGTCCTGTTTGTATTAAACCATCAGGGGAACTCACTCTCCTCACTTACACTGTTTACCTGGTAACATGTCCCGTGTGTATTAAACCATCAGGGGAACACACTCTCCTCACTTACACTGTTCACCTGGTAACATGTCCCATTTATATTTAACAATCAGGGGAACACACTCTCCTCACTTATACTGTTCAGCTGGTAACATGTCCCGTGTATATTATACCATCAGGGGAACACACTCTCCTCACTTATACTGTTCACCTGGTAACATGTCCCGTGTATATTAAACCATCAGGGGAATACATTCTCCTCACTTATACTGTTCACCAGCTAACATGTCCCGTGTATATTGAACCATCAGGGGAATACAGTATCCTCACTTATACTGTTCACCTGGTAACATGTCCCGTGTATATCAAACCATCAGGGGAACACACTCTCCTCACTTTCCTGTTCACCTGGTATCATGTCCTGTGTATATTAAACCATCAGGGGAACACACTCTCCTCACTTATACTGATCACCTGGTGACATGTCCCGTGTGTATTAAACAATCAGGGGAACACACTCTCTTCACTTATACTGTTCACCTGGTAACATGTCCCATGTATATTAAACCATCAGGGGAACACACTCGCTTCACATATACTGTTCAGCTGGTAACATGTCCCGTGTATATTAAACCATCAGGGGAATACATTCTCCTCACTTATACTGTTCACCAGCTAACATGTCCCGTGTATATTGAACCATCAGGGGAATACAGTATCCTCACTTATAGTGTTCACCTGGTAACATGTCCCGTGTATATTAAACCATCAGGGGAAGACACTCTCCTCCCTTTTCTGTTCACCTGGTAACATGTCCCGTGTGTATTAAACCATTAGGGGAACTCACTGTCCTCACTTATACTGTTCACCTGGTATCATGTCCCGTGCATGTTAAACCATCAGGGGAACACACTCTCCTCACTTATACTGTTGACCTGATAACATGTCCCGTGCATATTAAACCATCAGGAGAAGACACTCTCCTCCCTTTTCTGTTCACCTGGTAACATGTCCCGTGTGCATTGAACCATCAGGGGAACACACTCTCCTCACTTATACTGCTCACCTGGTAACATGTCCCGTGTATATTAAATCATCAGGGGAAGACACTCTCCTCCCTTTTCTGTTCACCTGGTAACATGTCCCGTGTGCATTGAACATTCAGGGGAACACACTCTCCTCACTTATACTGTTCACCTGGTAACATGTCCCGTGTAAATTAAACCATCTGGGGAACACACTCTCCTCACTTATACTGTTGAACTGATAACATGTCCCATGTATATTAAACCATGAGGGGAACACATTCTCGTCACCTATACTGTTCACCTGCTAAAATGTCCCGTGTATATTAAACCATCAGGGGAACACACTCTCCTCATTTTACTCGTCACCTGGTAACATGTCCCACGTATATTAAACAATCAGGGGAACACGCTCTCTTCACTTATACTGTTCACCTGGTAACATTTCCCATGTATATTAAACCATCAGGGGAACACACTCTCTTCACATATACTGTTCACCTGGTAACATGTCCCGTGTGTATTAAACAATCAGGGGAACACACTCTCCTCACTTATACTGTTCACGTTGTAACATGTCCCGTGTATGTTAAACCATCTGGGGAACACACTCTCCTCACTTATACAGTTCACGTTGTAACATGTCCCGTGTATATTAAACCATCTGGGGAACACACTCTCCTCACTTATATTGTTCACCTGGTGACATGTCCCGTGTATGTTAAACCATCTGGGGAACACACTCTCCTCACTTATATAGTTCACCTGGTAACATGTCCCGTGTATATTAAACCATCAGGGGAACACATTCTCCTCACTGATACTGTTCACCTGCTAACATGTCCCGTGTATATTAAACCATCAGAGGAAAGCCTTCTCCTCACTTATGCTGTTCAGCTGGTAACATGTCCCGTGTATATTATACCATCAGGGGAACACTCTCTCTTCACATATACTGTTCACCTGGTAACATGTCCCGTGTATATTAGACCATCAGGGGAACACATTCTCCTCACTTCTACTCTTCACCTGGTGACACATCCCGTGCGTGTTAAACCATCAGGGGATCACACTCTCCTCACTTATACTGCTCACCTGGTAACATGTCCCGTGTATATTAAACGATCAGGGGAACACATTCTCCTCACTTATGCTGTTCACCTGGTAACATGTCCCATGTATATTATACCATCAGGGGAACACACTGTCCTCACTTATACTGTTCACCTGGTAACATGTCCCGTGTGTATTAAACAATGAGGGGAAAACACTCCCCTCACTTATACTCCTCACATTGTAACATTTCCCACGTATATTAAGCAATCAGGGGAACAGGCTCTCTTCACTTATACTGTTCACCTGGTAACATGTCCCATGTATATTAAACCATCAGGGGAAAGCCTTCTCCTCACTTCTGCTGTTCAGCTGGTAACATGTCCCGTGTATATTATACCATCAGGAAAACACGCTCTCTTCACATATACTGTTCACCTGGTAACATGTCCCGTGTATATTAGACCATCAGGGGAACACATTCTACTCACTTCTACTCTTCACCTGGTGACACGTCCCATGCGTGTTAAACCATCAGGGGAACACACTCTCCTCACTTATACTGCTCAGCTGGTAACATGTCCCGTGTACATTATACCATGTGGGAACACACTGTCCTCACTTATACTGTTCACCTGGTAACATGTCCCGTGTATATTAAACCATCAGGGGAACTCACTCTCCTCACTTCTACTGTTCACCTGGTATCATGTCCTGTGTGTATTAAACCATCAGGGGAAGACACGCTCCTCCCTTTTCTGTTCACCTGCTAACATGTCCCGTGTATATTAAACCATCAGGGGAAAACACTCTCCTCACTTATACTGTTCACCTGGTAACATGTCCCGTGTATATTGAACCATCAGGGGAATACAGTATCCTCACTTATACTGTTCACCTGGTAACATGTCCCGTGTATATTAAACCATCAGTGGAACACATACTCTTCACTTATACTGTTCACCTGGGAACATGTCCCTTGTATATTAAACCATCAGTGGAACACATTCTCCTCACTTATACTGTTCACCTGGGAACATGTCCCGTGTATATTAAACCATCAGTGGAACACATTCTCCTCACTTATACTGTTCACCTGGTAACATGTCCCGTGTATATTAAACCATCAGGGGAACTCACTCTTCTCACTTCTATTGTTCACCTGGGAACATGTCCCGTGTATATTAAACCATCAGGGGAAGACACTCTCCTCCCTTTTCTGTTCACCTGGTAACATGTCCCGTGTGTATTAAACCATCAGAGGAACACACTCTCCACACTTATAATGTTCACCTGGTAACATGTCACGTCTGTATTAAACCATCAGGGGAACACACTCTCCACAAGTATAATGTTCACCTGGTAACATGTCCCGTCTGTATTAAACCATTAGGGGAAGACACTCTCCACACTTATTATGTTCACCTGGTAACATGTCCCGTGTATATTAAGCCATCAGTGGAACACACTTTCCTCACTTATAGAGTTCACCTGGTAACATGTCCCGTGTGTATTAAACAATCAGGGGAACACACTCTCCTCACTTCTACTGTTCACCTGGTAACATGTCCCGTGTATATTAAACCATCAGGGGAACACATTCTCCTCACTTATACTGTTCACGTTGTAACATGTCCCGTGTATATTAAACAATCAGGGGAAAACACTCTCCTCACTTATACTTTTCACCTGGTAACATGTCCCGTGTATATTAAACCATCAGGGGAAAACACTCTCCTCACTTATACTGTTCACCTGGAAACATGTCCCGTGTATATTGAATCATCAGGGGAATACAGTATCCTCACTTATACTGTTCATCTGGGAACATGTCCCGTGTATATTAAACCATCAGGGGAAAACACTCTCCTCACTTATACTGTTCACCTGGTAACATGTCCCGTGCATATTAAACCATCAGCGGAACACACTCTCCTCACTTATACTGTTCACCTGGTAACATGTCCCTTGTATATTAAACCATCAGTGGAACACATTCTCCTCACTTATTCTGTTCACCTGGTAACATGTCCTGTGTATATTAAAACATCAGGGGAACACATTCTCCTCAGTTATACTGTTCACCTGGTAACATGTCCCGTGTATATTAAACCATCAGTGGAACACATTCTCCTCACTTATTCTGTTCACCTGGTAACATGTCCTGTGTATATTAAACCATCAGGGGAACACATTCTCCTCACTTATACTGTTCACCTGGTAACATGTCCCGTGTATATTAAACCATCAGGGGAACAACCTCTCCTCACTTATACTGTTCACCTGGTAACATGTCCCGTGTATATTAAACCATCAGGCAAACACACTCTCCTCACTTATACTGTTCACCTGGTAACATGTCCCGTGTATATTAAACGATCAGGGGAACACACTCTCCTCACTTATACTGTTCACCTGGTAACATTTCCCGTGTATATTAAACCATCGGGGGAACACATTCTCCTCACTTATATTGTTCACCTGGTAACATGTCCTGTGTATATTAAACCATCAGGGGAACACATTCTCCTCACTTATACTTTTCACCTGGCAACATGTCCCGTGTATATTAAACCATCAGGGGAACACACTCTCCTCACTTATACTGTTCACCTGGTAACATGTCCCGTGTATATTAAACCATCAGGGGAACACATACTCCTCACTTATACTGTTCACCTGGGAACATGTCCCTTGTATATTAAACCATCAGGGCAAAGCCCTCTCCTCACTTATACTGTTCAGCTGATAACATGTCCCATGTACATTATACCATCAGGGGAACACACTGTCCTCACTTAGACTGTTCACCTGGTAACATCTCCCGTGAAAATTAAACAATCAGGGGAACACACTCTCCTCACTTATAATGTTCACCTGGTAACATGTCCCGTGTATATTAAACCATCAGGGGAAGACACTCTCCTCCCTTTTCTGTTCACCTGGTAACATGTCCCGTGTATATTAAAACATCAGGGGAAAGCACTCTCCTCACTTATACTGTTCAACTGGTAACATGTCCCGTGTATATTAAACCATCAGGGGAACTCACTCTCCTCACTTCTACTGTTCACCTGGTAACATGTCCCGTGTATATTAAAACATCAGGGGAAAGCACTCTCCTCACTTATACTGTTCAACTGGTAACATGTCCCGTGTATATTAAACCATCAGGGGAACTCACTCTCCTCACTTCTACTGTTCACCTGGTATCATGTCCCGTGTATATTAAACCATCAGGGGAACACACTATCCTCACTTATACTGTTCACCTGGTAACACGTCCCGTGTATATTAAACCATCAGGGGAAAGCCTTCTCCTCACTTATGCTGTTCAGCTGGTAACATGTCCCGTGTATTTTAAACCATCAGGGGAAAACACTCTCCTCAATTATACTGTTCACCTGGCAACATGTCCCGTGTATATTAAACCATCAGGGGAAAACACTCTCCCCACTTATACTGTTCACCTGGTAACATGTCCCGTGTATATTGAATCATCAGGGGAATACAGTATCCTCACTTATACTGTTCACCTGGTAACATGTCCCGTGTATATTAAACCATCAAGGGAACACACTCTCCTTACTTATACTGTTCACCTGGTAACATGTCCTGTGTATATTAAACCATCAGGGGAACACATTCTCCTCACTTATGCTGTTCACCTGGTAACATGTCCTGTGTATATTAAACCATCAGGGGAACACACTCTCCTCACTTATACTTTTCACCTGGTAACATGTCCCGTGTATATTAAACCATCAGGGGAAAGCCTTCTCCTCACTTATGCTCTTAAGCTGGTAACATGTCCCGTGTATATTATACCATCAGGGGAACACACTCTCCTCACTTATACTGTTCACCTGGTAACATGTCCCGTGTATATTAAACCATCAGGGGAAAACACTCTCCTCACTTATACTGTTCACCTGGTAACATGTCCCGTGTATACTAAACCATCAGGGGAACAGACTCTCCTCACAAAGACTGTTCACCTGGCAACATGTCCCGTGTATATTAAACCATCAGGGGAAAACACTCTCCTCACTTATACTGTTCACCTGGTAACATGTCCCGTGTATATTGAACCATCAGGGGAATACATTCTCCTCACTTATACTGTTCACCTGGGAACATGTCCCTTGTATATTAAACCATCAGTGGAACACATTCTCCTCACTTATACTGTTCACCTGGGAACATGTCCCTTGTATATTAAACCATCAGTGGAACACATTCTCCTCACTTATACTGTTCACCTGGGAACATGTCCCGTGTATATTAAACCATCAGGGGAACACACTCTCCTCACATATACTGTTCACCTGGTAACATGTCCCTTGTATATGAAACCATCAGAGGAAAGCACTCTCCTCACTTATACTGTTCAGCTGGTAACATGTCCCATGTATCTTAAAACATCAGCGGAAAGCACTCTCCTCACATATACTGTTCACCTGGTAACATGTCCAGTGCGTGTTAAACCATCAGGGGAACACACTCTCCTCACTTATACTGTTCGCCTGGTAACATGTCCCTTGCATATTGAACCATCAAGGGAAAGCCCTCTCCTCACTTATACTGTTCAGCTGGTAACATGTCCCGTGTATATTAAACCATCAGGGGAACACACTCTCCTCACTTATACTGTTCACCTGGTAACATGTCCTGTGCGTGTTAAACCATCAGGGGAACACACTCTCCTCACTTATACTGTTCACCTGGTAACATGTCCTGTGCGTGTTAAACCATCAGGGGAACACACTCTCCTCACTTATACTGTTCACGTGGGGAAATGTCCCGTGTGTATTAAACCATCAGGGGAACACTCTCTCCTCACTTATACTGTTCACCTGGCAACATGTCCCATGTATATTAAACAATCAGGGGAACACACTCTCCTCACTTACACTGTTCACCTGGTAACATGTCCTGTGCGTGTTAAACCATCAGGGGAACACACTCTCCTCACTTATACTGTTCACCTGGTAACATGTCACTTGTATATTAAACCATCAGGGGAAAGCACTGTCCTCACTTATACTGTTCAGCTGGTAATATGTCCCGTGTATATTAAACCATCAGGGGAACACACTCTCCTCACTTATACTGTTCACGTTGTAACATGTCCCGTGTATATTAAACCATCAGGGGAACACATTCTCCTCACATTTACTGTTCACGTTGTAACATGTCCCGTGTATATTAAACAATCAGGGGAACACACTCTCCTCACTTATACTTTTCACCTGGTAACATGTCCCGTGTAGATTAAACCATCAGGGGAACACATTCTCCTCACTTATTCTGTTCACATGCTAACATGTCCCGTGTATATTGAACCATCAGGGGAATCCAGTCTCCTCACTTATATTGTTCACCTGGTAACATGTCCCGTGTATATTTAACCATCAGGGGAACACACTCTCCTCACTTATACTCGTCACCTGGTAACATGTCCCGTGTATATTGAACCATCAGGGGAACACACTCTCCTCACTTATGCTGTTCACCTGGTAACATGTCCTGTGCGTGTTAAACCATCAGGGGAACACACTCTCCTCACTTATACTGTTCACGTGGGGAAATGTCCCGTCAGTATTAAACCATCAGGGGAACACATTCTCCTCACTTATACTGTTCACCTGGTGACATGTCCCGTGTGTATTAACCAATCAGGGGAACTCACTCTCCTCACTTATACTGTTCACCTGGTAACATGTCCTGTGCGTGTTAAACCATCAGGGGAACACACTCTCCTCACTTATACTGTTCACCTGGTGCCATGTCCCGTCAGTATTAAACCATCAGGGCAAGACACTCTCCTCCCTTTTCTGTTCACCTGGTAACATGTCCCGTGTGTATTAAACCATCAGGGGAACTCACTTTCCTCACTTCAGCTGTTCACCTGGTTACATGTCCCGTGTATATTAAACCATCAGGGGAAAGCCCTCTCCTCACTTATACTGTTCACCTGGTAATATGTCCCGTGTATATTAAACCATCAGGGGAACACACTCTCCTCAATTATACTGTTCACCTGGTAACATCTCCCGTGAGTATTAAACAATCAGGGGAACACTCTCTCCTCACTTATACGGTTCACCTGGCAACATGTCCCATGTATATTAAACAATCAGGGGAACACACTCTCCTCACTTATACTGTTCACCTGGTAACATGTCCTGTGTATATTTAACGATCAGGGGAACACACTCTCCTCACTTATACTGTTCACCTGGTAACATGTCCCGTGTGTATTAAACCATCAGTGGAACTCACTGTCCTCACTTCTACTGTTCACCTGGTAACATGTCCCGTGTATATTAAACCATCAGGGGAACACATTCTCCTCACTTATACTGTTCACGTTGTAACATGTCCCGTGTATATTAAACAATCAGGGGAAAACACTCTCCTCACTTATACTTTTCACCTGGTAACATGTCCCGTGTGGATTAAACCATCAGGGGAACACATTCTCCTCACTTATACTGTTCACCTGCTAACATGTCCCGTGTATATTGAAACATCAGGGAAACACACTCTCCTCACTTACACTGTTCACCTGGAAACATGTCCATTGTATATTAAACCATCAGGGGAACACACTCTCCTCACTTATACTGTTCACCTGGTAACATGTCCCGTGTGTATTAAACCATCAGTGGAACTCACTGTCCTCACTTATACTGTTCACCTGGTAACATGTCCCGTGTATATTAAACCATCAGGGGAAGACACTCTCCTCCCTTTTCTGTTCACCTGGTAACATGTCCCGTGTGTATTAAACCATCAGGGGAACTCACTGTCCTCACTTATACTGTTCACCTGGTAACATGTCCCGTGTATATTAAACCATCAGGGGAATACATTCTCCTCACTTATACTGTTCACCAGCTAACATGTCCCGTGTATATTAAACCATCAGTGGAACACATTCTCCTCACTTATACAGTTCACCTGGTAACATGTCCCTTGTATATTAAACCATCAGGGGAAAGCCCTCTCCTCACTTATACTGTTCAGCTGGTAACATGTCCCGTGTATATTGAACCATCAGGGGAATAAAGTATCCTCACTTATACTCTTCACCTGGTAACATGTCCCGTGTATATGAAACCATCAGGGGAACACACTCTCCTCACTTACACTGTTCACCTGGTAACATGTCCTGTGCGTGTTAAACCATCAGGGGAACACACTCTCCTCACTTATACTGTTCACCTGGTAACATGTCACTTGTATATTAAACCATCAGGGGAAAGCACTGTCCTCACTTATACTGTTCAGCTGGTAATATGTCCTGTGTATATTAAACCATCAGGGGAACACACTCTCCTCACTTATACTGTTCACGTTGTAACATGTCCCGTGTATATTAAACCATCAGGGGAACACATTCTCCTCACATTTACTGTTCACGTTGTAACATGTCTCGTGTATATTAAACAATCAGGGGAACACACTCGCCTCACTTATACTTTTCACCTGGTAACATGTCCCGTGTAGATTAAACCATCAGGGGAACACATTCTCCTCACTTATTCTGTTCACATGCTAACATGTCCCGTGTATATTGAACCATCAGGGGAATCCAGTCTCCTCACTTATATTGTTCACCTGGTAACATGTCCCGTGTATATTTAACCATCAGGGGAACACACTCTCCTCACTTATACTCGTCACCTGGTAACATGTCCCGTGTATATTGAACCATCAGGGGAACACACTCTCCTCACTTATGCTGTTCACCTTGTGACATGTCCCGTGCATATTAAACCATCAGGGGAACACACTCTCCTCAATTATACTGTTCACCTGGTGACATGTCCCGTGTGTATTAACCAATCAGGTGAACACACTCTCCTCACTTATACTGATCACCTGGTAACATGTCCCGCCAGTATTAAACCATCAGGGGAAGACACTCTCCTCCCTTTTCTGTTCACCTGGTAACATGTCCCGTGTGTATTAAACCATCAGGGGAACTCACTGTCCTTACTTATACTGTTCACCGGGTAACATGTCCCGTGTATATTAAACCATCAGGGGAATACACTCTCCTCACTTATACTGTTCACCAGGTAACATGTCCCGTGTGTATTAAACAATCAGGGGAACACATTCTCCTCACTTATACAGTTCACCTGGTAACATGTCCCGTGTGTATTAAAGCATCAGGGGAACACACTGTCCTCACTTATACTGTTCACCAGATAACATGTCCCGTGTATATTGAACCATCAGGGGAACACACTCTCCTCACTTATACTGTTCACCTGGTAACATGTCCCTTGTATATTAAACTATCAGGGGAACACACTCTCCTCTCTTATACTGTTCACCTGGTAACATGTCCCGTGTATATTAAACCATCAGAGGAAAGCACTGTCCTCACTTATACTGTTCACCTGGTAATTTGTCCCGTGTATATTAAACCATCAGGGGAACACACTCTCCTCACTTATACTGTTCACGTTGTAACATGTCCCGTGTATATTAAACCATCAGGGGAACACACTCTCCTCACTTATACTTTTCACCTGGTAACATGTCACGTGTATATTAAACCATCAGGGGAACACACTCTCCTCACTTATACTGTTCACCTGGTAACATGTCCCTTGTATATTAAACCATCAGAGGAAAGCTCTCTCCTCACTTATACTTTTCAGCTGGTAACATGTCCCGTGTATATTAAAACATCAGGGGAAAGCACTCTCCTCACTCATACTGTTCACCTGGTGGCATGTCCGGTGCGTGTTAAACCATCAGGGGAACACACTCTCCTCACTTATACTGTTCACCTGGTAACATGTCCTGTGCGTGTTAAACCATCAGGGGAACACACTCTCCTCACTTATACTGTTCACCTGGTAACATGTCCCGTGTATATTCAACCATCAGGGGAAAGCCCTGTCCTCACTTATACTGTTCACCTGGTAATATGTCCCGTGTATGTTAAACCATCAGGAGAAAGCCCTCTCCTCACTTATACTTTTCACCTGGTAATATGTCCCGTGTATATTAACCATCAGGGGAACACACTCTCCTCACTTATACTGTTCACATTGTAACATGTCCCGTGTATATTAAACCATCAGGGGAACACACTCTCCTCACTTATACTTTTCACCTGGTAACATGTCCCGTGTATATTAAACCATCAGGGGAACACATTCTCCTCACTTATACTGTTCACGTTGTAACATGTCCCGTGTATATTAAACCATCAGGGGAACACACTCTCCTCACTCATACTGTTCACCTGCTAATTTGTCCCGTGTATATTGAACCATCAGGGGAACACACTCTCCTCACTTATACTGTTCACCTGGTAGCATGTCCCGTGTATTTTAAACCATCAGGGGAACAAACTCCCCTCACTTATATTGTTCACCTGGCAACATGTCCCGTGTATATTTAACCATCAGGGGAACACACTCTCCTCACTTATACTGTTCACCTGGTAACATGTCCCGTGTATATTTAACAATCAGGGGAACACACTCTCCTCACTTATACTGTTCACCTGGTAACATGTCCTGTGTGTATTAAACAAACAGGGGAAAAACCCTCTCCTCACTTATACTGTTCAGCTGGTAACATGTCCCGTGTATATTAAACCATCAGGGGAAAAACCCTCTCCTCACTTATACTGTTCAGCTGGTAACATGTCCCGTGTATATTAAACCATCAGGGGAACACACTCTCCTCACTTATACTGTTCACCTGGTAACTTGTCCCGTGTATATTAAACCATCACGGGAACACACTCTCCTCACTTATACTGTTCACCTGGTAACTTGTCCCGTGTATATTAAACCATCACGGGAACACACTCTCCTCACTTATACTGTTCACCTGGGAACATGTCCCGTGTATATTAAACCATCACGGGAACACACTCTCCTCACTTATACTGTTCACCTGGTAACTTGTCCCGTGTATATTAAACCATCACGGGAACACACTCTCCTCACTTATACTGTTCACCTGGTAACTTGTCCCGTGTATATTAAACCATCACGGGAACACACTCTCCTCACTTATACTGTTCACCTGGTAACTTGTCCCGTGTATATTTAACAATCAGGGGAACACACTCTCCTCACTTATGCTGTTCACCTGGGAACATGTCCCGTGTATATTAAACCATCAGGGGAACACATTCTCCTCACTGATACTGTTCACATGCTAACATGTCCCGTGTATATTAAACAATGAGGGGAACACACTCTCCTCACGTATACCCGTCACCAGGTAACATGTCCCACGTATATTAAGCAATCAGGGGAACACGCTCTCTTCACTTATACTGTTCACCTGGTAACATGTCCCATGTATATTAAACCATCAGGGGAACACACTCTCTTCACATATACTGTCACCTGGTAACATGTCCCGTGTATATTAGACCATCAGGGGAACACAATCTCCTCACTTCTACTCTTCACCTGGTGACACGTCCCGTGCATGTTAAACCATCAGGGGAACGCATTCTCCTCACTTATACTGTTCACCTGGTAACATGTCCCATGTATATTAAACCATCAGGGGAATACATTCTCCTCACTTATACTGTTCACCAGCTAACATGTCCCGTGTATATTAAACCATCAGTGGAACACATTCTCCTCACTTATACAGTTCACCTGGTAACATGTCCCTTGTATATCAAACCATCAGGGGAACACACTGTCCTCACTTATACTGTTCACCTGGTAACATGTCCCTTGTATATTAAACCATCAGAGGAAAGCCCTCTCCTCACTTCTACTCTTCACCTTTTGACACGTCCCGTGCATGTTAAACCATCAGGGGAACGCATTCTCCTCACTTATAATGCTCACCTGGTAACATGTCCCGTGAGTATTAAACAATCAGGGGAACACAATCTCCTCACTTACACTGTTCAACTGCTAACATGTCCCGTGTATATTGAACCATCAGGGGAATACAGTATCCTCACTTATACTGTTCACCTGGTGACATGTCCCGTGTATATTAAACCATCAGGGGAAAGCCCTCTCCTCAATTATACTGTTCAGCTGGTAACATGTCCTGTGTATATTAAACCATCAGGGGAACACACTCTCCTCACTTATAATGCTCACCTGGTAACATGTCCCGTGAGTATTCAACAATGAGGGGAACACACTCTCCTCACTTATACTTTTCACCTGGTAACATGTCCCATGTATATTAAACCATCAGGGAAACACACTCACTTCACATATACTGTTCACGTTGTAACATGTCCCGTGTATATTAGACCATCAGCGGAACACACTCTCCTGACTTCTACTCTTCACCAGGTGACACGTCCCGTGCGTGTTAAACCATCAGGGGAACACACTCTCCTCACTTATACTGTTCACCTGGTAACATGTCCTGTGTATATGAAACAATCAGGGGAACACACTCTCCTCACTGATACTGTTCACCTGCTAACATGTCCCGTGTATATTAAACAATGAGGGGAAAACACTCTCCTCACTTATACTCGTCACCAGGTAACATGTCCCACGTACGTTAAGCAATCAGGGGAACACGCTCTCTTCACTTATACTGTTCACCTGGTAACATGTCCCATGTATATTAAACCATCATGGGAACACACTCTCTTCACATATACTGTTCACCTGGTAACATGTCCCGTGTATATTAGACCATCAGGGGAACACAATCTCCTCACTTCTACTCTTCACCTGGTGACACGTCCCGTGCATGTTAAACCATCAGGGGAACACATTCTCCTCACTTACAATGCTCACCTGGTAACATGTCCCGTGAGTATTAAACAATCAGGGGAACACAATCTCCTCACTTATACTTTTCACCTGCTAACATGTCCCGTGTATATTAAACCATCAGGGTAATACATTCTCCTCACTTATACTGTTCACCTGGTAACATGTCCAGTGTATATTAAACCATCAGGGGAACACATTCTCCTCACTTATACTGTTCACCTGGTAACATGTCCCGTGTATATTAAACCATCGGGGGAATCCCTATCCTCAATTATACTGTTCAGCTGGTAACATGTCCCGTGTATATTATACCATCAGGGGAAAACACTGTCATCACTTATACTGTTCACCTGGTAACATGTCCCGTGTATATTAAACCATCAGGGTAAAGCCCGCTCCTCAATTATACTGTTCAGCTGGTAACATGTCCCGTGTATATTATACCATCAGGGGAACACACTCTCCTCACTTATACTGTTCACCTGGTATCATGTCCTGTGTATATTAAACCATCAGGGGAACACACTCTCCTCACTTATACTATTCACCTGGTAACATGTCCTGTGCGTGTTAAACCATCAGGGGAACACTCTCTCCTCACTTATAATGTTCAACTGGTGACATGTCCCGTCAGTATTAAACCATCAGGGGAAGACACTCTCCTCACTTATACTGTTCACCTGGTAACATGTCCCGTTTATATTAAACCATCAGGGGAACACTCTCTCCTCACTTATACTGTTCACGTGGGGAAATGTCCCGTCAGTATTAAACCATCAGGGGAACACAATCTGCTCACTTAAACTGTTCACCTGGTAACATGTCCCGTGTGTATTAAACCATCTGGGGAACACACTCTCCTCACTTATACTGTTCATCTGGTAACATGTCCCGTTTATATTAAACCATCAGGGGAACACTCTCTCCTCACTTATACTGTTCACGTGGGGAAATGTCCCGTCAGTATTAAACCATCAGGGGAACACAATCTGCTCACTTAAACTGTTCACCTGGTAACATGTCCCGTGTGTATTAAACCATCAGGGGAACACACTCTCCTCACTTATACTGTTCACCTGGTGACATGTCCCGTGCGCATTAAACAATCAGGGGAACACACTCTCCTCACTTATACTGTTCACCTGGTGACATGTCCCGTGAGTATTAAACAATCAGGGGATCACACTCTCCTCACTTATACTGTTCACCTGGTGACATGTCCCGTGTGTATAAAACAATCTGGGGAACACACTCTCCTCACTTATAAAGTTCACCTGGTGACATGTCCCGTGTGTATTAAACAATCAGGGGATCACACACTCCTCACTTATACTGTTCACCTGGTAACATGTCCCGTTTGTATAAAAAAATCAGGGGAACACACTCTCCTCACTTATTCTGTTCACCTGGTAACATGTCCCGTGTGTATTAAACCATCATGGGAACTCACTCCCCTCACTTATAGATTTCACCTGGTAACATGTCCCATGTGCATTAAACAATCAGGGGAACACACTCTCCTCACTTATACTGTTCACCTGGTGACATGTCCCGTGTGTATAAAACAATCAGGGGAACACACTCTCCTCACTATTCTGTTCACCTGGTAACATGTCCCGTGTGTATTAAACAATCAGGGGAACACACTCTCCTCACTTATACTGTTCACCTGGTAACATGTCCCGTGTGCATTAAACCATCAGGGGAACACACTCTCCTCACTTATACTGTTCACCTGGGAACATGTCCCGTGCGCATTAAACAATCAGGGGAACACACTCTCCTCACTGATACTGTTCACCTGGTAACATGTCCCGTGTGCATTAAACCATCAGGGGAACACACTCTCCTCACTTATACTGTTCACCTGGGAACATGTCCCGTGCGTATTAAACAATCAGCGGAACACACTCTCCTGACTTATACTGTTCACCTGGTGACGTGTCCCGTGTGCATTAAACAATCAGGGGAAAACACTCTCCTCACTATTCTGTTCACCTGGTAACATGACCCGTGTGTATTAAACAATCAGGGGAATACACTCTCCTCACTTATACTGTTCACCTGGTAACATGTCCCATGTATATTAAACCATCAGTGGAGCACACTCTCTTCACTTATACTGTTCACCTGTTAACATGTCCCATGTATATGAAACCATCAGGGGTACACACTGTTTTCACTTCTGCTGTTCACCTGGTAACATGTCCCGTGTGCATTAAAAAATCAGGGGAACACACCCTCTTCACTTATACTTTTCACCTAGTGACAAGTCCTGTGTATATTAAACCATCAGGGGAACACACTCTCCTCACTTATACTCTTCACCAGGTAACATGTCCTGTGAATATTAAACCATCAGGGGAACACACTCTCCTCACTTATACTGTTCACCTGGTGACATGTCCCGTGTATTTTAAACCATCAGGGGAACACACTCTGCTCACTTATACTGTTCACCTGGTGACATGTCCCGCGTATATTAAACCATCATGGGAACACACTCTCCTCACTTACACTGTTCACCTGGTGACATGTCCCATGTATATTAAACCATCAGTGGAACACCCTCTCCTCACTTATACTGTTCACCTGGTAACATGTCCCGTGCAAGTTAAACCATCATGGGAACTCACTCTCCTCACTTATAGATTTCACCTGGTAACATATCCCGTGTGCATTAAACAATCAGGGGAACACACTCTCCTCACTTATTCTGTTCTCCTGGTGACATGTCCCGTGTGTATTATACAATCAGGGGAACACACTCTCTTCACTTATACTGTTCATCTGGTAACATGTCCCGTGCGTATTAAACAATCAGGGGAAAACACTCTCCTCACTTATATCGTTGACCTGGTAACATGTCCCGAGTATATTAAACAATCAGGGGAACACACTCTCCTCACTTATACTGTTCACCTGGTAACATGTCCCGTGTGTATTAAACAATCAGGGGAACACACTCTCCTCACTTAAACTGTTCACCTGGTAACATGTCCCGTGTGTATTAAACAATCAGGGGAACACACTCTCCTCACTTATACTGTTCACCTGGTAACATGTCCCGTGTGTATTAAACAATCAGGGGAACACACTCGCCTCACTTATACTGTTCACCTGGTGACGTGTCCCTTGTATATTAAACAATCAGGGGAACACACTCTCCTCACTTAAACTGTTCACCTGGTAACATGTCCCGTGTGTATTAAACAATCAGGGGAACACACTCTCCTCACTTATACTGTTCACCTGGTAACATGTCCCGTGTGTATTAAACAATCAGGGGAACACACTCTCCTCACTTATACTGTTCACCTGGTGACGTGTCCCTTGTATATTAAACAATCAGGGGACCACACTCTCCTCACTTATACTGTTCACCTGGTGACGTGTCCCGTGTGCATTAAACAATCAGGGGAACACATTCTCTTCACTTATACTCTTCACCTGGTAACATGTCCTGTGTATATTAAACCATCAGGGGAACACACTCTCCTCACTTCTACTGTTCACCTGGTAACATGTCTCGTGTGCATGAAAAAATCAGGGGAACACAGTCTCCTCACTTATACTGTTCATCTGGTAACATGTCCCGTGCGTATTAAACAATCAGGGGAACACACTCTCCTCTCTTATACTGTTCTTCTGGTAACATGTCCCGTGTGCATTAAACAATCAGGGGAACACACTCTCCTCACTTATACTGTTCATCTGGTAACATGTCCCGTGCGTATTAAACAATCAGGGGAACACACTCTCCTCTCTTATACTGTTCTTCTGGTAACATGTCCCGTGTGCATTAAACCATCAGGGGAACACACTCTCCTCACTTATACTGTTCATCTGGTAACATGTCCCGTGCGTATTAAACAATCAGGGGAACACACTCTCCTCTCTTATACTGTTCTTCTGGTAACATGTCCCGTGCGTATTAAACTATCAGGGGAACACACTCTCCTCACTTATACTTGTCACCTGGTAACATGTCCCGTGTGCATTAAACAATCAGGGGAACACACTCTCCTCACTTATACTGTTCATCTGGTAACATGTCCCGTGCGTATTAAACAATCAGGGGAACACACTCTCCTCACTTATACTGTTCATCTGGTAACATGTCCCGTGCGGATTAAACTATCTGGGGAACACACTCTCCACAATTATACTGTTCACCTGGTGACGTGTCCCGTTTGCATTAAACAATCAGGGGAACACTCTCTCCTCACTTATACTGTTCACCTGGTGACGTGTCCCGTGTGTATTAAACCATCAGGGGAACACACTTTCCTCAAATATACTTTTCACCTGGTAACATGTCCCTTGTGCATTAAACAATCAGGGGCAAACACTCTCCTCACTATACTGTTCACCTGGTAACATGTCCTGTGTATATTAAACCATCAGGGGAACACACTCTCCTCACTTATACTGTTCACCTGGTAACATGTCCCGTGTACATTAAATAATCAGGGGAACACACTCTCCTCACTTATACTGTTCACCTGGTGACATGTCCCGTGTGCATTAAACAATCAGGGGAAAACACTCTCCTCACTTCTACTGTTCACCTGGTAACATGTCCCGTGCGTATTAAACAATCAGGGGAACACACTCTCCTCACTTATACTGTTCACCTGGTGACGTGTCCCGTGTGCATTAAACAATCAGGGGAAAACACTTTCCTCACTTATACTGTTCACCTGGTAACATGTCCCGTGTATATTAAACCATCAGGGGAAAACAATCTCCTCACTTATACTGTTCACCTGGTGACATGTCCCGTGCGTATTAAACAATCAGGGGAACACACTCTCCTCTCTTATACTGTTCTTCTGGTAACATGTCCCGTGTGCATTAAACAATCAGGGGAACACACTCTCCTCACTTCTACTGTTCATCTGGTAACATGTCCCGTGCGTATTAAACTATCAGGGGAACACACTCTCCTCACTTATACTGTTCACCGGTTGACGTGTCCCGTGTATATTAAACCATCAGGGGAACACACTCTCCTCTCTTATACTGTTCATCTGGTAACATGTCCCGTGCGTATTAAACTATCAGGGGAACACACTCTCCTCACTTATACTTGTCACCTGGTAACATGTCCCGTGTGCATTAAACAATCAGGGGAACACATTCTCCTCACTTATACTGTTCATCTGGTAACATGTCCCGTGCGTATTAAACAATCAGGGGAACTCACTCTCCTCACTTATACTGTTCATCTGGTAACATGTCCCGTGCGGATTAAACTATCAGGGGAACACACTCTCCACAATTATACTGTTCACCTGGTGACGTGTCCCGTTTGCATTAAACAATCAGGGGAACACACTCTCCTCACTTATACTGTTCACCTGGTGACGTGTCCCGTGTGTATTAAACAATCAGGGGAACACACTCTCCTCAAATATACTTTTCACCTGGTAACATGTCCCGTGTGCATTAAACAATCAGGGGAAAACACTCTCCTCACTATACTGTTCACCTGGTAACATGTCCTGTGTATATTAAACCATCAGGGGAACACACTCTCCTCACTTATACTGGTCACCTGGTAACATGTCCCGTGCGTATTAAACAATCAGGGGAATACACTCTACTCACTTACACTGTTCACCTGGTAAAATGTCCCGTGTATATTAAATAATAGGGGAAAACACTCTCCTCACTTATACTGTTCATCTGGTAACATGTCCCGTGCGTATTAAACCATCAGGGGAACACAATCTCCTCACTTATACTGTTCACCTGGTGACATGTCCTGTGTATATTAAACAATCAGTGGAACACAACCTCCTCACTTACACTGTTCACCTGGTAACATGTCCCGTGTATATTAAATAATCAGGGGAACACACTCTCCTCACTTATACTGTTCACCAGGTGACATGTCCCGTGTGCATTAAACAATCAGGGGAAAGCACTCTCCTCTTTTCTACTGTTCACCTGGTATCATGTCCCGTGCGTATTAAACAATCAGGGGAACACACTCTCCTCACTTATACTGTTCACCTGGTGACGTGTCCCGTGTGCATTAAACAATCAGGGGAAAACACTCTCCTCACTTATACTGTTCACCTGGTAACATGTCCCGTGTATATTAAACCATCAGGGGAAAACAATCTCCTCACTTATACTGTTCACCTGGTGACATGTCCCGTGCGTATTAAACAATCAGGGGAACACACTCTCCTCACTTATACTGTTCATCTGGTAACATGTCCCGTGCGTATTAAACAATCAGGGGAACACACTCTCCTCTCTTATACTGTTCTTCTGGTAACATGTCCCGTGTGCATTAAACCATCAGGGGAACACACTCTCCTCACTTATACTGTTCATCTGGTAACATGTCCCGTGCGTATTAAACTATCAGGGGAACACACTCTCCTCACTTATACTGTTCACCTGGTGACGTGTCCCGTGTATATTAAACAATCAGGGGAACACACTCTCCTCTCTTATACTGTTCATCTGGTAACATGTCCCGTGCGTATTAAACTATCAGGGGAACACACTCTCCTCACTTATACTTGTCACCTGGTAACAATCCCGTGTGCATTAAACAATCAGGGGAACACACTCTCCTCACTTATACTGTTCATCTGGTAACATGTCCCGTGCGTATTAAACAATCAGGGGAACACACTCTCCTCACTTATACTGTTCATCTGGTAACATGTCCCGTGCGGATTAAACTATCTGGGGAACACACTCTCCACAATTATACTGTTCACCTGGTGACGTGTCCCGTTTGCATTAAACAATCAGGGGAACACACTCTCCTCACTTATACTGTTCACCTGGTGACGTGTCCCGTGTGTATTAAACCATCAGGGGAACACACTTTCCTCAAATATACTTTTCACCTGGTAACATGTCCCTTGTGCATTAAACAATCAGGGGCAATCACTCTCCTCACTATACTGTTCACCTGGTAACATGTCCTGTGTATATTAAACCATCAGGGGAACACACTCTCCTCACTTATACTGTTCACCTGGTAACATGTCCCGTGTATATTAAATAATCAGGGGAACACACTCTCCTCACTTATACTGTTCACCTGGTGACATGTCCCGTGTGCATTAAACAATCAGGGGAAAACACTCTCCTCACTTCTACTGTTCACCTGGTAACATGTCCCGTGCGTATTAAACAATCAGGGGAACGCACTCTCCTCACTTATACTGTTCACCTGGTGACGTGTCCCGTGTGCATTAAACAATCAGGGGAAAACACTTTCCTCACTTATACTGTTCACCTGGTAACATGTCCCGTGTATATTAAACCATCAGGGGAAAACAATCTCCTCACTTATACTGTTCACCTGGTGACATGTCCCGTGCGTATTAAACAATCAGGGGAACACACTCTCCTCTCTTATACTGTTCTTCTGGTAACATGTCCCGTGTGCATTAAACAATCAGGGGAACACACTCTCCTCACTTCTACTGTTCATCTGGTAACATGTCCCGTGCGTATTAAACTATCAGGGGAACACACTCTCCTCACTTATACTGTTCACCGGTTGACGTGTCCCGTGTATATTAAACCATCAGGGGAACACACTCTCCTCTCTTATACTGTTCATCTGGTAACATGTCCCGTGCGTATTAAACTATCAGGGGAACACACTCTCCTCACTTATACTTGTCACCTGGTAACATGTCCCGTGTGCATTAAACAATCAGGGGAACACATTCTCCTCACTTATACTGTTCATCTGGTAACATGTCCCGTGCGTATTAAACAATCAGGGGAACACACTCTCCTCACTTATACTGTTCATCTGGTAACATGTCCCGTGCGGATTAAACTATCAGGGGAACACACTCTCCACAATTATACTGTTCACCTGGTGACGTGTCCCGTTTGCATTAAACAATCAGGGGAACACACTCTCCTCACTTATACTGTTCACCTGGTGACGTGTCCCGTGTGTATTAAACAATCAGGGGAACACACTCTCCTCAAATATACTTTTCACCTGGTAACATGTCCCGTGTGCATTAAACAATCAGGGGAAAACACTCTCCTCACTATACTGTTCACCTGGTAACATGTCCTGTGTATATTAAACCATCAGGGGAACATACTCTCCTCACTTATACTGTTCACCTGGTAACATGTCCCGTGTATATTAAACAATCAGGGGAACACATTCTCCTCACTTACACTTTTCACCTGGTAAAATGTCCCGTGTATATTAAATAATAGGGGAAAACACTCTCCTCACTTATACTGTTCATCTGGTAACATGTCCCGTGCGTATTAAACCATCAGGGGAACACAATCTCCTCACTTATACTGTTCACCTGGTGACATGTCCTGTGTATATTAAACAATCAGTGGAACACAACCTCCTCACTTACACTGTTCACCTGGTAACATGTCCCGTGTATATTAAATAATCAGGGGAACACACTCTCCTCACTTATACTGTTCACCAGGTGACATGTCCCGTGTGCATTAAACAATCAGGGGAAAGCACTCTCCTCTTTTCTACTGTTCACCTGGTATCATGTCCCGTGCGTATTAAACAATCAGGGGAACACACTCTCCTCACTTATACTGTTCACCTGGTGACGTGTCCCGTGTGCATTAAACAATCAGGGGAAAACACTCTCCTCACTTATACTGTTCACCTGGTAACATGTCCCGTGTATATTAAACCATCAGGGGAAAACAATCTCCTCACTTATACTGTTCACCTGGTGACATGTCCCGTGCGTATTAAACAATCAGGGGAACACACTCTCCTCACTTATACTGTTCATCTGGTAACATGTCCCGTGCGTATTAAACAATCAGGGGAAAACACTCTCCTCACATATACTGTTCACCTGGTAACATGTCTTGTGTATATTAAACAATCAGGGGAACTCACTCTCCTCACTTATACTGTTCACCTGGTAACATGACCCGTGCATATTAAGCCATCTGGGGAACACACTCTCTTCAATTATACTTTTCACCGAGTGACATGTCCTGTGCATATTAAACCATCAGTGGAACACACTCTCCTCACTTATACTCTTCACCAGGTAACATGTCCTGTGAATATTAAACCATCAGGGGAACACACTCTCCTCACTTATACTGTTCACCTGGTGACATGTCCCGTCTATATTAAACCATCATGGGAACACACTATCCTCACTTATACTGTTCACCTTATGACATGTCCCACGTATATTAAACCATCAGTGGAACACCCTCTCCTCACTTATACTGTTCACCAGGGAACATGTCCCGTCTAAGTTAAACCATCATGGGAACTCAGTCTCCTCACTTATAGATTTCACCTGGTAACATGTCCCGTGTGTATTAAACAATCAGGGGAACACAGTCTCCTCACTGATACTGTTCACCTGGTGACGTGTTCCGTGTGTATTAAACAATCAGGGGAACACACTCTCCTCAATCATACTATTCACCTTGTAACATGTCCCATGTGTATTAAACAATCAGGGGAACACACTCTCCTCACTTATACTCTTCACCTGGTAACATGTCCCGTGCGTATTAAACAATCAGCGGAACACACTCTCCTCACTTATACTGTTCACCTGGTGACGTGTCCCGTGTGCATTAAACAATCAGGGGAAAACACTCTCCTCACTTATACTGTTCACCTGGTAACATGTCCTGTGTGTATTAAACAATCAGGGGAACACACTCTCCTCACTTCTACTGTTCATCTGGTAACATGTCCCGTGCGTATTAAACTATCAGGGGAACACACTCTCCTCACTTATACTGTTCACCTGGTGACGTGTCCCGTGTATATTAAACAATCAGGGGAACACACTCTCCTCACTTATACTGTTCACCTGGTAACATGTCCCGTGTATATTAAACCATCAGGGGAACACACTCTCCTCTCTTATACTGTTCACCTGGTAATATGTCCCGTGTATATTAAACAATCAGGGGAACACACTCTCCTCACTTCTACTGTTCATCTGGTATCATGTCCCGTGCGTATTAAACTATCAGGGGAACACACTCTCCTCACTTATACTTGTCACCTGGTAACATGTCCCGTGTGCATTAAACTATCAGGGGAACACACTCTCCTCACTTATACTGTTCATCTGGTAACATGTCCCGTGCGTATTAAACAATCAGGGGAACTCACTCTCCTCACTTATACTGTTCATCTGGTAACATGTCCCGTGCGGATTAAACTATCAGGGGAACACACTCTCCACAATTATACTGTTCACCTGGTGACGTGTCCCGTTTGCATTAAACAATCAGGGGAACACACTCTCCTCACTTATACTGTTCACCTGGTGACGTGTCCCGTGTGTATTAAACAATCAGGGGAACACACTCTCCTCAAATATACTTTTCACCTGGTAACATGTCCCGTGTGCATTAAACAATCAGGGGAAAACACTCTCCTCACTATACTGTTCACCTGGTAACATGTCCTGTGTATATTAAACCATCAGGGGAACACACTGTCCTCACTTATACTGGTCACCTGGTAACATGTCCCGTGCGTATTAAACAATCAGGGGAATACACTCTACTCACTTACACTGTTCACCTGGTAACATGTCCCGTGTATATTAAATAATCAGGGGAACACACTCTCCTCACTTATACTGTTCATCTGGTAACATGTCCCGTGTGTATTAAACCATCAGGGGAACACACTCTCCTCACTTATACTGTTCACCTGGTGACATGTCCTGTGTATATTAAACAATCAGTGGAACACAACCTCCTCACTTACACTGTTCACCTGGTAACATGTCCCGTGTATATTAAATAATCAGGGGAACACACTCTCCTCACTTATACTGTTCACCTGGTGACATGTCCCGTGCGTATTAAACAATCAGGGGAACACACTCTCCTCACTTATACTGTTCATCTGGTAACATGTCCCGTGCGTATTAAACAATCAGGGGAAAACACTCTCCTCACATATACTGTTCACCTGGTAACATGTCTTGTGTATATTAAACAATCAGGGGAACTCACTCTCCTCACTTATACTGTTCACCTGGTAACATGACCCGTGCATATTAAGCCATCTGGGGAACACACTCTCTTCAATTATACTTTTCACCGAGTGACATGTCCTGTGCATATTAAACCATCAGTGGAACACACTCTCCTCACTTATACTCTTCACCAGGTAACATGTCCTGTGAATATTAAACCATCAGGGGAACACACTATCCTCACTTATACTGTTCACCTTATGACATGTCCCACGTATATTAAACCATCAGTGGAACACCCTCTCCTCACTTATACTGTTCACCAGGGAACATGTCCCGTCTAAGTTAAACCATCATGGGAACTCAGTCTCCTCACTTATAGATTTCACCTGGTAACATGTCCCGTGTGTATTAAACAATCAGGGGAACACAGTCTCCTCACTGATACTGTTCACCTGGTGACGTGTTCCGTGTGTATTAAACAATCAGGGGAACACACTCTCCTCAATCATACTATTCACCTTGTAACATGTCCCATGTGTATTAAACAATCAGGGGAACACACTCTCCTCACTTATACTCTTCACCTGGTAACATGTCCCGTGCGTATTAAACAATCAGCGGAACACACTCTCCTCACTTATACTGTTCACCTGGTGACGTGTCCCGTGTGCATTAAACAATCAGGGGAAAACACTCTCCTCACTTATACTGTTCACCTGGTAACATGTCCTGTGTGTATTAAACAATCAGGGGAACACACTCTCCTCACTTCTACTGTTCATCTGGTAACATGTCCCGTGCGTATTAAACTATCAGGGGAACACACTCTCCTCACTTATACTGTTCACCTGGTGACGTGTCCCGTGTATATTAAACAATCAGGGGAACACACTCTCCTCACTTATACTGTTCACCTGGTAACATGTCCCGTGTATATTAAACCATCAGGGGAACACACTCTCCTCTCTTATACTGTTCACCTGGTAATATGTCCCGTGTATATTAAACAATCAGGGGAACACACTCTCCTCACTTCTACTGTTCATCTGGTATCATGTCCCGTGCGTATTAAACTATCAGGGGAACACACTCTCCTCACTTATACTTGTCACCTGGTAACATGTCCCGTGTGCATTAAACTATCAGGGGAACACACTCTCCTCACTTATACTGTTCATCTGGTAACATGTCCCGTGCGTATTAAACAATCAGGGGAACTCACTCTCCTCACTTATACTGTTCATCTGGTAACATGTCCCGTGCGGATTAAACTATCAGGGGAACACACTCTCCACAATTATACTGTTCACCTGGTGACGTGTCCCGTTTGCATTAAACAATCAGGGGAACACACTCTCCTCACTTATACTGTTCACCTGGTGACGTGTCCCGTGTGTATTAAACAATCAGGGGAACACACTCTCCTCAAATATACTTTTCACCTGGTAACATGTCCCGTGTGCATTAAACAATCAGGGGAAAACACTCTCCTCACTATACTGTTCACCTGGTAACATGTCCTGTGTATATTAAACCATCAGGGGAACACACTGTCCTCACTTATACTGGTCACCTGGTAACATGTCCCGTGCGTATTAAACAATCAGGGGAATACACTCTACTCACTACACTGTTCACCTGGTAACATGTCCCGTGTATATTAAATAATCAGGGGAACACACTCTCCTCACTTATACTGTTCATCTGGTAACATGTCCCGTGTGTATTAAACCATCAGGGGAACACACTCTCCTCACTTATACTGTTCACCTGGTGACATGTCCTGTGTATATTAAACAATCAGTGGAACACAACCTCCTCACTTACACTGTTCACCTGGTAACATGTCCCGTGTATATTAAATAATCAGGGGAACACACTCTCCTCACTTATACTGTTCACCAGGTGACATGTCCCGTGTGCATTAAACAATCAGGGGAAAGCACTCTCCTCACTTATACTGTTCACCTGGTGACGTGTCCCGTGTGCATTAAACAATCAGGGGAAAACACTCTCCTCACTTATACTGTTCACCTGGTAACATGTCCCGTGTATATTAAACCATCAGGGGAAAACAATCTCCTCACTTATACTGTTCACCTGGTGACATGTCCCGTGCGTATTAAACAATCAGGGGAACACACTCTCCTCACTTATACTGTTCATCTGGTAACATATACCGTGCGTATTAAACAATCAGGGGAACACACTCTCCTCACTTATACTGTTCATCTGGTAACATGTCCCGTGCGTATTAAACAATCAGGGGAAAACACTCTCCTCACATATACTGTTCACCTGGTAACATGTCTTGTGTATATTAAACAATCAGGGGAACTCACTCTCCTCACTTATACTGTTCACCTGGTAACATGACCCGTGCATATTAAGCCATCTGGGGAACACACTCTCTTCAATTATACTTTTCATCTAGTGACATGTCCTGTGCATATTAAACCATCAGTGGAACACACTCTCCTCACTTATACTCTTCACCAGGTAACATGTCCTGTGAATATTAAACCATCAGGGGAACACACTCTCCTCACTTATACTGTTCACCTGGTGACATGTCCCGTCTATATTAAACCATCATGGGAACACACTATCCTCACTTATACTGTTCACCTTATGACATGTCCCACGTATATTAAACCATCAGTGGAACACCCTCTCCTCACTTATACTGTTCACCAGGGAACATGTCCCGTCTAAGTTAAACCATCATGGGAACTCAGTCTCCTCACTTATAGATTTCACCTGGTAACATGTCCCGTGTGTATTAAACAATCAGGGGAACACACTCTCCTCACTTATACTCTTCACCTGGTAACATGTCCCGTGTGTATTAAACAATCAGGGGAACACACTCTCCTCACTCATACTATTCACCTTGTAACATGTCCCATGTGTATTAAACAATCAGGGGAACACACTCTCCTCACTTATACTCTTCACCTGGTAACATGTCCCGTGCGTATTAAACAATCAGCGGAACACACTCTCCTCACTTATACTGTTCACCTGGTGACGTGTCCCGTGTGCATTAAACAATCAGGGGAAAACACTCTCCTCACTTATACTGTTCACCTGGTAACATGACCCGTGTGTATTAAACAATCAGGGGAACACACTCTCCTCACTTATACTGTTCACCTGGTAACATGTCCTGTGTATATTAAACCATCAGGGGAACACACTCTCCTCACTTATACTGTTCACCTGGTAACATGTACCGTGTATATTCAACCATTAGGGGAACACACTCTGCTCACTTATACTGTTCACCTGGTAACATGTCCCGTGTATATTAAACCATCAGGGGAACACACTCTCCTTACTTATACTGTTCAACTGGTGACATGTCCTGTGTATATTAAACCATCAGGGGAACACACTCTCCTCAATTATACTGTTCACCAGGTGACATTTCCCGCGTATATTAAAACATCAGAGGAACACACTCTCCTCACTTATACTGTTCACGTGGTGACATGTCCCGCGTATATTAAAACACCAGTGGAACTCACTCTCCTCACTTATAGATTTCACCTGGTAACATATCCCGTGAGTATTAAACAATCAGGGGAACACACTCTCCTCACTTATACTGTTCACCTGGGAACATGTCCCGTGTATATTAAACAATCAGGGGAACATACTCTCCTCACTTAGACACTTCACCTGGTAACAAGTCCTGTGTATATTCAACCATCAGGGGAACACACTCTCCTCACTTATACTGTTCACCTTGTAACATGTCCTGTGTATATTAAAACATCAGGGGAACACACTCTCCTCACTTATACTGTTCACCTGGTAACATGTCCCATGAATATTAAACCATCAGGGGAACACACTCTCCTCACTTACACTGTTCACCTGGTAACATGTACCGTGTATATTAAACCATCAGGGGAACACAGTCTCCTCACTTATACTGTTCACCTGGTAACATGTCCCATGAATATTAAACCATCAGGGGAACACACTCTCCTCACTTACACTGTTCACCTGGTAACATGTCCCGTGTATATTGAACCATCAGGGGAACACATTCTCCTCACTTATACTGTTCACCTGGTGACATGTCCTGTGTGCATTAAACAATCAGGGGAACGCACTCTCCTCACTTACACTGTTCACCTGGTAACATGTCCCGTGTGTATTAAACCATCAGGGAACACACTCTCTTCACTTATCGAGTTCACCTGATGACATGTCCCGTGTGCATTAAACAATCAGGGGAACACACTCTCCTCTCTTATACTGTTCACCTGGTAACATGTCCCATGTATATTAAACCATCAGGGCAACACACTCTCCTCACTTACACTGTTCACTTGGTAACATGTCCCGTGTGTATTAAACCATCAGGGGAACACACTCTCCTCACTTATACTGTTCACCTCGTAACATGGCCCGTGTGTATTAAACCATCAGGGGAACACACTCTCCTCACTTATACTGTTCACCTGGTGACATGTCCTGTGTGTATTAAACAATGAGGGGAACACACTCTCCTCACTTATACTGTTCACCTGGTAACATGTCCAGTGTGTATTAAACCATCAGGGGAACACACTCTCCTCACTTATATTGTTCACCTGGCAACATCTCCCGTGTGTATTAAACCATCAGGGGAACACACTCTCCTCACTTATACTGTTCACCTGGTAACATGTCCAGTGTGTATTAAAGCATCAGGGGAACACACTCTCCTCACTTATACTGTTCACCTGGTAACATGCCCCGTGTGTATTAAACCATCAGGGGAACACACTCTCCTCACTTATACTGTTCACCTGGTAACATGCCCCGTGTGTATTAAACCATCAGGGGAACACACTCTCCTCACTTATACTGTTCACCTGGTAACATGCCCCGTGTGTATTAAACCATCAGGGGAACACACTCTCCTCACTTATACTGTTCACCAGGTAACATGTCCCGTGAATATTAAACAATCAGGGGAACACACTCTCCTCACTTATACTGTTCACCTGCGAACATGTCCCGTGTGTATTAAACCATCAGGGGAACACATTCTCCTCAATTATACTGTTCACCTGGTAACATGTCCCGTGTGTATTAAACCATCAGGGGAACACACTCTCCTCACTTATACTGTTCACCTGGCAACATGTCCCGTGAATATTAAACAATCAGGGGAACACACTCTCCTCACTTAAACTGTTCACCTGGTGACATGTCCCGTGTGTATTAAACAATCAGGGGAACACACTCTCCGCACTTATACTGTTCACCTGGTGACATGTCCCGTGTATATTAAACAATCAGGGGAACACACTCTCCTCACTTAAACTGTTCACCTGGTAACATGTCCCGTGAGTATTAAACAATCAGGGGAACACACTCTCCTCACTTAAACTGTTCACCTGGTGACATGTCCCGTGTGTATTAAACAATCAGGGGAACACACTCTCCGCACTTATACTGTTCACCTGGTGACATGTCCCGTGTATATTAAACCATCAGGGGAACACACTCTCCTCACTTATACTGTTCACCAGGTGACATGTCCCGTGCGTGTTAAACCATCAGGGGAACACACTCTCCTCACTTATACTGTTCACCTGGTAACATGTCCCGTGAATATTAAACCATCAGGGGAAAGCACTCTCCTCACTTATACTGTTCACCTGGTAACATGTCCCGTGTGCATTAAACCATCAGTGGAACACTCTCTCCTCACTTATACTGTTCACCTGGTAACATGTCCTGTGTGCATTAAATCATCAGGGGAACACACTCTCCTCACTTATACACTTCACTTGGTGAAATGTCCCGTGCGTATTAAACCATCAGGGGAACACACTCTCCTCACTTCTTCTGTTCAGCTGGTAACATGTCCCGTGCATATTAAACCATCAGGGGAACACGCTCTCCTCACTTAGACTGTTCATCTGGTAACATGTCCAGTGAATATTAAACCATCAGGGGAACACATTCTCCTCACTTATCCTGTTCACCTGGTGACATGTCCCGTGTGTATTAAACAATCAGGGGCATTCACTCCCCTCACTTATACTGTTCACCTGGTAACATGCCCCGTGCGTGTCAAACCATCAGGGGAACACACTCTCCTCACTTATACTGTTCACCTGGTAACATGACCCGTGTGTATTAAACAATCAGGGGAAATCACTCTCCTCACTTATACTGTTCACCTGTTGACATGTCCTGTTTGTTTTAAACCATCAGGGGATCTCACTCTCCTCACTTATACTGTTCTCCTGGTAACGTGTCCTGTGTGTATTAAACAATCAGGGGAACACTCTCTCTTCACTTATACTGTTCACCTGGTAACATGTCCCATGTATATTAAACCATCAGGGGAACACACTCTCCTCACTTATACTGTTCACCTGGTAACATGTCCCGTGTGTATTAAACAATCAGGGGAACACATTCTCCTCACTTATACTGTTCACCTGGTAACATGTCCCGTGAGTATTAAACAATCAGGGGAACACACTCAGTTCACTTATACTGTTCACCTGGTAACATGTCCAGTGTATATTAAACCATCAGGGGAACACACTCTCCTCACTTATACTGTTCACCTGGTAACATGTCCAGTGTATATTAAACCATCAGGGGAACACACTCTCCTCACTTATACTGTTCACCTGGTAACATGTCCCATGTATATTAAACCATCAGGGGAACACACTCTCTTCACTTATACTGTTCACCTTGTAACATGTCCCGTGTGTATAAAACAATCAGGGGAACACACTCTCTTCACTTATGCTGTTCACCTGGTAACATGTCCCGTGTGTATAAAACAATCAGGGGAACACACTCTCTTCACTTATACTGTTCACCTTGTAACATGTCCCGTGTGTATAAAACAATCAGGGGAACACACTCTCTTCACTTATGCTGTTCACCTGGTAACATGTCCCGCGTATATTAAACCATCAGGGGAACACACTCTCCTCACTTCTACTCTTCACCTGGTGACACATCCCGTCAGTATGAAACAATCATTGGATCACACTCTCCTCACTTATACTGTTCACCTGGTAACATGTCCCGGGTGTATTAAAGCATCAGGGGAACACAGTCTCCTCACTTATACTGTTCACCTGGTAACATGTCCCGTGAGTATTAAACAATCAGGGGAACACACTCTCCTCACTTATACTGTTCACCTGGTGACATGTCCTGTGTATATTAAACCATCAGGGGAACACATTCTCCTCACTTATACTGTTCACCTGCTAACATGTCCCGTGTATATTAAACCATCAGGGGAATACAGTCTCCTCACTTATACTGTTCACCTGGTAACATGTCCCGTGTGTATTAAACCATCAGGGGAACACACTCTCCTCACTTATACTGTTCACCTGGTAAAATGACCCGTGCGTATTAAACAATCAGGGGAACACACGCTCCTCACTTATACTGTTCACCTGGTAACATGTCCCGTGTGTATTAAACAGTCAGGGGAACACACTCTCCTCACTTATACTGTTCACCTGTTGACATGTCCTGTTTGTTTTAAACCATCAGGGGATCACACTCTCCTCACTTATACTGTTCTCCTGGTAACATGTCCTGTGTGTATTAAACAATCAGGGGAACACTCTCTCTTCACTTATACTGTTCACCTGGTAACATGTCCCATGTATATTAAACCATCAGGGGAAAACACTCTCCTCACTTATATTGCTCACCTGGTAACATGTCCCGTGTGTATTAAACAATCAGGGGAACACACTCTCCTCACTTATACTGTTCACCTGGTAACATGTCCCATGTATATTAAACCATCAGGGGAACACACTCTCCTCACTTACACTGTTCACCTGGTAACATGGCCTGTGTGTATTAAACAATCAGGGGAACACACTCTCCTCACTTATACTGTTCACCTCGTAACATTGCACGTGTGTATTAAACCATCAGGGGAACACACTCTCCTCACTTATACTTTTCACCTGGTGACATGTCCTGTGTGTATTAAACAATGAGGGGAACACACTCTCCTCACTTATACTGTTCACCTGGTAACATGTCCAGTGTGTATTAAACCATCAGGGGAACACACTCTCCTCACTTATACTGTTCACCTGGTAACATGTCCCGTGTGTATTAAACCATAAGGGGAACACACTCTCCTCACTTATACTGTTCACCTGGTAACATGTCCAGTGTGTATTAAACCATCAGGGGAACACACTCTCCTCACTTATACTGTTCACCTGGTAACATGTCCAGTGTGTATTAAACCATCAGGGGAACACACTCTCCTCACTTATACTGTTCACCTGGTAACATGTCCCGTGTGTATTAAACCATCAGGGGAACACACTCTCCTCACTTATACTGTTCACCTGGTAACATGTCCTGTGTATATTAAACAATCTGGGGAACACTCTCTCCTCACTTATACTGCTCACCTGGTAACATGTCCCGTGTGTATTAAACAATCAGGGGAACACTCTCTCCTCACTTATACTGTTCACCTGGTAACATGTCCCGTGTGTATAAAACAATCAGGGGAACACTCTCTCTTCACTTATGCTGTTCACCTGGTAACATGTCCCGCGTATATTAAACCATCAGTGGTACACACTCTGCTCACTTCTACTCTTCACCTGGTGACACATCCCGTCAGTATGAAACAATCATTGGATCACACTCTCCTCACTTACACAGTTCACCTGGTGACATGTCCTGTGTGTATTAAACAATGAGGGGAACACACTCTCCTCACTTATACTGTTCACCTGGTAACATGTCCAGTGTGTATTAAACCATCAGGGGAACACACTCTCCTCACTTATACTGTTCATCTGGTGACATGTCCCGTGTGTATTAAACCATCAGGGGAACACACTCTCCTCACTTATACTGTTCACCTGGTAACATGTCCTGTGTATATTAAACAATCTGGGGAACACTCTCTCCTCACTTAGAGAGTTCACCTGCTAACATGTCCTGTGTATATTAAACAATCTGGGGAACACTCTCACCTCACTTAGAGAGTTCACCAGGTAACATGTTAAACCATCAGGGGAACACACTCTCCTCACTTATACTGTTCACCTGGCAACATGTCCCGTGAGTATTAAACAATCAGGGGAACACACTCTCCTCACTTAAACTGTTCACCAGGTGACATGTCCCGTGCGTGTTAAACCATCAGGGGAACACACTCTCCTCACTTATACTGTTCACCTGGTAACATGTCCCGTGAATATTAAACCATCAGGGGAAAGCACTCTCCTCACTTATACTGTTCACCTGGTAACATGTCCCGTGTGCATTAAACCATCAGTGGAACACTCTCTCCTCACTTCTACTGTTCACCTGGTAACATGTCCCATGTATATTAAACCATCAGGGGAACACACTCTCCTCACTTATACTGCTCACCTGGTAACATGTCCCGTGTGTATTAAACAATCAGGGGAACACACTCTCCTCACTTATACTGTTCACCTGGTAACATGACCCATGTATATTAAACCATCAGGGGAACACACTCTCCTCACTTATACTGTTCACCTGGTAACATGTCCCGTGTGTATAAAACAATCAGGGGAACACTCTCTCTTCACTTATGCTGTTCACCTGGTAACATGTCCCGCGTATATTAAACCATCAGTGGAACACACTCTCCTCACTTCTACTCTTCACCTGGTGACACATCCCGTCAGTATGAAACAATCATTGGATCACACTCTCCTCACTTACACTGTTCACCTGGTAACATGTCCCGGGTGTATTGAAGCATCAGGGGAACACAGTCTCCTCACTTATACTGTTCACCTGGTAACATGTCCCGTGAGTATTAAACAATCAGGGGACACATTCTCCTTACTTATACTGTTCACCTGGTAACATGTCCTGTGTATATTAAACCATCAGGGGAACACATTCTCCTCACTTATACTGTTCACCTGCTAACATGTCCCGTGTATATTAAACCATCAGGGGAATACAGTCTCCTCACTTATACTGTTCACCTGGTAACATGCCCTGTGTATATTAAACCATCAGGGGAACACATTCTCCTCACTTATACTGTTCACCTGCTAACATGTCCCGTGAGTATTAAACAATCAGGGGAACACACTCTCCTCACTTCTACTGTTCACCTGGTAACATGTCCCGTGTATATTAAACCATCAGGGGAACACACTCTCCTCACTTATACTGTTCACCTGGTAACATGTCCCGTGTGTATTAAACCATCAGCGGAACACACTCTCCTCACTTATACTGTTCACCTGGTAACATGTCCCGTGTATATTTAACAATTAGGGGAACACACTCTGCTCACTTATACTGTTCACCTGGTAACATGTCCCGTGTATATTAAACCATCAGGGGAACACATAATCCTCACTTATACTGTTCACCTGCTAACATGTCCCGTGTATATTAAACCATCAGGGGAACACAATCTCCTCACTTATACTGTTCATCTGGAAACATGTCCCGTGTATATTAAACCGTCAGGGGAACACACTCTGCTCACTTATACTGTTCGCCTGGTAACGTGTCCCGTGTATATTTAACAATCAGGGGAACACAATCTGCTCACTTATACTGTTCACCTGGTAACATGTCCCGTGTATATTAAACCATCAGGGGAATACCGTCTCCTCACTTATACTGTTCACCTGGTAACATGTCCCGTGTATATTAAACCATCAGCGGAACACACTCTCCTCACTTATACTGTTCACCTGGTAACATGTCCCGTGTATATTAAACCATCAGGGGAAAGCACTCTCCTCACTTATACTGTTCACCTGGTAACATGTCCCGTGTATATTAAACCATCAGGGGAAAGCACTCTCCTCACTTATACTGTTCACCTGGTAACAAGTCCCATGTATATTAAACCATCAGGGGAAAGCCCTCTCCTCACTTATACTGTTCAATTGGTGACATGTCACGTGTGTATTAAACAATCAGGGGAACACACTCTCCTCACTTATACTGTTCACTTGCTTACATGTCCCGTGTGTATTAAACCATCAGTGGAACTCACTCTCTTCACTTTTACTGTTCACCTGTTGACATGTCGTGTGTTTTAAACCATCAGGGGAAGACACTCTCCTCACTTATACTGTTCACCTGGTGACATGTCCCGTGAATATTAAACCATCAGGGGAAAGCCCTCTCCTCACTTATACTGTTCAACTGGTGACATGTCCCGTGTGCATTAAACAATCAGAGGAACACAATCTCCTCACTTTTCCTGTTCACCTGGTAACATGTCCCGTGAGTATTAAACAATCAGGGGAACACACTCTCCTCACTTATACTGTTCACCTGCTAACATGTCCCGTGTGCATTAAACAATCAGAGGAACACAATCTCCTCACTTTTCCTGTTCACCTGGTAACATGTCCCGTGAGTATTAAACAATCAGGGGAACACACTCTCCTCACTTATACTGTTCACCTGGTAACATGTCCCGTGTGTATTAAACAATCAGGGGAACACACTCTCTTCACTTATACTGTTCAGCTGGTAACATGTCCCGTGGGTATTAAACAATCAGGCAACACACTCTCCTCACTTATACTGTTCACCTGGAAACATGTCCCGTGTGTATTAAACCATCAGGGGAACACTCTCTCCTCACTTATACTGTTCACCTGGTAACATGTCCCGTGTATATTAAACCATCAGGGGAACACAATCTCCTCACTTATACTGTTCATCTGGTAACATGTCCCGTGTATATTAAACCGTTATGGGCACACACTCTCCTCACTTATACTGTTCACCTGGTAACATGTCCTGTGTATATTAAACCATCAGGGGAACACACTCTCCTCACTTATACTGTTCACCTGGTGACATGTCCCGTGTTTATTAAACAATAAGGGGAACACACTCCCCTCACTTATAGAGTTCACCTGGTAACATGTCCCGTGTGTATTAAACAATCAGAGGAACCCACTCTCCTCACTAATTCTGTTCACCTGGTAACATGTCCCGTGTGTATGAAACCATCAGGGGAACATATTCTCCTCACTTATACTGTTCAACTGGTAACATGTCCCGTGTGTATAAAACAATCAGGGGAACACACTCTCTTCACTTATACTGTTCAACTGGTAACATGTCCCGTGTGTATAAAACAATCAGGGGAACACACTCTCCTCACTTATACTGTTCACCTGGTAACATGTCCCGTGTGTATTAAACAATCAGGGGAACACACTCTCTTCACTTATACTTTTCATCTGTTAACATGTCCCGTTTATATTAAACCATCAGGGGAACACAATTTCCTCACTTATACTGTTCATCTGGTAACATCTCCCGTGTATATTAAACCATCAGGGGAATACAGTCTCCTCACTTATACTGTTCACCTGGTAACATGTCCCGTGTATATTAAACCATCAGGGGAACACACTCTCCTCACTTATACTGTTCACCTGGTAACATGTCCCGTGTATATTAAACCATCAGGGGAACACATAATCCTCACTTATACCGTTCACCTGCTAACATGTCCCGTGTATATTAAACCATCAGGGGAATACTGTCTCCTCACTTATACTGTTCACCTGGTAACATCTCCCGTGTATATTAAACCATCAGCGGAACACACTCTCCTCACTTATACTGTTCACCTGGTAACATGTCCCGTGTATATTAAACCATCAGGGGAAAGCACTCTCCTCACTTATACTGTTCACCTGGTAACTTGTCCCGTGTATATTAAACCATCAGGGGAACACACTCTCCTCACTTATACTGATCACCTGGTGACATGTCCCGTGTGTATTAAACCATCAGGGAAACACACTCTCCTCACTTATACTGTTTACGTGGTAACATGTCCCTTGCGTGTTAATCAATCAGGGGAACACACTCTCATCACTTATACTGTTCACCTGGTAACATGTCCCGTGCGTGTTAAACCATCAGGGGAACACACTCTCCTCACTTATACTGTTCACCTGGTGACATGTCCCGTGCGTACTAAACAGTCAGGGTAACAATCTCTCCTCACTTATACTGTTCACCTGGCAACATGTCCCGTGTATACTAAACGATCAGGGGAACACACTCTCCTAATTTATATTGTTCACCTGGAAACATGTCCCGTGTATATTAAACCATCAGGGGAAAGCACTCTCCTCACTTATACTGTTCACCTGGTAACATGTCCCGTGTGTATTAAACAATCAAGGGAACACACTCTCCTCACTTATACTGTTCACCTGTTGACATGTCCTGTTTGTTTTAAACCATCAGGGGATCTCACTCTCCTCACTTATACTGTTCTCCTGGTAACATGTCCTGTGTGTATTAAACAATCAGGGAAACACTCTCTCTTCACTTATACTGTTCACCTGGTAACATGTCCCATGTATATTACACCATCAGGGGAACACACTCTCCTCACTTATACTGTTCACCTGGTAACATGTCCCGTGTGTATTAAACAATCAGGGGAACACACTCTCCTCACTTATACTGTTCACCTGGTAACATGTCCCATGTATATTAAACCATCAGGGGAACACACTCTCCTCACTTATACTGTTCACCTGGTAACATGTCCCGTGTGTATAAAACAATCAGGGGAACAAACTCTCTTCACTTATGCTGTTCACCTGGTAACATGTCCCGCGTATATTAAACCATCAGGGGAACACACTCTCCTCACTTCTACTCTTCACCTGGTGACACATCCCGTCAGTATGAAACAATCATTGGATCACACTCTCCTCACTTATACTGTTCACCTGGTAACATGTCCCGGGTGTATTAAACAATCAGGGGAACACACTCTCCTCACTGATTCTGTTCACCTGGTAACATGTCCTGTGTATATTAAACCATCAGGGGAACACAGTCTCCTCACTTATACTGTTCACCTGGTAACATGTCCCGTGAGTATTAAACAATCAGGGGAACACACTCTCCTCACTGATACTGTTCACCTGGTAACATGTCCTGTGTATATTAAACCATCAGGGGAATACAGTCTCCTCACTTATACTGTTCACCTGGTAACATGTCCCGTGAGTATTAAACAATCAGGGGAACACATTCTGCTCACTTATACTGTTCACCTGCTAACATGTCCCGTGTATATTAAACCATCAGGGGAATACAGTCTCCTCACTTATACTGTTCACCTGGTAACATGTCCTGTGTATATTAAACAATCAGAGGAACACATTCTCCTCACTTATACTGTTCACCTGCTAACATGTCCCGTGTATATTAAACCATCAGGGGAACACACTCTCCTCACTTATACTGTTCGCCTGGTAACGTGTCCCGTGCATATTTAACAATCAGGGGAACACACTCTCCTCACTTATACTGTTTACGTGGTAACATGTCCCGTGTATATTAAACCATCAGCAGATCACACTCTCCTCACTTATAATGTTCACCTGGTAACATGTCCCGTGTATATTAAACCATCAGCGGAACACATAATCCTCACTTATACTGTTCACCTGCTAACATGTCCCGTGTATATTAAACCATCAGGGGAATACCGTCTCCTCACTTATACTGTTCACCTGGTAACATGTCCCGTGTATATTAAACCATCAGCAGAACACACTCTCCTCACTTATACTGTTCACCTGGTAACATGTCCCGTGTATATTAAACCATCAGGGGAAAGCACTCTCCTCACTTATACTGTTCACCTGGTAACATGTCCCGTGTATATTAAACCATCAGGGGAACACACTCTCCTCACTTATACTGATCACCTGGTGACATGTCCCGTGTGTATTAAACCATCAGGGAAACACACTCTCCTCACTTATACTGTTTACGTGGTAACATGTCCCTTGTGTGTTAATCAATCAGGGGAACACACTCTCATCACTTATACTGTTCACCTGGTAACATGTCCCGTGCGTGTTAAACCATCAGGGGAACACACTCTCCTCACTTATACTGTTCACCTGGTGACATGTCCCGTGTGTACGAAACAGTCAGGGTAACAATCTCTCCTCACTTATACTGTTCACCTGGCAACATGTCCCGTGTATACTAAACGATCAGGGGAACACACTCTCCTAATTTATATTGTTCACCTGGAAACATGTCCCGTGTATATTAAACCATCAGGGGAAAGCACTCTCCTCACTTATACTGTTCACCTGGGAACATGTCCCGTGTATATTAAACCATCAGGGGAACACACTCTCCTCACTTATACTGTTCACCTGGTAACAAGTCCCATGTATATTAAACCATCAGGGGAAAACACTCTCCTCACTTATACTGTTCACCTGGTAACAAGTCCCATGTATATTAAACCATCAGGGGAACACCCTCTCCTCACTTATACTGTTCAATTGGTGACATGTCACGTGTGTATTAAACAATCAGGGGAACACACTCTCCTCACTTATACTGTTCACTTGCTTACATGTCCCGTGCGTATTAAACAATCAGGGGAACACACTCTCCTCACTTATACTGTTCAACTGGTGACATGTCCCGTGTGCATTAAACAATCAGGTGAACACACTCTCCTCACTTATACTGTTCAACTGGTGACATGTCCCGTGTGCATTAAACAATAAGGGGAACACACTCTCCTCACTTTTCCTGTTCACCTGGTGACATGTCCTGTGTATATTAAACCATCAGGGGAACACATTCTCCTCACTTATACTGTTCACCTGGTAACATGTCCCGTGTATATTAAACCATCAGGGGCACACACTATCCTCACTTATACTGTTCACCTGGTAACATGTCCCGTGCGTGTTAAACCATCAGGGGAACAAACTCTCCTCACTTATACTGTTCACCTGGTAACATGTCCCGTGTATATTAAACCATCAGGGGAACACACTCTCCTCACTTATACTGTTCACCCGGTGACATGTCCCGTGTTTATTAAACAATAAGGGGAACACACTCTCCTCACTTATACTGTTCACCCGGTGACATGTCCCGTGTTTATTAAACAATCAGGGGAACACACTCTCCTCACTTATAGAGTTCACCTGGTAACATGTCCCGTGTGTATTAAACAATCAGGGGAACCCACTCTCCTCACTAATTCTGTTCACCTGGTAACATGTCCCGTGTGCATTAAACAGTCAGGGGAACACACTCTCCTCACTTATTCTGTTCACCTATTAACATGTCCCGTGTGTATTAAACAATCAGGGGAACACACTCTCCTCACTTATACTGTTCATCTGGTAACATGTCCCGTGTGTATTAAACAATCAGGGGAACACACTCTCCTCACTTATTCTGTTCACCTATTAACATGTCCCGTGTGTATTAAACAATCAGGGCAACACACTCTCCTCACTTATACTGTTCATCTGGTAACATGTCCCGTGTATATTAAACCATCAGGGGAACACACTCTCCTCACTTCTACTGTTCACCTGGTAACATGTCCCGGGTGTATTAAAGCATCAGGGGCACACACTATCCTCACTTATACTGTTCACCTGGTAACATGTCCCGGGTGTATTAAAGCATCAGGGGCACACACTATCCTCACTTATACTGTTCACCTGGTAACATGTCCCGTGCGTGTTAAACCATCAGGGGAACAAACTCTCCTCACTTATATTGTTCACCAGGTGACATGTCCCGTGTGTAATAAACAATCAGGGAACGCACTCTCCTCACTTATACTGTTCACCTGGTAACATGTCCCGTGAGTATTAAACAATCAGGGGAACACACTCTCCTCACTTATATTATTCACCTGGTAACATGTCCCGTGTGCATTAAACAATCAGGGGAACACACTCTCCTCACTTATACTGTTCACCTGGTGACATGTCCCAAGTATATTAAACCATCAGGGGAACACATTCTCCTCACTTAAACTGTTCACCTGGTGACATGTCCCGTGTGTATTAAATAATCAGGGGAACACACTCTCCTCACTTATATTGTTCACCTGGTAACATGTCCTGTGTATATTGAACAATCAGGGGAACACACTCTCCTCACTTATACTGTTCACCTGGTGACATGTCCCGTGTGTATTAAACAATCAGGGAACGCACTCTCCTCACTTATACTGTTCACCTGGTAACATGTCCCGTGCGTGTTAAACCATCAGGGGAACACACACTCCTCACTTATACTGTTCGCCTGGCAACATGTCCCGTGAGTATTAAACAATCAGGGGAACACACTCTCCTCACTTATATTATTCACCTGGTAACATGTCCCGTGTGCATTAAACAATCAGGGGAACACACTCTCCTCACTTATACTGTTCACCTGGTGACATGTCCCAAGTATATTAAACCATCAGGGGAACACATTCTCCTCACTTAAACTGTTCACCTGGTGACATGTCCCGTGTGTATTAAATAATCAGGGGAACACACTCTCCTCACTTATATTGTTCACCTGGTAACATGTCCTGTGTATATTGAACAATCAGGGGAACACACTCTCCTCACTTATACTGTTCACCTGGTGACATGTCCCGTGTATATTAAACCATCAGAGGAACACATTCTCCTCACTTATGCTGTTCACCTGGTAACATGTCCCGTGAATATTAAACCATCAGGGGAAAGCACTCTCCTCACTTATACTGTTCACCTGGTAACATGTCCCGTGTGCATTAAACCATCAGTGGAACACTCTCTCCTCACTTATACTGTTCACCTGGTAACATGTCCTGTGTGCATTAAGTCATCAGGGGAACACACTCTCCTCACTTATACAGTTCACTTGGTGAAATGTCCCGTGCGTATTAAACCATCAGGGGAACACACTCTCCTCACTTATACTGTTCACCTGGTAACATGTCCCGTGCATATTAAACCATCAGGGGAACACGCTCTCCTCACTTAGACTGTTCATCTGGTAACATGTCCAGTGAATATTAAACCATCAGGGGAACACATTCTCCTCACTTATCCTGTTCACCTGGTGACATGTCCCGTGTGTATTAAACAATCAGGGGAATTCACTCCCCTCACTTATACTGTTCACCTGGTATCATGTCGTGTGTATATTAAACCATCAGGGGAACACACTCTCCTCACTTTTACTGTTCACCTGGTAACATGTCCCGTGCGTGTTAAATCATCAGAGGGACACACTCTCCTCACTTATACTGTTCACTTGGTTACATGTCCCGTGCATATTAAACCATCAGGGGAACACACTCTCCTCACTTATACTGTTCACCTGCGGAAATGTCCCATCAGTATTAAACCATCAGGGGAACACAATCTCCTCACTTATACTGTTCATCTGTTGGCATGTCTCGTCAGTATTAAACCATAAGGGGAAGACACTCCCCTCACTTATACTGTTCACATGGTAACATGTCCCGTGTGTATTAATAATCAAGGGAACACACTCTCCTCACTTATACCGTTCACCTGGTAACATGTCCCGTGCGTATTAAACAATCAGGGGAACACACTCTCCTCACTTATATTGTTCACCTGGTAACATGTCCTGTGTATATTAAACCATCAGGGGAACACATTCTCCTCACTTATACTGTTCACCTGGTAACATGTCCCGTGTGTATTAAACAATCAAGGGAACACACTCTCCTCACTGATACTGTTCACCTGGTAACATGTACCGTGAGTATTAAACAATCAGGGGAACAGAATCTCCTCACTTATATTGTTCACCTGGTAACATGTCCCGAGTGTATTAAACAATCAAGGGAACACACTCTCCTCACTTATATTGTTCACCTGGTAACATGCCCCGTGTATATTAAACCCTCAGGGGAATACAGTCTCCTCACTTATACTGTTCACCTGGTAACATGTCCCGTGTATATTAAACCATCAGGGGAACACACTATCCTCACTTATACTGTTCACCTGGTAACATGTCCCGTGTGTATTAAACAATCAGGGGAACAAACTCTCCTCACTTATACTGTTCACCAGGTGATATGTCCCGTGCGTATTTAACAATCAGGGGAAAGCACTCTCCTCACTTATACTGTTCACCTGGCAACAAGTCCCGTGAGTATTAAACAATCAGGGGAACACACTCTCCTCACTTATACTGTTCACCTGGTGACATGTCCCGTGTGTATTTAACAATCAGGGGAACACATTCTCCGCACTTATACTGTTCACCTGGTGACATGTCCCGTGTATATTAAACCATCAGAGGAACACACTCTCCTCACTTATACTGTTCACCAGGTGACATGTCCCGTGCGTGTTAAACCATCAGGGGAACACACTCTCCTCACTTATACTGTTCACCTGGTAACATGTCCCGAGTGTATTAAACCATCAGGGGAATACAGTCTCCTCACTTATACTGTTCACCTGGTAACATGTCCCGTGTATATTAAACCATCAGGGGAACACACTCTCCTCACTTACACTGTTTTCCTGGTAACATGTCCCGTGCGTGTTAAACCATCAGGGGAACACACTCTCCTCACTTATACTGTTCACCTGGCAACATGTCCCGTGAGTATTAAACAATCAGGGGAACACACTCTCCTCACTTATACTGTTCACCTGGTGACATGTCCCGTGTGTATTAAACAATCAGGGGAACACACTCTCCGCACATATACTGTTCACCTGGTGACATGTCCCGTGTATATTAAACCATCAGAGGAACACACTCTCCTCACTTATACTGTTCACCAGGTGACATGTCCCGTGCGTGTTAAACCATCAGGGGAACACACTCTCCTCACTTATACTGTTCACCTGGTAACATGTCCCGTGAATATTAAACCATCAGGGGAAAGCACTCTCCTCACTTATACTGTTCACCTGGTAACATGTCCCGTGTGCATTAAACCATCAGTGGAACACTCTCTCCTCACTTATACTGTTCACCTGGTAACATGTCCCGTGTGCATTAAACCATCAGGGGAACACACTCTCCTCACTTATACAGTTCACTTGGTGAAATGTCCCGTGCGTGTTAAACCATCAGGGGAACACACTCTCCTCACTTATACTGTTCATCTGGAAACATGTCCAGTGAATATTAAACCATCAGGGGAACACATTCTCCTCACTTATCCTGTTCACCTGGTGACATGTCCCGTGTGTATTAAACAATCAGGGGAATTCACTCCCCTCACTTATACTGTTCACCTGGTAACATGTCCCGTGTGCATTAAACCATCATGGGAAAACACTCTCCTCACTATTCTGTTCATCTGGTAACATGTCCTGTGTGTATTAAACAATCAGGGGAACACACTCTCCTCACTTATACTGTACACCTGTTAACATGTCCTGTGCATATTAAACCATCATGGGAAAACACTCTCCTCACTATTCTGTTCACCTGGTAACATGTCCCGTGCTTATTAAACAATCAGGGGAACACACTCTCCTCACTTATACTGTTCACCTGGTGACATGTCCCGTGTCTATTAAACCATCAGGGGAACACACTCTCCTCACTTATACTGTTCACCTGGTAACATGTCCGGTGTATATTAAACAATCAGGGGAACACATTCTCCTCACTTATACTGTTCACCTGGTAACATGTCCCGTGTGTATTAAACAATCAGGGAAACACTCTCTCCTCACATATACTGTTCACGTGGTGACATGTCCCGTGCGTATTAAACAATCAGGGGAACACACTCTCCTCACATATACTGTTCACCTGGTAACATGTCCCGTGTGTATTAAACAATCAGGGGAACACCCTCTCCTCACTTCTACTGTTCACCTGGTAACAAGTCCTGTCTACATTAAACCATCAGGGGAACACACTCTCCTCACTTCTACTGTTCACCTGGTTACATGTCCCAGCGTATTAAACAATCAGGGGAAAACACTCTCCTCACTATTCTGTTCACCTGGTAACATGTCCCGTGTGAATTAAACAATCAGGGGAACACACTCTCCTCACTTATACTGTTCATCTGGTAAAATGTCCCGTGTATATTAAACCATCAGGGGAACACACTCTCCTCACTTATACTGTTCACCTGGTAACATGTCCTGTGTATATTAAACCATCAGGGGAACACACTCTCTTCACTTATACTGTTCACCTGGTAACATGTCCTGTGTATATTAAACCATCAGGGGAACACACTCTCTTCACTTATACTGTTCACCTGGTAACATGTCCCGTGTATTTGAAACCATCAGGGGAACACACTCTCCTCACTTATACTGTTCATCTGGTAAAATGTCCCGTGTATATTAAACCATCAGGGGAACACACTCTCCTCACTTATACTGTTCACCTGGTAACATGTCCTGTGTATATTAAACCATCAGGGGAACACACTCTCTTCACTTATACTTTTCACCTGGTAACATGTCCTGTGTATATTAAACCATCAGGGGAACACACTCTCCTCACTTATACTGTTCCCCTGGTAACATGTCCCGTGCGTATTAAACAAGCAGGGGAACACACTCTCCTCACTTATATTGTTCACCTGGTAACATGTCCTGTGTATATTAAACCATCAGGGGAACACACTCTCCTCACTTAAACTGTTCACCTGGTGACATGTCCCGTGTGCATTAAACCATCAGTGGAACACTCTCTCCTCACTTATACTGTTCACCTGGTAACATGTCCCGTGTGCATTAAACCATCAGGGGAACACACTCTCCTCACTTATACAGTTCACTTGGTGAAATGTCCCGTGCGTGTTAAACCATCAGGGGAACACACTCTCCTCACTTATACTGTTCATCTGGTAACATGTCCAGTGAATATTAAACCATCAGGGGAACACATTCTCCTCACTTATCCTGTTCACCTGGTGACATGTCCCGTGTGTATTAAACAATCAGGGGAATTCACTCCCCTCACTTATACTGTTCACCTGGTAACATGTCCCGTGTGCATTAAACCATCATGGGAAAACACTCTCCTCACTATTCTGTTCATCTGGTAACATGTCCTGTGTGTATTAAACAATCAGGGGAACACACTCTCCTCACTTATACTGTACACCTGTTAACATGTCCTGTGCATATTAAACCATCATGGGAAAACACTCTCCTCACTATTCTGTTCACCTGGTAACATGTCCCGTGCTTATTAAACAATCAGGGGAACACACTCTCCTCACTTATACTGTTCACCTGGTGACATGTCCCGTGTCTATTAAACCATCAGGGGAACACACTCTCCTCACTTATACTGTTCACCTGGTAACATGTCCGGTGTATATTAAACAATCAGGGGAACACATTCTCCTCACTTATACTGTTCACCTGGTAACATGTCCCGTGTGTATTAAACAATCAGGGAAACACTCTCTCCTCACATATACTGTTCACGTGGTGACATGTCCCGTGCGTATTAAACAATCAGGGGAACACACTCTCCTCACATATACTGTTCACCTGGTAACATGTCCCGTGTGTATTAAACAATCAGGGGAACACCCTCTCCTCACTTCTACTGTTCACCTGGTAACAAGTCCTGTCTACATTAAACCATCAGGGGAACACACTCTCCTCACTTCTACTGTTCACCTGGTTACATGTCCCAGCGTATTAAACAATCAGGGGAAAACACTCTCCTCACTATTCTGTTCACCTGGTAACATGTCCTGTGTATATTAAACAATCAGGGGAACACACTCTCCTCACTTATACTGTTCACCTGGTAACATGTCCTGTGTATATTAAACCATCAGGGGAACACACTCTCTTCACTTATACTGTTCACCTGGTAACATGTCCTGTGTATATTAAACCATCAGGGGAACACACTCTCTTCACTTATACTGTTCACCTGGTAACATGTCCCGTGTATTTGAAACCATCAGGGGAACACACTCTCCTCACTTATACTGTTCATCTGGTAAAATGTCCCGTGTATATTAAACCATCAGGGGAACACACTCTCCTCACTTATACTGTTCACCTGGTAACATGTCCTGTGTATATTAAACCATCAGGGGAACACACTCTCTTCACTTATACTGTTCACCTGGTAACATGTCCTGTGTATATTAAACCATCAGGGGAACACACTCTCCTCACTTATACTGTTCCCCTGGTAACATGTCCCGTGCGTATTAAACAAGCAGGGGAACACACTCTCCTCACTTATATTGTTCACCTGGTAACATGTCCTGTGTATATTAAACCATCAGGGGAACACACTCTCCTCACTTAAACTGTTCACCTGGTGACATGTCCCGTGTGCATTAAACCATCAGTGGAACACACTCTCCTCACTTATACTGTTCACCTGGTAACATGTCCTGTGTGCATTAAATCATCAGAGGAACACACTCTCCTCACTTATACTGTTCACCTGGTAACATGTCCCGTGTGTATTAAACAATCAGGGGAACTCACTCTCCTCACTTATACTGTTCATCTGGTGGCATGTCTCGTCAGTATTAAACCATAAGGGGAAGACACTCCCCTCACTTATACAGTTCACCTGGTAACATGTCCCGTGTGTATTAAACAATCAAGGGAACACACTCTCCTCACTTATACTGTTCACCTGGTAACATGTCCCGTGCGTATTAAACAATCAGGGGAACACACTCTCCTCACTTATATTGTTCACCTGGTAACATGTCCTGTGTATATTAAACCATCAGGGGAACACATTCTCCTCACTTATACTGTTCACCTGGTAACATGTCCCGTGTGTATTAAACAATCAAGGGAACACACTCTCCTCACTTATACTGTTCACCTGGCAACATGTCCCGTGAGTATTAAACAATCAGGGGAACACACTCTCCTCACTTATACTGTTCACCTGGTAACATGTCCCGTGTATTTGAAACCATCAGGGGAACACACTCTCCTCACTTATACTGTTCATCTGGTAAAATGTCCCGTGTATATTAAACCATCAGGGGAACACACTCTCCTCACTTATACTGTTCACCTGGTAACATGTCCTGTGTATATTAAACCATCAGGGGAACACACTCTCTTCACTTATACTGTTCACCTGGTAACATGTCCCGTGTATTTGAAACCATCAGGGGAACACACTCTCCTCACTTATACTGTTCATCTGGTAAAATGTCCCGTGTATATTAAACCATCAGGGGAACACACTCTCCTCACTTATACTGTTCACCTGGTAACATGTCCTGTGTATATTAAACCATCAGGGGAACACACTCTCTTCACTTATACTGTTCACCTGGAAACATGTCCCGTGTATATGAAACCATCAGGGGAACACACTCTCCTCACTTATACTGTTCACCTGGAAACATGTCCCGTGTATATGAAACCATCAGGGGAACACATTCTCCTCACTTAAACTGTTCACCTGGTGACCTATCCCGTGTATATTAAACCATCAGAGGAACACACTCTGCTCACTCATACTGTTCACCAGGTGACATGTCCCGTGAATATTAAACCATCAGGGGAAAGCACTCTTCTCACTTATACTGTTCACCTGGTAACATGTCCCGTGTGCATTAAACCATCAGTGGAACACTCTCTCCTCACTTATACTGTTCACCTGGTAACATGTCCTGTGTGCATTAAACCATCAGTGGAACACTCTCTCCTCACTTATACTGTTCACCTGGAAACATGTCCCGTGAATATTAAACCATCAGGGGAAAGCACTCTCCTCACTTATACTGTTCACCTGGTAACATGTCCCGTGTGCATTAAACCATCAGTGGAACACTCTCTCCTCACTTATACTGTTCACCTGGTGACATGTCCCGTGTATATTAAACAATCAGGGGAACACACTCTCCTTACATATACTGTTCACCTTGTCACATGTCCCGTGTGCATTAAACAATCAGGGAAACACTCTCTCCTCACATATACTGTTCACCTGGTAACATGTCCTGTGTGCATTAAATCATCAGGGGAACACACTCTCCTCACTTATACAGTTCACTTGGTGAAATGTCCCGTGTGCATTAAACCATCAGTGGAACACTCTCTCCTCACTTATACTGTTCACCTGGTAACATGTCCCGTGTGCATTAAACCATCAGTGGAACACTCTCTCCTCACTTATACTGTTCACCTGGTAACATGTCCTGTTTGCATTAAATCATCAGGGGAACACACTCTCCTCACTTATACTGTTCACCTGGTAACATGTCCCGTGCATATTAAACCATCAGGGGAACACGCTCTCCTCACTTAGACTGTTCATCTGGTAACATGTCCAGTGAATATTAAACCATCAGGGGAACACATTCTCCTCACTTATCCTGTTCACCTGGTGACATGTCCCGTGTTTATTAAACAATCAGGGGAATTCACTCCCCTCACTTATACTGTTCACCTGGTAACATGTCCCGTGCGTGTTAAATCATCAGAGGAACACACTCTCCTCACTTATACTGTTCACTTGGTTACATGTCCCGTGCATATTAAACCATCAGGGGAACACACTCTCCTCACTTATACTGTTCACCTGCGGAAATGTCCCATCAGTATTAAACCATCAGGGGAACACAATCTCCTCATTATACTGTTCACCTGGTAACATGTCCCGTGTGTATTAAACAATCAGGGGAACTCACTCTCCTCACTTATACTGTTCATCTGGTAACATGTCCCGTGTGTATTAAACAATCAAGGGAACACACTCTCCTCACTTATACTGTTCACCTGGTAACATGTCCCGTGCGTATTAAACAATCAGGGGAACACACTCTCCTCACTTGTATTGTTCACCTGGTAACATGTCCTGTGTATATTAAACCATCAGGGGAACACATTCTCCTCACTTATACTGTTCACCTGGTAACATGTCCCGTGTGTATTAAACAATCAAGGGAACACACTCTCCTCACTTATACTGTTCACCTGGCAACATGTCCCGTGAGTATTAAACAATCAGGGGAACACACTCTCCTCACTTATACTGTTCACCTGGTAACATGTCCCGTGCGTATTAAATCATCAGAGGAACACACTCTCCTCACTTATACTGTTCACCTGGTAACATGTCCCGTGTGTATTAAACAATCAGGGGAACTCACTCTCCTCACTTATACTGTTCATCTGGTGGCATGTCTCGTCAGTATTAAACCATAAGGGGAAGACACTCCCCTCACTTATACAGTTCACCTGGTAACATGTCCCGTGTGTATTAAACAATCAAGGGAACACACTCTCCTCACTTATACTGTTCACCTGGTAACATGTCCCGTGCGTATTAAACAATCAGGGGAACACACTCTCCTCACTTATATTGTTCACCTGGTAACATGTCCTGTGTATATTAAACCATCAGGGGAACACATTCTCCTCACTTATACTGTTCACCTGGTAACATGTCCCGTGTGTATTAAACAATCAAGGGAACACACTCTCCTCACTTATACTGTTCACCTGGCAACATGTCCCGTGAGTATTAAACAATCAGGGGAACACACTCTCCTCACTTATACTGTTCACCTGGTAACATGTCCCGTGAATTTGAAACCATCAGGGGAACACACTCTCCTCACTTATACTGTTCATCTGGTAAAATGTCCCGTGTATATTAAACCATCAGGGGAACACACTCTCCTCACTTATACTGTTCACCTGGTAACATGTCCTGTGTATATTAAACCATCAGGGGAACACACTCTCTTCACTTATACTGTTCACCTGGTAACATGTCCCGTGTATTTGAAACCATCAGGGGAACACACTCTCCTCACTTATACTGTTCATCTGGTAAAATGTCCCGTGTATATTAAACCATCAGGGGAACACACTCTCCTCACTTATACTGTTCACCTGGTAACATGTCCTGTGTATATTAAACCATCAGGGGAACACACTCTCTTCACTTATACTGTTCACCTGGAAACATGTCCCGTGTATATGAAACCATCAGGGGAACACACTCTCCTCACTTATACTGTTCACCTGGTAACATGTCCCGTGCGTATTAAACAAGCAGGGGAACACACTCTCCTCACTGAAATTGTTCACCTGGTAACACGTCCCGTGTATATTAAACCATCAGAGGAACACACTCTGCTCACTCATACTGTTCACCAGGTGACATGTCCCGTGAATATTAAACCATCAGGGGAAAGCACTCTCCTCACTTATACTGTTCACCTGGTAACATGTCCCGTGTGCATTAAACCATCAGTGGAACACTCTCTCCTCACTTATACTGTTCACCTGGTAACATGTCCTGTGTGCATTAAACCATCAGTGGAACACTCTCTCCTCACTTATACTGTTCACCTGGTAACATGTCCCGTGAATATTAAACCATCAGGGGAAAGCACTCTCCTCACTTATACTGTTCACCTGGTAACATGTCCCGTGTGCATTAAACCATCAGTGGAACACTCTCTCCTCACTTATACTGTTCACCTGGTAACATGTCCTGTGTGCATTAAATCATCAGGGGAACACACTCTCCTCACTTATACAGTTCACTTGGTGAAATGTCCCGTGTGCATTAAACCATCAGTGGAACACTCTCTCCTCACTTATACTGTTCACCTGGTAACATGTCCCGTGTGCATTAAACCATCAGTGGAACACTCTCTCCTCACTTATACTGTTCACCTGGTAACATGTCCTGTTTGCATTAAATCATCAGGGGAACACTCTCTCCTCACTTATACTGTTCACCTGGTAACATGTCCCGTGCATATTAAACCATCAGGGGAACACGCTCTCCTCACTTAGACTGTTCATCTGGTAACATGTCCAGTGAATATTAAACCATCAGGGGAACACATTCTCCTCACTTATCCTGTTCACCTGGTGACATGTCCCGTGTTTATTAAACAATCAGGGGAATTCACTCCCCTCACTTATACTGTTCACCTGGTAACATGTCCCGTGCGTGTTAAATCATCAGAGGAACACACTCTCCTCACTTATACTGTTCACTTGGTTACATGTCCCGTGCATATTAAACCATCAGGGGAACACACTCTCCTCACTTATACTGTTCACCTGCGGAAATGTCCCATCAGTATTAAACCATCAGGGGAACACAATCTCCTCATTATACTGTTCACCTGGTAACATGTCCCGTGTGTATTAAACAATCAGGGGAACTCACTCTCCTCACTTATACTGTTCATCTGGTAACATGTCCCGTGTGTATTAAACAATCAAGGGAACACACTCTCCTCACTTATACTGTTCACCTGGTAACATGTCCCGTGCGTATTAAACAATCAGGGGAACACACTCTCCTCACTTATATTGTTCACCTGGTAACATGTCCTGTGTATATTAAACCATCAGGGGAACACATTCTCCTCACTTATACTGTTCACCTGGTAACATGTCCCGTGTGTATTAAACAATCAAGGGAACACACTCTCCTCTCTTGTACTGTTCACCTGGCAACATGTCCTGTGTATATTAAACCATCAGGGGAACACACTCTCCTCACTTATACTGTTCACCTGGCAACATGTCCCGTGAGTATTAAACAATCAAGGGAACACACTCTCCTCACTTATATTGTTCACCTGGTAACATGTCCCGTGTATATTAAACCATCTGGGGAATACAGTCTCCTCACTTATACAGTTCACCTGGTAACATGTCCCGTGTATATTAAACCATCAGGGGAACACACTATCCTCACTTATACTGTTCACCTGGTAACATGTCCCGTGTGTATTAAACAATCAAGGGAACACACTCTCCTCACTTATACTGTTCACCTGGCAACATGTCCCGTGAGTATTAAACAATCAGGGGAACACACTCTCCTCACTTATACTGTTCACCTGGTAACATGTCCCGTGTGTATTAAACAATCAAGGGAACACACTCTCCTCACTTATACTGTTCACCTGGTAACATGTCCCGTGTATATTAAACCATCAGGGGAACACATTCTCCTCACTTATACTGTTCACCTGGTAACATGTCCCGTGTGTATTAAACAATCAAGGGAACACACTCTCCTCACTTATACTGTTCACCTGGCAACATGTCCCGTGAGTATTAAACAATCAGGGGAACACAATCTCCTCACTTATACTGTTCACCTGGTAACATGTCCCGAGTGTATTAAACAATCAAGGGAACACACTCTCCTCACTTATATTGTTCACCTGGTAACATGTCCTTTGTATATTAAACCATCAGGGGAATACAGTCTCCTCACTTATACAGTTCACCTGGTAACATGTCCCGTGTATATTAAACCATCAGGGGAATACAGTCTCCTCACTTATACTGTTCACCTGGTAACATGTCCCGTGTGTATTAAACAATCAGGGGAACAAACTCTCCTCACTTATACTGTTCACCAGGTGACATGTCCCGTGCGTGTTAAACCATCAGGGGAACACACTCTCCTCACTTATATTGTTCACCTGGTAACATGTCCTGTGTATATTAAACCATCAGGGGAACACATTCTCCTCACTTATACTGTTCACCTGGTAACATGTCCCGTGTGTATTAAACAATCAAGGGAACACACTCTCCTCACTTTTACTGTTCACCTGGCAACATGTCCCGTGAGTATTAAACAATCAGGGGAACACACTCTCCTCACTTATACTGTTCACCTGGTAACATGTCCCGAGTGTATTAAACAATCAAGGGAACACACTCTCCTCACTTATATTGTTCACCTGGTAACATGTCCCGTGTATATTAAACCATCAGGGGAATACAGTCTCCTCACTTATACAGTTCACCTGGTAACATGTCCCGTGTATATTAAACCATCAGGGGAACACACTATCCTCACTTATACTGTTCACCTGGTAACATGTCCCGTGTGTATTAAACAATCAAGGGAACACACTCTCCTCACTTATACTGTTCACCTGGCAACATGTCCCGTGAGTATTAAACAATCAGGGGAACACACTCTAATCACTTATACTGTTCACCTGGTAACATGTCCCGTGTAAATTAAACCATCAGGGGAACACATTCTCCTCACTTATACTGTTCACCTGGTAACATGTCCCGTGTGTATTAAACAATCAAGGGAACACACTCTAATCACTTATACTGTTCACCTGGTAACATGTCCCGTGTATATTAAACCATCAGGGGAACACATTCTCCTCACTTATACTGTTCACCTGGTAACATGTCCCGTGTGTATTAAACAATCAAGGGAACACACTCTCCTCACTTATACTGTTCACCTGGTAACATGTCCCGAGTGTATTAAACATTCAGGGGAACAAACTCTCCTCACTTATACTGTTCACCTGGTAACATGTCCCGTGTGTATTAAACAAGCAGGGGAACACACTCTCCTCACTTATATTGTTCACCTGGTAACATGTCCTGTGTATATTAAACATTCAGGGGAACAAACTCTCCTCACTTATACAGTTCACCTGGTAACATGTCCCATGTGTATTAAACATTCAGGGGAACAAACTCTCCTCACTTATACTGTTCACCTGGTAACATGTCCCGTGTGTATTAAACAAGCAGGGGAACACACTCTCCTCACTTATATTGTTCACCTGGTAACATGTCCTGTGTATATTAAACCATCAGGGGAACACATTCTCCTCACTTAAACTGTTCACCTGGTGACCTATCCCGTGTATATTAAACCATCAGGGGAACACACTCTCCTCACTTATACTGTTCACCTGGTAACATGTCCCGTGAATATTAAACCATCAGGGGAAAGCACTCTCCTCACTTATACTGTTCACCTGGTAACATGTCCCGTGTGCATTAAACCATCAGTGGAACACTCTCTCCTCACTTATACTGTTCACCTGGTAACATGTCCTGTGTGCATTAAATCATCAGGAGAACACACTCTCCTCACTTATACAGTTCACTTGGTGAAATGTCCCGTGCGTATTAAACCATCAGGGGAACACGCTCTCCTCACTTATACTGTTCACCTGGTAACATGTCCCGTGCATATTAAACCATCAGGGGAACACGCTCTCCTCACTTAGACAGTTCATCTGGTAACATGTCCAGTGAATATTAAACCATCAGGGGAACACATTCTCCTCACTTATCCTGTTCACCTGGTAACATGTCCCGTGTGTATTAAACAATCAGGGGAATTCACTCCCCTCACTTATACTGTTCACCTGGTAACATGTCCCGTGCGTGTTAAATCATCAGAGGAACACACTCTCCTCACTTATACTGTTCACTTGGTTACATGTCCCGTGCATATTAAACCATCAGGGGAACACACTCTCCTCACTTATACTGTTCACCTGCGGAAATGTCCCATCAGTATTAAACCATCAGGGGAACACACTCTCCTCACTTATACTGTTCACCTGGTGGCATGTCTCGTCAGTATTAAACCATAAGGGGAAGACACTCTCCTCACTTATACAGTTCACCTGGTAACATGTCCCGTGTGTATTAAACAATCAAGGGAACACACTCTCCTCACTTATACTGTTCACCTGGTAACATGTCCCGTGCGTATTAAACAATCAGGGGAACACACTCTCCTCACTTATATTGTTCACCTGGTAACATGTCCTGTGTATATTAAACAATCAAGGGAACACACTCTCCTCACTTATACTGTTCACCTGGCAACATGTCCCGTGAGTATTAAACAATCAGGGGAACACCCTCTCCTCACTTATACTGTTCACCTGGTAACATGTCCCGTGTATTTGAAACCATCAGGGGAACACACTCTCCTCACTTATACTGTTCATCTGGTAAAATGTCCCGTGTATATTAAACCATCAGGGGAACACACTCTCTTCACTTATACTGTTCACCTGGTAACATGTCCCGTGTATTTGAAACCATCAGGGGAACACACTCTCCACACTTATACTGTTCATCTGGTAAAATGTCCCGTGTATATTAAACCATCAGGGGAACACACTCTCCTCACTTATACTGTTCACCTGGTAACATGTCCTGTGTATATTAAACCATCAGGGGAACACACTCTCTTCACTTATACTGTTCACCTGGAAACATGTCCCGTGTATATGAAACCATCAGGGGAACACACTCTCCTCACTTATACTGTTCACCTGGTAACATGTCCCGTGCGTATTAAACCATCAGGGGAACACATTCTCCTCACTTAAACTGTTCACCTGGTAACATGTCCCGTGTATATTAAACCATCAGAGGAACACACTCTGCTCACTCATACTGTTCACCAGGTGACATGTCCCGTGCGTGTTAAACCATCAGGGGAACACACTCTCCTCACTTATACTGTTCACCTGGTAGCATGTTCCGTGAATATTAAACCATCAGGGGAAAGCACTCGCCTCACTTATACTGTTCACCTGGTAACATGTCCCGTGTGCATTAAACCATCAGTGGAACACTCTCTCCTCACTTATACTGTTCACCTGGTAACATGTCCTGTGTGCATTAAATCATCAGGGGAACACACTCTCCTCACTTATACAGTTCACTTGGTGAAATGTCCCGTGTGCATTAAACCATCAGTGGAACACTCTCTCCTCACTTATACTGTTCACCTGGTAACATGTCCCGTGTGCATTAAACCATCAGTGGAACACTCTCTCCTCACTTATACTGTTCACCTGGTAACATGTCCTGTGTGCATTAAATCATCAGGGGAACACACTCTCCTCACTTATACTGTTCACCTGGTAACATGTCCCGTGCATATTAAACCATCAGGGGAACACGCTCTCCTCACTTAGACTGTTCATCTGGTAACATGTCCAGTGAATATTAAACCAGCAGGGGAACACATTCTCCTCACTTATCCTGTTCACCTGGTGACATGTCCCGTGTTTATTAAACAATCAGGGGAATTCACTCCCCTCACTTATACTGCTCACCTGGTAACATGTCCCGTGCGTGTTAAATCATCAGAGGAACACACTCTCCTCACTTATACTGTTCACTTGGTTACATGTCCCGTGCATATTAAACCATCAGGGGAACACACTCTCCTCACTTATACTGTTCACCTGCGGAAATGTCCCATCAGTATTAAACCATCAGGGGAACACAATCTCCTCACTTATACTGTTCACCTGGTAACATGTCCCGTGTGTATTAAACAATCAGGGGAACTCACTCTCCTCACTTATACTGTTCATCTGGTAACATGTCCCGTGTGTATTAAACAATCAAGGGAACACACTCTCCTCACTTATACTGTTCACCTGGTAACATGTCCCGTGCGTATTAAACAATCAGGGGAACACACTCTCCTCACTTATATTGTTCACCTGGTAACATGTCCTGCGAGTATTAAACAATCAGGGGAACACACTCTCCTCACTTATATTGTTCACCTGGTAACATGTCCTGTGTATATTAAACCATCAGGGGAACACATTCTCCTCACTTATACTGTTCACCTGGTAACATGTCCCGTGTGTATTAAACAATCAAGGGAACACACTCTCCTCACTTATACTGTTCACCTGGCAACATGTCCCGTGAGTATTAAACAATCAGGGGAACACACTCTCCTCACTTATACTGTTCACCTGGTAACATGTCCCGAGTGTATTAAACAATCAAGGGAACACACTCTCCTCACTTATATTGTTCACCTGGTAACATGTCCCGTGTATATTAAACCATCAGGGGAATACAGTCTCCTCACTTATACAGTTCACCTGGTAACATGTACCGTGTATATTAAACCATCAGGGGAACACACTATCCTCACTTATACTATTCACCTGGTAACATGTCCCGTGTGTATTAAACAATCAAGGGAACACACTCTCCTCACTTATACTGTTCACCTGGCAACATGTCCCGTGAGTATTAAACAATCAGGGGAACACACTCTCCTCACTTATACTGTTCACCTGGTAACATGTCCCGTGTGTATTAAACAATCAAGGGAACACACTCTCCTCACTTATACTGTTCACCTGGTAACATGTCCCGTGTATATTAAACCATCAGGGGAACACATTCTCCTCACTTATACTGTTCACCTGGTAACATGTCCCGTGTGTATTAAACAATCAAGGGAACACACTCTCCTCACTTATACTGTTCACCTGGTAACATGTCCCGAGTGTATTAAACAATCAAGGGAACACACTCTCCTCACTTATATTGTTCACCTGGTAACATGTCCCGTGTATATTAAACCATCAGGGGAATACAGTCTCCTCACTTATACAGTTCACCTGGTAACATGTCCCGTGTATATTAAACCATCAGGGGAACACACTATCCTCACTTATACTGTTCACCTGGTAACATGTCCCGTGTGTATTAAACAATCAAGGGAACACACTCTCCTCACTTATACTGTTCACCTGGCAACATGTCCCGTGAGTATTAAAGAATCAGGGGAACACACTCTAATCACTTATACTGTTCACCTGGTAACATGTCCCGTGTATATTAAACCATCAGGGGAACACATTCTCCTCACTTATACTGTTCACCTGGTAACATGTCCCGTGTGTATTAAACAATCAAGGGAACACACTCTAATCACTTATACTGTTCACCTGGTAACATGTCCCGTGTATAATAAACCATCAGGGGAACACATTCTCCTCACTTATACTGTTCACCTGGTAACATGTCCCGTGTGTATTAAACAATCAAGGGAACACACTCTCCTCACATATTCTGTTCACCTGGCAACATGTCCCGTGAGTATTAAACCATCAGGGGAATACAGTCTCCTCACTTATACAGTTCACCTGGTAACATGTCCCGTGTATATTAAACCATCAGGGGAATACAGTCTCCTCACTTATACTGTTCACCTGGTAACATGTCCCGTGTGTATTAAACAATCAGGGGAACAAACTCTCCTCACTTATACTGTTCACCAGGTGACATGTCCCGTGCGTGTTAAACCATCAGGGGAACATACACTCCTCACTTATACTGTTCACCTGGCAACATGTCCCGTCAGTATTAAACAATCAGGGGAAAACACTCTCCTCACTTATACTGTTCACCTGGTGACATGTCCCGTGTGTATTAAACAATCAGGGGAACACACTCTCCGCAATTATACTGTTCACCTGGTGACATGTCCCGTGTATATTAAACCATCAGAGGAACACACTCTCCTCACTTATACTGTTCACCAGGTGACATGTCCCGTGCGTGTTAAACCATCAGGGGAACACACTCTCCTCACTTATACTGTTCACCTGGTAACATGTCCCGAGTGTTTTCAACAATCAAGGGTACACACTCTCCTCACTTATATTGTTCACCGGGTAACATGTCCCGTGTATATTAAACCATCAGGGGAATACAGTCTCCTCACTTATACTGTTCACCTGGTAACATGTCCCGTGTATATTAAACCATCAGGGGAACACACTATCCTCACTTATACTGTTCACCTGGTAACATGTCCCGTGTGTAATAAACAATCAGGGGAACACACTCTCCTCACTTATACTGTTCACCTGGTAACATGCCCCGTGCGTGTTAAACCATCAGGGGAACACACTCTCCTCTCTTATACTGTTCACCTGGCAACATGTCCCGTGAGTATTAAACAATCAGGGGAACACACTCTCCGCACTTATACTGTTCACCTGGTGACATGTCCCGTGTATATTAAACCATCAGAGGAACACACTCTCCTCACTTATACTGTTCACCAGGTGACATGTCCCTTGCGTGTTAAACCATCAGGGGAACACACTCTCCTCACTTATACTGTTCACCTGGTAACATGTCCCGTGTGCATTAAACCATCAGTGGAACACTCTCTCCTCACTTATACTGTTCACCTGGTAACATGTCGTGTGTGCATTAAACCATCAGGGGAACACACTCTCCTCACTTTCCCTGTTCAGCTGGTAACATGTCCAGTGCATATTAAACCATCAGGGGAACACGCTCTCCTCACTTAGACTGTTCATCTGGTAACATGTCCAGTGAATATTAAACCATCAGGGGAACACATTCTCCTCACTTATCCTGTTCACCTGGTGACATGTCCCGTGTGTATTAAACAATCAGGGGAATTCACTCCCGTCACTTATACTGTTCACCTGGTATCATGTCGTGTGTATATTAAACCATCAGGGGAACACACTCTCCTCACTTATACTGTTCACCTGTTGACATGTCCCGTGTGCATTAAACCATCAGGGAAACACACTCTCCTCACTATTCTGTTCACCTGGTAACATGTCCTGTGTGTATTAAACCATCAGGGGAAAACACTCTCCTCACTATTCTGTTCACCTGGTAACATGTCCCGTGCGTATTAAACCATCAGGGGAACACACTCTCCTCACTTATACTGTTCACCTGGTGACATGTCCCGTGTCTATTAAACCATCAGGGGAACACACTCTCCTCACTTATACTGTTCACCTGGTAACATGTCCGGTGTATATTAAATAATCAGGGGAACACACTCTCCTCACTTATACTGTTCACCTGGTAACATGTCCCGTGTGCATTAAACAATCAGGGAAACACTCTCTCCTCACATATACTGTTCACCTGGTGACATGTCCCGTGCGTATTAAACAATCAGGGGAAAACACTCTCCTCACTATTCTGTTCACCTGGTAACATGTCCTGCGTGTATTAAACCATCAGGGGAACACACTCTATTCACTTATACTGTTCACCTGGTAACATGTCCCGTGTATATGAAACCATCAGGGGAACACACTCTCCTCACTTATACTGTTCATCTGGTAAAATGTCCCGTGTATATTAAACCATCAGGGGAACACACTCTCCTCACTTATACTGTTCACCTGGTAACATGTCCTGTGTATATTAAACCATCAGGGGAACACACTCTCTTCACTTATACTGTTCACCTGGAAACATGTCCCGTGTATATGAAACCATCAGGGGAACACACTCTCCTCACTTATACTGTTCACCTGGTAACATGTCCCGTGCGTATTAAACAATCAGGGGAACACACTCTCCTCACTTATACTGTTCACCTGGTAACATGTCCTGTGTATATTAAACCATCAGGGGAACACATTCTCCTCACTTATACTGTTCACCTGGTAACATGTCCCGTGTATATTAAACCATCAGGGGAACACACTCTCCTCACTTATATTGTTCACCTGGTAACATGTCCTGTGTATATTAAACCATCAGGGGAACACATTCTCCTCACTTATACTGTTCACCTGGTAACATGTCCTGTGTATATGAAACCATCAGGGGAACACACTCTCCTCACTTATACTGTTCACCTGGTAACATGTCCCGTGCGTATTAAACAATCAGGGGAACACACTCTCCTCACTTATATTGTTCACCTGGTAACATGTCCTGTGTATATTAAACCATCAGGGGAACACATTCTCCTCACTTATACTGTTCACCTGGTAACATGTCCCGTGTATATTAAACCATCAGGGGAACACACTCTCCTCACTTATATTGTTCACCTGGTAACATGTCCTGTGTATATTAAACCATCAGGGGAACACATTCTCCTCACTTATACTGTTCACCTGGTAACATGTCCTGTGTATATTAAACCATCAGGGGAACACACTCTCCTCACTTATACTGTTCACCTGGTGACATGTCCCGTGTCTATTAAACCATCAGGGGAACACACTCTCCTCACTTATACTGTTCACCTGGTAACATGTCCGGTGTATATTAAACAATCAGGGGAACACACTCTCCTTACTTATACTGTTCACCTTGTCACATGTCCCGTGTGCATTAAACAATCAGGGAAACACTCTCTCCTCACATATACTGTTCACCTGGTAACATGTCCCGTGCGTATTAAACAATCAGGGGAACACACTCTCCTCACTTATACTGTTCACCTGGTAACATGTCCCATGTGTATTAAACAATCAGGGGAACACCCTCTCCTCACTTATACTGTTCACCTGGTAACATGTCCTGTCTACATTAAACCATCAGGGGAACACACTCTCCTCACTTCTACTGTTCACCTGGTAACATGTCCCAGCGTATTAAACAATCAGGGGAAAACACTCTCCTCACTATTCTGTTCACCTGGTAACATGTCCCGTGTGAATTAAACAATCAGGGGAACACAATCTCCTCACTTATACTGCTCACCTGGTAACATGTCCCGTGTATTTGAAACCATCAGGGGAACACACTCTCCTCACTTATACTGTTCATCTGGTAAAATGTCCCGTGTATATTAAACCATCAGGGGAACACACTCTCCTCACTTATACTGTTCACCTGGTAACATGTCTTGTGTATATTAAACCATCAGTGGAACACACTCTCTTCACTTATACTGTTCACCTGGAAACATGTCCCGTGTATATGAAACCATCAGGGGAACACACTCTCCTCACTTATACTGTTCACCTGGTAACATGTCCCGTGCGTATTAAACAATCAGGGGAACACACTCTCCTCACTTATATTGTTCACCTGGTAACATGTCCTGTGTATATTAAACCATCAGGGGAACACATTCTCCTCACTTATACTGTTCACCTGGTAACATGTCCCGTGTGTATTAAACAATCAGGGGAACACACTCTCCTCACTTATAATGTTCACCTGGTAACATGTCCCGTGCGTGTTAAATCATCAGACGAACACACTCTCCTCACTTATACTGTTCACTTGGTTACATGTCCCGTGCATATTAAACCATCATGGGAACACACTCTCCTCACTTATACTGTTCACCTGCGGAAATGTCCCATCAGTATTAAACCATCAGGGGAACACAATCTCCTCACTTATACAGTTCACCTGGTAACATGTCCCGTGTGTATTAAACAATCAGGGGAACACACTCCCCTCACTTATACTGTTCACCTGGTAACATGTCCCGTGTGTATTAAACCATCAGGGGAACACACTCTCCTCACTTATACTGTTCACCTGGCAACATGTCCCGTGAGTATTAAACAATCAGGGGAACACACTCTCCTCACTTATACTGTTCACCTGGTAACATGTCCCGTGAATATTAAACCATCAGGGGAAAGCACTCTCCTCACTTATACTGTTCACCTGGTAACATGTCCCGTGTGCATTAAACCATCAGTGGAACACTCTCTCCTCACTTATACTGTTCACCTGGTAACATGTCCCGTGTGCATTAAACCATCAGTGGAACAATCTCTCCTCACTTATACTGTTCACCTGGTAACATGTCCTGTGTGCATTAAATCATCAGGGGAACACACTCTCCTCACTCATACAGTTCACTTGGTGAAATGTCCCGTGCGTATTAAACCATCAGGGGAACACACTCTCCTCACTTTCCCTGTTCAGCTGGTAACATGTCCCGTGTATATTAAACAATCAGGGGAACACATTCTCCTCACTTATCCTGTTCACCTGGTGACATGTCCCGTGTGTATTAAACCATCAGGGGAACACACTCTCCTCACTTATACTGTTCACCTGGTAACATGTCCCGTGTATATTAAACCATCAGGGGAACACACTCTCCTCACTTATACTGTTCACCTGTTGACATGTCCCGTGTGCATTAAACCATCATGGGAAAACACTCTCCTCACTATTCTGTTCACCTGGTAACATGTCCCGTGAGTATTAAACAATCAGGGGAACACACTCTCCTCACTTATACTGTTCACCTGGTAACATGTCCCGACTGTATTAAATAATCAAGGGAACACACTCTCCTCACTTATATTGTTCACCTGGTAACATGTCCCGTGTATATTAAACCATCAGGGGAACACACTATCCTCACTTATACTGTTCACCTGGTAACATGTCCCGTGTGTGTTAAACCATCAGGGGAACAAACTCTCCTCACTTATACTGTTCACCAGGTGACATGTCCCGTGTGTAATAAACAATCAGGGGAACACACTCTCCTCACTTATACTGTTCACCTGGTAACATGTCCCGTGCGTGTTAAACCATCAGGGGAACACACTCTCCTCACTTATACTGTTCACCTGGCAACATGTCCCGTGAGTATTAAACAATCAGGGGAACACACTCTCCTCTTTTATACTGTTCACCTGGTGACATGTCCCGTGTGTATTAAACCATCAGAGGAACACACTCTCCTCACTTATACTGATCTCCAGGTGACATGTCCCGTGCGTGTTAAACCATCAGGGGAACACACTCTCCTCACTTATACTGTTCACCTGGTAACATGTCCCGTGAATATTGAACCATCAGGGGAAAGCACTCTCCTCACTTATACTGTTCACCTGGTAACATGTCCCATGTGCATTAAACCATCAGTGGAACACTCTCTCCTCACTTATACTGTTCACCTGGTAACATGTCCCGTGTGCATTAAACCATCAGTGGAACACTCTCTCCTCACTTATACAGTTCACTTAGTGAAATGTCCCGTGCGTATTAAACCATCAGGGGAACACACTCTCCTCACTTTCCCTGTTCAGATGGTAACATGTCCCGTGCATATTAAACCATCAGGGGAACACGCTCTCCTCACTTATCCTGTTCACCCGGTGACATGTCCGTGTGTATTAAACAATCAGGGGAATTCACTCCCCTCACTTATACTGTTCACCTGGTATCATGTCGTGTGTATATTAAACCATCAGGGGAACACACTCTCCTCACTTATACTGTTCACCTGCTAACATGTCCTGTGTATATTAAAGAATCAGGGGAACACACTCTCCTCACTTATACTGTTCACCTGGTAACATGTCCTGTGTGCATTAAACAATCAAGGGAACACACTCTCCTCACTTATACTGTTCACCTGGTAACATGTCCCGTGCATTTTAAGCCATCTGGGGAACACACTCTCCTCACTTATACTGTTCACCTGGTAACATGTCCTGTGTGTATTAAACAATCAAGGGAACACACTCTCCTCACTTATACTGTTCACCTGGTAACATGTCCCGTGCATTTTAAGCCATCTGGGGAACAGACTCTCCTCACTTATACTGTTCACCTGTTAACATGTCCCTTGCGCATTAAACCATCAGGGGAACACACTCTCCTCACTATTCTGTTCACCTGGTAACATGGCCCGTGTGTATTAAACAATCAGGGGAACACACTCTCCTCACTTATACTGTTCACCTGGTAACATGTCCCGTGAGTTTTAAACCATCAGGGGAACACACTCTCCTCACTTATACTGTTCACTTGGTGACATGTCCCGTGTTTATTAAACAATCAAGGGAACACACTCTCCTCACTTATACTGTTCACCTGGCAACATGTCCCGTGTGTATTAAACCATCAGGGGAACACATTCTCCTCACTTATATTGTTCACCTTGTAACATGTCGCGTGTATAGTAAACAATCAGGGGAACACAGTCTCCTCACTTATACTGTTCACCTGGTGACATGTCCCGTGTATATTACACCATCAGGGGAACACACTCTCCTCACTTATAATGTTCACCTTGTAACATGTCGCGAATATAGTAAACAATCAGGGGAACACAGTCTCCTCACTTATACTGTTCACCTGGTGACATGTCCCGTGTGGATTAAACAATCAGGGGAACACACTCTCCTCACTTATACTGTTCACCTGGTAACATGTCCCGTGTATATTAAACCATCAGGGGAACACACTCTCCTGTCTTATACTGTTCACCTGGTAACATGTCCCGTGTGTATTAAACAATCAGGGGAACACACTCTCCTCACTTATACTGTTCACCTGGTAACATGTCCCGTGTATATTACACCATCAGGGGAACACACTCTCCTCACTTATACTGTTCACCTGGTGACATGTCCCGTGCGTATTAAACAATCAGGGGAACACACTCTCCTCACTTAGACTGTTCACGTGGTGACATGTCCGGTGTATATTAAACCATCAGGGGAACACACTCTCCTCACTTATAATGTTCACCTTGTCACATGTCCCGTGTGCATTTAACAATCAGGGGAACACACTCTCCTCACTATTCTGTTCACCTGGTAACATGTCCCGTGTGTATTAAACAATCAGGGGAACACCCTCTCCTCACTTATACTGTTCACCTGGTAACATGTCCTGTGTATATTAAACCATCAGGGGAACACACTCTCTTCACTTATACTGTTCACCTGGTAACATGTCCCATGTATATGAAACCATAATGGTAACACACTCTCCTCACTTCTACTGTTCACCTGGTAACATGTCCCGTGTGCATAAAAAAATCAGGGGAACACACTCTCCTCACTTATACTGTTCATCTGGTAACATGTCCCATGTATATTAAAACATCAGGGGAACACACTCTCCTCACTTATACTGTTCACCTGGTAACATGTCCCGTGTGTATTAATCAATCAGGGGAACACACTCTCCTCACTTATACTGTTCACCTGGTGACATGTCCCGTGTATATTAAACCATCAGGGGAACACACTCTCCTCACTTATACTGTTCACCTGGTAACATGTCCCGTGTGTATTAAACAATCAGGGGAACACACTCTCCTCACTTATACTGTTCACCTGGTAACATGTCCGGTGTGTATTAAACAATCAGGGGAACACACTCTCCTCACTTATACTGTTCACCTGGTAACATGTCCCGTGTGCATTAAACAATCAGGGGAACACACTCTCCTCACTTATACTGTTCACCTGGTAACATGTCCCGTGTGCATTAAACAATCAGGGGAACTCACTCTCCTCACTTATACTGTTCACCTGGTAACATGTCCCGTGTGTATTAAACAATCAGGGGAACACACTCTCCTCACTTATACTGTTCAGCTGGTGACATGTCCCGTGTGTATTAAACAATCAGGGGAACACAGTCTCCTCACTTATACTGTTCACCTGGTGACATGTCCAGTGCGTATTAAACAATCAGGGGAACACATTCTCCTCACTTATACTGTTCACCTGGTAACATGTCCCTTGTGCATTAAACCATCATGGGAAAACACTCTCCTCACTATTCTGTTCACCTGGTAACATGTCCCGTGTGTATTAAACAATCAGGGGAACACACTCTCCTCACTTATACTGTACACCTCTTAACATGTCCTGTGCATATTAAACCATCAGGGGAACACACTCTCTTCACTTATCCTGTTCACCTGGTAACATGTCCCATGTATTTGAAACCATAAGGGGAACACACTCTCCTCACTTATACTGTACACCTGGTGACGTGTCCCGTGTGTATTAAACAATCAGGGTAACACACTCTCCTCACTTATACTTTTCACCTCGTAACATGTCGCGTGTGTATTAAACAATCAGGGGAACAGACTCTCCTCACTTATACTGTTCATCTGTTAACGTGTCCCGTGTATATTAAACCAGCAGGGGAACATACTCTCCTCACTTATACTGTTCACCTGGTGACGTGTCCCGTGTGCATTAAACAATCAGGGGAACACACTCTCCTCACTTATACTGTTCATCTGTTAACATGTCCCTTGCGCATTAAACCATCAGGGGAAAACTCTCTCCTCACCATTCTGTTCACCTGGTAACATGTCCCGTGTATATTAAACCATCAGGGGAACACACTCTCCTCACTTATCCTGTTCACCTGGTGACGTGTCCCGTGTGCATTAAACAATCAGGGTAACACACTCTCCTCACTTATACTGTTCACCTCGTAACATGTCGCGTGTGTATTAAACAATCAGGGGAACAGACTCTCCTCACTTATACTGTTCACCTGGTAACATGTCCCGTGTATATTAAACAATCAGGGGAACACACTCTCCTCACTTACACTGTTCTCCTGGTGACATGTCCCGTGTATATTAAACCATCAGGGGAACACACTCTCCTCACTTATTCTGATCACCTGGTGACATGTCCCGTGTATATTAAACCATCAGGGGAACACACTCTCCTCACATACACTGTTCACCTGGTGACATGTCCCTTGTGTATTAAACAATCAGGGGAACACACTCTCCTCACTTATACTGTTCATCTGGTAACGTGTCCCGTGTACATTAAACCATCAGGGGAACATACTCTCCTCACTTATACTGTTCATTTGGTCATATGTCCCGTCGTTATTAAACCATCAGGGGAACACACTCTCCTCACTTATACTGTTCATCTGGGAACATGTCCCGTGTATATTAAACCATCAGGGGAACACACTCTCCTCACTTATACTGTTCACCTGCTGACATGTCCCGTGTTTATTAAACAATCAGGGGAACACTCTCTCCTCACTTATACTGTTCATCTGGTAACATGTCGCGTGTGTATTAAACAATCAGGGGAACACACTCTCCTCACTTATACTGTTCACCTGGTAACATGTCCCGTGTGTATTAAACCATCAGGGGAACACACTCTCCTCACTTATACTGATCACCTGGTAACCTATCCCGTGTATATTAAACCATCAGGGGAACACACTCTCCTCACTTACACTGTTCACGTGGTAACATGTCCCATGTATATGAAACCATCATGGGAACACACTCTCCTTACTTCTACTGTTCACCTGGTAACATGTCCCGTGTGCATTAAAAAATCAGGGGAACACACTCTCCTCACTTATACTGTTCATCTGGTAACGTGTCCCGTGTATATTAAACCATCAGGGGAACACACTCTCCTCACTTCTTCTGTTCATCTGGTCATATTTCCCGTCGATATTAAACCATAAGGGGAACACACTCTCCTCACTTATAATGTTCACCTTGTCACATGTCCCGTGTGCATTAAACAATCAGTGGAACACAGTCTCCTCACATATACTTTTCACCTAGTGACATGTCCTGTGTATGTTAAACCATCAGGGGAACACTCTCTCCTCACTTATACTCTTCACCAGGTAACATGTCCTAAGTATATTAAACCATCAGGGGAACACACTTTCCTCACTTATACTGTTCACCTGGTAACATGTCCCGTGCATATTAAGCCATCTGGGGAACACACTCTCCTCACTTATACTGTTCACCTGGTGACATGTCCCGTGTATATTAAACAATCAGGGGAACACACTCTCCTCACTTATACTGTTCACCTGGTAACATGTCCCGTGCGTATTAAACAATCAGGGGAACACAATCTCCTCACTTATACTGTTCACCTGGTGACGTGACCCGTGTGTATTAAACAATCAGGGGAACACAGTCTCCTCACTTATACTGTTCACCTGGTAACATGTACCGTGCGTATTAAACAATCAGGGGAACACACTCTCCTCACTTATACTGTTCACCTGGTAACATGTCCCATGTATATGAAACAATCAGGGGAACACAATCTCCTCACTTACACTGTTCACCTTGTGAGATGTCCCGAGTGTATTAAACAATCATGGGAACACACTCTCCTCACTTCCGCTCTTCACCTGGTAACATGTCCCGTGTATATTAAATCATCAGGGCAACACACTCTCCTCACATATACTGTTCACCTGGTAACATGTCTCGTGTTTAATAAACCATCAGGGGAACTCACTCTCCTCACTTAGACTGTTCACCTGGTAACATGTCTCGTGCATATTAAGCCATCTGGGGAACACAATCTGCTCACTTATACTGTTCACCTGGTGACATGTCCTGTGTATATTAAACCATCAGGGGAACACACTCTCCTCACTTATACTCTTCACCAGGTAACATGTCCTGTGTATATTAAACCTTCAGGGGAACACACTCTCCTCACTTATACTGTTCCCCTGGTGACATGTCCCGTGTATATTAAACCATCAGGGGAACACATTCTCCTCACTTATACTGTTCACCTGGTAACATGTCCCTTGTGCATTAAACCATCATGGGAAAACACTCTCCTCACTATTCTGTTCACCTGGTAACATGTCCCGTGTGTATTAAACAATCAGGGGAACACACTCTCCTCACTTATACTGTACACCTCTTAACATGTCCTGTGCATATTAAACCATCAGGGGAACACACTCTCTTCACTTATCCTGTTCGCCTGGTAACATGTCCCATGTATTTGAAACCATCAGGGGAACACACTCTCCTCACTTATACTGTTCACCTGGTAACATGTCCCTTGTATATTAAACTATCAGGGGAGCACACTCTCCTCACTTATACTGTACACCTGGTGACGTGTCCCGTGTGCATTTAGCAATCAGGGTAACACACTCTCCTCACTTATACTGTTCACCTCGTAACATGTCGCGTGTGTATTAAACAATCAGAGGAACAGACTCTCCTCACTTATACTGTTCATCTGGTAACGTGTCCCGTGTATATTAAACCATCAGGGGAACATACTCTCCTCACTTATACTGTTCACCTGGTGACGTGTCCCGTGTGCATTAAACAATCAGGGGAACACACTCTCCTCACTTATACTGTTCATCTGTTAACATGTCCCTTGCGCATTAAACCATCAGTGGAAAACTCTCTCCTCACTATTCTGTTCACCTGGTAACATGGCCCGTGTGTATTAAACAATCAGGGGAACACACTCTCCTCACTTATACTGTTCATCTGGTGACATGTCCCGTGTATATTAAACCATCAGGGGATCACAATCTCCTCACTTATCCTGTTCACCTGGTGACGTGTCCCGTGTGCATTAAACAATCAGGGTAACACACTCTCCTCACTTATACTGTTCACCTCGTAACATGTCGCGTGTGTATTAAACAATCAGGGGAACAGACTCTCCTCACTTATACTGTTCACCTGGTAACATGTCCCGTGTATATTAAACCATCAGGGGAACACACTCTCCTCACTTACACTGTTCTCCTGGTGACATGTCCCGTGTATATTAAACCATCAGGGGAACACACTCTCCTCACTTATTCTGTTCACCTGGTGACATGTCCCTTGTGTATTAAACAATCAGGGGAACACACTCTCCTGACTTATACTGTTCATCTGGTAACGTGTCCCGTGTATATTAAACCATCAGGGGAACATACTCTCCTCACTTATACTGTTCATTTGGTCATATGTCCCGTCGTTATTAAACCATCAGGGGAACACACTCTCCTCACTTATACTGTTCATCTGGGAACATGTCCCGTGTATATTAAACCATCAGGGGAACACACTCTACTCACTTATACTGTTCATCTGGTAACATGTCCCGTGTATATTAAACCATCAGGGGAACACACTCTCCTCACTTATACTGTTCACCTGCTGACATGTCCCGTGTTTATTAAACAATCAGGGGAACACTCTCTCCTCACTTATACTGTTCATCTGGTAACATGTCGCGTGTGTATTAAACAATCAGGGGAACACACTCTCCTCACTTATACTGTTCACCTGGTAACATGTCCCGTGTGTATTAAACCATCAGGGGAACACACTCTCCTCACTTATACTGATCACCTGGTAACCTATCCCGTGTATATTAAACCATCAGGGGAACACACTCTCCTCACTTACACTGTTCACCTGGTAACATGTCCCATGTATATGAAACCATCATGGGAACACACTCTCCTCACTTCCACTGTTCACCTGGTAACATATCCCGTGTGCATTAAAAAATCAGGGGAACACACTCTCCTCACTTATACTGTTCATCTGGTAACGTGTCCCGTGTATATTAAACCATCAGGGGAACACACTCTCCTCACTTCTTCTGTTCATCTGGTCATATGTCCCGTCGATATTAAAACATAAGGGGAACACACTCTCCTCACTTATAATGTTCACCTTGTCACATGTCCCGTGTGCATTAAACAATCAGTGGAACACAGTCTCCTCACATATACTTTTCACCTAGTGACATGTCCTGTGTATATTAAACCATCAGGGGAACACTCTCTCCTCACTTATACTCTTCACCTGGTAACATGTCTCGTGTATAATAAACCATCAGGGGAACTCACTCTCCTCACTTAGACTGTTCACCTGGTAACATGTCCCGTGCGTATTAAACAATCAGGGGAACACAATCTCCTCACTTATACTGTTCACCTGGCAACATGTCCCATGTATATGAAACAATCAGGGGAACACACTCTCCTCACTTATACTGTTCACCTGGTGACGTGACCCGTGTGCATTAAACAATCAGGGGAACACACTCTCCTCACTTATACTGTTCACCTGGTAACATGTCCTGTGCATATTAAACCATCAGGGGAACACACTCTCTTCACTTATCCTGTTCACCTGGGAAGATGTCCCATGTATATGAAACAATCAGGGGAACACAATCTCCTCACTTACACTGTTCACCTGGTGAGATGTCCCGAGTGTATTAAACAATCATGGGAACACACTCTCCTCACTTCCGCTCTTCACCTGGTAACATGTCCCGTGTATATTAAATCATCAGGGCAACACACTCTCCTCACATATACTGTTCACCTGGTAACATGTCTCGTGTTTAATAAACCATCAGGGGAACTCACTCTCCTCACTTAGACTCTTCACCTGGTAACATGTCCCGTGCATATTAAGCCATCTGGGGAACACAATCTGCTCACTTATACTGTTCACCTGGTGACATGTCCTGTGTATATTAAACCATCAGGGGAACACACTCTCCTCACTTATACTCTTCACCAGGTAACATGTCCTGTGTATATTAAACCTTCAGGGGAACACACTCTCCTCACTTATACTGTTCCCCTGGTGACATGTCCCGTGTATATTAAACCATCAGGGGAACACACTCTGCTCACTTATACTGTTCACCTGGTGACATGTCCCGCGTATATTAAACCATCATGGGAACATACTCTCCTCACTTATACTGTTCACCTGGTTACATGTCCCGTGCGTATTAAACCATCAGTGGAACACACTCTCCTCACTTGTACTGTTCACCTGGTAACATGTCCCGTGTGCATTAAACAATCAGGGAACACACTCTCCTCAGTTATTCTGTTCACCTGGTGACATGTCCCGTGTGTATTAAACAATCAGGGGAACACACTCTCCTCACTTATACTGTTCACCTGGTAACATGTCCCATGTATATGAAACAATCAGGGGAACACAATCTCCTCACTTACACTGTTCACCTGGTGAGATGTCCCGAGTGTATTAAACAATCATGGGAACACACTCTCCTCACTTCCGCTCTTCACCTGGTAACATGTCCCGTGTATATTAAATCATCAGGGCAACACACTCTCCTCACATATACTGTTCACCTGGTAACATGTCTCGTGTTTAATAAACCATCAGGGGAACTCACTCTCCTCACTTAGACTGTTCACCTGGTAACATGTCGTGTGTATATTAAACCATCAGGGGAACACACTCTCCTCACTTATACTCTTCACCAGGTAACATGTCCTGTGTATATTAAACCTTCAGGGGAACACACTCTCCTCACTTATACTGTTCCCCTGGTGACATGTCCCGTGTATATTAAACCATCAGGGGAACACACTCTGCTCACTTATACTATTCACCTGGTGACATGTCGTGTGTATATTAAACCATCAGGGGAACACACTCTCCTCACTTATAGTCTTCACCAGGTAACATGTCCTGTGTATATTAAACCTTCAGGGGAACACACTCTCCTCACTTATACTGTTCCCCTGGTGACATGTCCCGTGTATATTAAACCATCAGGGGAACACACTCTGCTCACTTATACTATTCACCTGGTGACATGTCCCGTGCGTATTAAACCATCAGTGGAACACACTCTCCTCACTTGTACTGTTCACCTGGTAACATGTCCCGTGTGCATTAAACAATCAGGGAACACACTCTCCTCAGTTATTCTGTTCACCTGGTGACATGTCCCGTGTGTATTAAACAATCAGGGGAACACACTCTCCTCACTTATACTGTTCACCTGGTAACATGTCCCGTGTGCATTAAACCATCATGGGAAAACACTCTCCTCACTATTCTGTTCATCTAGTAACATGTCCCGTGTGTATTAAACAATCAGGGGAACACACTCTCCTCACTTATACTGTTCACCTGGTAACATGTCCCATGTATATGAAACCATCAGGGGAACACACTCTCCTCACTTATACTGTTCACCTGGTATCATGTCCCGTGTACATTAAACCATCAGGGGAACACACTCTCCTCACTTATACTGTTCACCAGGTAACATGTCCCGTGTATATGAAACCATCATGGGAACACACTCTCCTCACTTCTAATGTTCAACTGGTAACATGTCCCGTGCGTATTAAACAATCAGGGGAACACACTCTCCTCACTTATACTGTTTACCTGGTAACATGTCCCGTGTGCATTAAACCATCATGGGAAAACACTCTCCTCACTATGCTGTTCATCTAGTAACATGTCCCGTGTGTATTAAACAATCAGGGGAACACACTCTCCTCACTTATACTGTTCACCTGGTAACATGTCCCATGTATATGAAACCATCAGGGGAACACACTCTCCTCACTTATACTGTTCACCTGGTAACATGTCCCGTGTACATTAAACCATCAGGGGAACACACTCTCCTCACTTATACTGTTCACCTGGTAACATGTCCTGTGTATATTAAACCATCAGGGGAACACACTCTCTTCACTTATACTGTTCACCTGGTAACATGTCCTGTGTACATGAAACCATCATGGGAACACACTCTCTTCACTTATACTGTTCACCTGGTAACATGTCCCGTGTGTATTAAACAATCAGGGTAACACACTCTCCTCAATTATACTGTTCACCTGGTAACATGTCCCGTGTATATTAAACCATCAGGGGAACACACTCTCCTCACTTATACTGTTCACCTGGTAACATGTCCCGTGTATGTTAAACCATCAGGGGAATACACTCTACTCACTTATACTGTTCACCTGGTGACATTTCCCGTGTATATTAAACCATCAGGGGAAGACACTCTCCTCACTTATAATGTTCACCTGGTAATATGTTCTGTGTATATTAAACAATCAGGGGAACACCCTCTCCTCACTTATACTGTTCACCTGGTAACATGTCCCGTGTATATGAAACCATTATGGGAACACACACTCCTCACTTCTACTGTTTTTCTGGTAACATGTCCCGTGAGCATTAAACCATCAGGGGAACACACTCTCCTCACTTATACTGTTCACCTGGTGACATGTCCCGTGTATATGAAACCATTATGGGAACACACACTCCTCACTTCTACTGTTTTTCTGGTAACATGTCCCGTGAGCATTAAACCATCAGGGGAACACACTCTGCTCACTTACACTGTTCACCTGGTAACATGTCGCGTGTATAATAAACCATCAGGGGAACACACTCTCCTCACTTATACTGTTCACCTGGTAACATGTCCCGTGTATGTTAAACCATCAGGGGAACACACTCTCCTCACTTATACTGTTCACCTGGTAACATTTCCCGTGTATGTTAAACCATCAGGGAAACACACTCTCCACACTTATACTGTTCACCTGGTAACATGTCCCGTGTATGTTAAACCATCAGGGGAACACACTCTCCTCACTTATACTGTTCACCTGGTGACATGTCCCGAGTGTATTAAACAATCAGGGGAACACACTCTCCTCACTTCGGCTCTTCACCTGGTAACATGTCCCGTGTATATTAAATCATCAGGGGAACTCACTCTCCTCACTTATACTGTTCACCTGGTAACATGTCCCGTGCGCATTAAACCATCAGGGGAAAACACTCTCCTCACTATTCTGTTCACCTGGTAACATGTCCCGTGTATATTAACAATCAGGGGGACACACTCTCCTCACTATTCTGTTCACCTGGTAACATGTCCTGTGTATATTGAACCATCAGGAGAACATACTCTCCTCACTTATACTGTTCACCTGGTAACATGTCCCGTGTGTATTAAACCATCGGGGGAACACATTCTCCTCACGTATGCTGTTCACCTGGTTACATCTCCTGTGTATATTAAACAATCAGGGGAACACACTCTCCTCACTTGCACTGTTCACCTGGTGACATGTCCCGTGTATATTAAACCATCAGGGGAACATACTCACCTCACTTATACTGTTCACCTGGTAACATGTCCCGTGTGTATTAAATAATCAGGGGAACACACTCTCCTCACTTGTTCTATTCACGTGGTAACATGTCCCGTGAACGTTAAACAATCAGGGGAACACATTCTCCTCACTTATACTGTTCACCTGGAGACATGTCCAGTATATATTAAACCATCAGGGGAACACAATCGCCTCTCTTATACTTTTCACCTGGTGACACGTCCTGTCAGTATTAAACCATCAGGGGAACACATTCTCCTGACTTATACTGTTCACCTGGTAACATGTCCTGTGCGTATTAAACCATCATGGGAACACACTCTCCTCACTTATACTGTTCATCTGGTAACGTGTCCCGTGCGTATTACACCATCAGGGGAACACACTCTCCTCACTTACACTGTTCAACTGGTAACATGTCCCGTGTCTATTTAACCATCAGGGGAACACAGTCTCCTCACTTATACAGTTCATCTGGTAACATGTCCTGTGTGCATTAAACCACCATTAGAACACACTCTCCTCACTTATACTGTTCACCTGGTGACATGTCCCGTGTATATTAAAATACCAGGGGAACACACTCTCCTCACTTCTACTGTTCACCAGGTAACATGTCCTGTCTATATTAAACCATCAGGGGAACACACTCTCCTCACTTATACTGTTCACCTGGTGACATGTCCTGTTTATATTAAACAATCAGGGGAACACACTCTCCTCACTTATACTGTTCACCGAGTGACATGTCCTGTGTATATTAAACCATCAGGGGAACACACTCTCCTCACTTACACTGTTCACCTGGTGACATGTCCCGTGTGTATTAAACCATCAGGGGAACACACTCTCCTCACTTATACTGTTCACCAGGTAACAAGTCCCGTCTATATTAAACCATCAGGGGAAAACATTCTCCTCAATTATACTGTTCACCTGGTGACATGTCCCAAGTGTATTAAACCATCAGGGGAACACACTCTCATCACTTATGCTGTTCACCTGGTAACATGTCCCGTGTATATTAAACCACCAGGGGAACACACTCTCCTCACTTATACTGTTCACCTGGTAACATGTCCCGTTCGTATTAAACCATCAGGGGAACACACTCTCCTCACTTATACTGTTCACCTGGTGACATGTCCTGTTTATATTAAACAATCAGGGGAACACACTCTCCTCACTTATAATGTTCACCGAGTGACATGTCCTGTGTATCTTAAACCATCAGGGGAACACACTCTCCTCACTTATACTGTTCACCTGGTGACATGTCCCGAGTGTATTAAACCAGCAGGGGAACACAATCTGCTCACTTATACTGTTCACGTGGTAACATGTCCCGTGTATATTAAAACACCAGGGGAACACACTCTCCTCACTTATACTGTTCACCAGGTAACATGTCCTGTCTATATTAAACCATCAGGGGAAAACATTCTCCTCACTTATACTGTTCACCTGGTGACATGTCCCGTCTATATTAAACCATCAGGGGAAAACATTCTCCTCACTTATACTGTTCAACTGGTGACATGTCCCGTGTATATTAAACCATCAGGGGAAAACATTCTCCTCAATTATACTGTTCACCTGGTGACATGTCCCGTGTGTATTAAACCATCAGGGGAACACACTCTCCTCACTTATACTGTTCACCAGGTAACATGTCCTGTCTATATTAAACCATCAGGGGAAAACATTCTCCTCACTTATACTGTTCAACTGGTGACATGTCCCGTGTATATTAAACCATCAGGGGAAAACATTCTCCTCAATTATACTGTTCACCTGGTGACATGTCCCGTGTGTATTAAACCATCAGGGGAACACACTCTCCTCACTTATACTGTTCACCTTGTGACATGTCCCGTCTATATTAAACCATCAGGGGAAAACATTCTCCTCACTTATACTGTTCAACTGGTGACATGTCCCGTGTATATTAAACCATCAGGGGAAAACATTCTCCTCAATTATACTGTTCACCTGGTGACATGTCCCGTGTGTATTAAACCATCAGGGGAACACACTCTCCTCACTTATACTGTTCACCTGGTGACGTGTCCCGTGTATATTAAACCATGAGGGGAACAGACTCTCCTCTCGTATGCTGTTCACCTGGTGACATATCCCCTGTGTATTCAACTATCAGGGGAACACACTCTCCTCACTTATAATGTTCACCGAGTTACATGTCCTGTGTATCTTAAACCATCAGGGGAACACACTCTCCTCACTTATACTGTTCACCTGGTGACATGTCCCGAGTGTATTAAACCATCAGGGGAACACAATCTGCTCACTTATACTGTTCACGTGGTAACATGTCCCGTGTATATTAAAACACCAGGGGAACACACTCTCCTCACTTATACTGTTCACCAGGTAACATGTCCTGTCTATATTAAACCATCAGGGGAAAACATTCTCCTCACTTATACTGCTCACCTTGTGACATGTCCCGTCTATATTAAACCATCAGGGGAAAACATTCTCCTCACTTATACTGTTCAACTGGTGACATGTCCCGTGTATATTAAACCATCAGGGGAAAACATTCTCCTCAATTATACTGTTCACCTGGTGACATGTCCCGTGTGTATTAAACAATCAGGGGAACACACTCTCCTCACTTATACTGTTCACTTGGGTCCATGTCCTGTGTATATTAAGCCATCAGGGGAACACACTCTCCTCACTTATACTGTTTACCTGGTAACATTTCCTGTGTGTATTAAACCATCAGGGGAACACACTCTCCTCACTTATCCTGTTCACGTGGTAACATGTCCCGTGTATAAACTAAACAGTCAGGAGAACACAGTCTCCTCACTTACACTGTTCACCTGGTGACATGTCCCGTGTGTATTAAACCATCAGGGGAACACACTCTCCTCACTTATACTGTTCACCTGGTAACATGTCCTGTCTGCATTAAACAATCAGGGGAACACACTCTCCTCACTTATACTGTTCACCTGATGACATGTCCCGTGCGTTTTAAACAATCAGGGGAACTCACTCTCCTCACTTATACTGTTCACCTGGTAACATGTCCCGTGTATATTAAACAATCAGGAGAACACAGTCTCCTCATTTATACTGTTCACATGGTAACATGTCCCGTGTATATTAAACAATCAGGAGAACACAGTCTCCTCACTTACACTGTTCACCTGGTGACATGTCCCGTGTGTATTAAACCATCAGGGGAACACACTCTCCTCACTTATACTGTTCACCTGGTAACATGTCCCCTGTGTATTAAACAATCAGGGGAACACACTCTCTTCACTTATACTGTTCACTTGGGAACATGTCCTGTGTATATTAAACCATCAGGGGAACACACTCTCCTCACTTATACTGTTTACCTGGTAACATTTCCTGTGTGTATTAAACCATCAGGGGAACACACTCTCCTCACTTCTACTGTTCACCTGGTAACATTTCCCGTGTGTATTAAACAATCAGTGGAACAAACTCTGCTCACTTATACTGTTCACCTGGTAACATGTCCTGTATAGATTAAACCATCGGGGGAACACACTCTCCTCACTTATAGAGTTCACCTGGTAACATGTCCCGTGTGTATTAAACCGTCAGGGGAACACACTCTGCTCACTTATACTGTTCACCTGGTAACATGTCCTGTGTATATTAAACCATCAGCGGAACACAGTCTCCTCACTTATACTGTTCACCTGGTAAGATGTCCTGTGTGCATTAAACCATCAGGGGAACACTGTCTCCTCACTTGTACTGTTCACCTGGTAACATGTCCTGTATAGATTAAACCATCAGGGGAACACACCCTCCTCACTTATCGAGGTCACCTGGTAACATGTCCCGTGTGTATTAAACCATCAGGGGAACACACTCTGCTCACTTATGCTGTTCACCTGGTAACATGTCCTGTGTACATTAAACCATCAGGGGAACACAGTCTCCTCACTTATGCTGTTCACCTGGTAACATGTCCTGTGTGCATTAAACCATCAGGGGAACACACTCTCCTCACTTATACTGTTCACCTGGTGACATGTCCCGTGCGTATTAAACAATCAGGGGAACACTCTCTCCTCACTTCTACTCTAGAGCTGGTAACATGTCCCGTGTATATTAAACCATCAGGGGAACAGAATCTGCTCAGTTATAGAGTTCACCTGCTAACATGTCCCATGTATATTAAACCATCAGGGGAACACACTCTGCTCCTTATACAGTCCATCTGGTAACATGTCCTGTGTATATTAAACAATCAGGGGAACACACTCTCCTCACTTCTACTGTTCACCTGGTGACATGTCCCGTGTGTATTAAACAATCAGGGGAACAAACTCTCCTCTCTTATGCTGTTCACCTGGTAACAGGTCCCGTGTGTATTAAACAATCAGGGGAACACACTCTCCTCACTTATACTGTTCACCTGGTAACATGTCCCGTTCGTATTAAACCATCAGGGGAACACAATTTGCTCACTTATACTGTTCACCTGGTAACATGTCCTGTTTATATTAAACAATCAGGGGAACACACTCTCCTCACTTATACTGTTCACCGAGTGTCATGTCCTGTGTATATTAAACCATCAGGGGAACACACTCTCCTCACTTACACTGTTCACCTGGTGACATGTCCCGTGTGTATTCAACCATCAGGGGAACACAATCTGCTCACTTATACTGTTCACGTGGTAACATGTCCCGTGTATATTAAAACACCAGGGGAACACACGCTCCTCACTTATACTGTTCACCAGGTAACATGTCCCGTCTATATTAAACCATCAGGGGAAAACATTCTCCTCACTTATACTGTTCACCTGGTGACATGTCCCGTCTATATTCAACCATCAGGGGAAAACATTCTCTTCACTTATACTGTTCAACTGGTGACATGTCCCGTGTATATTAAACCATCAGGGGAAAACATTCTCCTCAATTATACTGTTCACCTGGTGACATGTCCCAAGTGTATTAAACCATCAGGGGAACACACTCTCCTCACTTATACTGTTCACCTGGTAACATGTCCCAAGTGTATTAAACCATCAGGGGAACACACTCTCCTCACTTATACTGTTCACCTGGTAACATGTCCCGTGTATATTAAACCATGAGGGGAACAGACTCTCCTCTCGTATGCTGTTCACCTGGTGACATGTCCCCTGTGTATTAAACAATCAGGGGAAGACACTCTCCTCACTTATACTGTTCACTTGGGAACATCTCCTGTGTATATTAAACGATCAGGGGAACACTCTCTCCACACTTATACTGTTTACCTGGTAACATTTCCTGTGTGTATTAAACCATCAGGGGAACACACCCTCCTCACTTATAGAGTTCACCTGGTAACATGTCCCGTGTGTATTAAACCATTAGGGGAACACACTCTCCTCACTTATCCTGTTCACGTGGTAACATGTCCCGTGTATAAACTAAACAGTCAGGAGAACACAGTCTCCTCACTTACACTGTTCACCTGGTGACATGTCCCGTGTGTATTAAACCATCAGGGGAACACACTCTCCTCACTTATACTGTTCACCTGGTAACATGTCCTGTCTGCATTAAACAATCAGGGGAACACACTCTCCTCACTTATACTGTTCACCTGATGACATGTCCCGTGCGTTTTAAACAATCAGGGGAACTCACTCTCCTCACTTATACTGTTCACCTGGTGACATGTCCCGTGTGCATTAAACAATCAGGGGAACACACTCTCCTCACTTACACTGTTCACCTGGTAACATGTCCTGTCTGCATTAAACAATCAGGGGAACACACTCTCCTCACTTATACTGTTCACCTGATGACATGTCCCGTGCGTTTTAAACAATCAGGGGAACTCACTCTCCTCACTTATACTGTTCACCTGGTAACATGTCCCGTGTGTATTAAACCATCAGGGGAACACACTCTCCTCAATTATCCTGTTCACGTGGTAACATGTCCCGTGTATAAACTAAACAGTCAGGAGAACACACTCTCCTCACTTATACTGTTCACCTGGTGACATGTCCCGGCGTATTAAACAATCAGGGGAACACACTCTCCTCACTTATACTGCTCATCTGGGAACATGTCCCGTGTTTACTAAACAATCAGGGGAACAGACTCTCCTCACTTATACTGTTCACATGGTAACATGTCCCGTGTCTATTAAACAATCAGGAGAACACAGTCTCCTCACTTACACTGTTCACCTGGTGACATGTCCCGTGTGTATTAAACCATCAGGGGAACACATTCTCCTCACTTATGGAGTTCACATGGTAACATGTCCCATGTGTATTAAACCATCAGGGGAACACACTCTCCTCACTTATGGAGTTCACATGGTAACATGTCCCGTGATCATTAAACCATCAGGGGAAAACCCTCTCCTCACTTAGACTGTTCACCTGGTAACATGTCCTGTGTGCATTAAACCATCATGGGAACACAGTCTCCTCACTTGTACTGTTCACCTGGTAACATGTCACGTGTATATTAACCATCAGGGGAACACACTCTCCTCACTTATACTGTTCACCTGGTGACATGTCCTGTGTATATTAAACCATCAGGGGATCACACTCTCCTCACTTATACTGTTCACCTGGTAACATGTCCCGTCCGTATTAAACCATCAGGGGAACACACTCTCCTCACTTATACTGTTCACCTGGTGACTTGTCCCGTGTGTATTAAACCACCAGGTGAACATACTCTCCTCACTTATACTGTTCATCTGGTAACATGTCCCGTGTTTATTAAACAATCAGGGGAACACATTCCCCTCACTTATACTGTTCACCTGGTAACATTTACCGTGCGTATTACACCATCAGGGGAACACATTCACCTCACTTATACTGTTCACCTGGTAACATGTCCTGTGTGTATTAAACCATCAGGGGAACACAGTCTCCTCACTTATACTGTTCACCATGTAACATGTCCCGTGCGTATTAAACAATCAGGGGAGCATACTCTCCTCACTTCTACTCTAGAGCTGGTAACATGTCCAGTGTATATTAAACAATCAAGGGAACACACACTCCTCACTACTACTCTAGAGCTGGTAACATGTCCCGTGTATATTAAACCATCAGGGGAACAGAATCTGCTCAGTTATAGAGTTCACCTGGTAAAATGTCCTGTGTATATTAAACAATCAGGTGAACACACTCTCCTCACTTATACTGTTCACCTGGAAACATGTCCCGTGCGTATAAAACCATCAGGGGAACACACTCCCCTCACTTACACTGTTCACCTGGTGACATGTCCCATGTGTATTAAAGCATCAGGGGAACACACTCTCCTCACTTATACTGTTCACCTGGTAACATGTCCCGTCGATATTAAACCACCAGGGGAACACACTCTCCTCACTTATACTGCTCATCTGGTAACATGTCCCGTGTTTATTAAACAATCAGGGGAACACACTCTCCTCACTTATACTGTTCACCTGGTAACATGTCCCGTTCGTATTAAACCATCAGGGGAACACATGCCCCTCACATATACAGTTCACCTGGTTACATGTCCTGTGTATATTAAACCATCAGGGGAACACACTCTCCTTACTTATACTGTTCACCTGGTAACATGTACCGTGCGTATTACACCATCAGGGGAACACACTCTCCTCACTTATACTGTTCACCTGGTAACATGTCCCGTGTATATTAAACAATCAGGAGAACACACTCTCCTCACTTATACTGTTCACCTGGTAACATGTCCTGTGTCTATTAAACCATCAGGGGAACACACTCTCCTCACTTATACTGTTCATCTGGTAACATGTCCTGTGTATATTAAACAATCAGGGGAACACACTCTCCTCACTTATACTGTTCATCTGGTAACATGTACTGTATAGATTAAACCATCAGGGGAACACACCCTCCTCACTTATAGAGTTCACCTGGTAACATGTCCCGTGTGTATTAAACCATCAGGGGAACACACTCTGCTCACTTATACTGTTCACCCGGTAACATGTCCCGTGCGTATTAAACCATCAGTGGAAAACACTCTCCTCACTATTCTGTTCACCTGGTAACATGTCCCGTGTGTATTAAAGTGAGGAGAATGTGTTCCCCTGATGGTTTCATATACACGGGACATGTTAACAGGTGAACAGTATAAGTGAGGAGAGCGTGTTCCCCTGTTTGTTTAATAAACACGGGGCATGTCACCAGGTGAACAGTATAAGTGAGGAGAGTGTTTTCCCCTGATGGTTTAATATACACAGGACATGTTACCAGATGAACAGTATAAGTGAGGAGAGTGTGTTCCCCTGATTTTTTAATGCACACGGGCCATGTTACCAGGTGAACAGTAGAAGTGAGGAGAGTGTGTTCCCCTGATTATTTAATGCACACGGGACATGTTACCAGGTGAACAGTAGAAGTGAGGAGAGTGTGTTCCCCTGATGGTTTAATATACATGGGACATGTTACCAGGTGAACCGTAGAAGTGGGGAGAGTGTGTTCCCCTGATGGTTTAATATACCTTGGACATGTTACCAGGTGTACAGTATAAGTTAAGAGAGTGTGTTCCCCTGATTGTTTAATGCACATGGGACATGTTACCAGGTGAACCGTAGAAGTGGGGAGAGCGTGTTCCCCTGATGGTTTAATATACCTTGGACATGTTACCAGGTGTACAGTATAAGTTAAGAGAATGTGTTCCCCTGATTTTTTAATGCACACGGGACATGTTACCAGGTGAACAGAATAGTGAGGAGAGTTTTTTCCCCTGATGGTTTAACGTGCACGGGACATGTCACAAGGTGAACAGTATAAGTGAGGAGAGTGTGTTCCCCTGATTGTTTAATACACACGGGACATGTCACCAGGTGAACAGAATAAGTGAGGAGAGTGTGTTCCCCTGATTGTTTAATGCACATGGGACATGTTACCAGGTGAAATCTATCAGTGAGGAGAGTGTTTTCCCCTGATGGTTTAATATACACAGGTCATGTTGCCAGTTGAACTGTATAAGTGAGGAGATTGTGTTCCCCTGATGGTTTAATATACACGGGACACGTTACCTGATGAAGAGTATAAGTGAGGAGAGTGTATTCCCCTGATGGTTTTATGCGCACGGGACATGTCACCAGGTGAACAGTAGAAGTGAGGAGAGTGTATTCCCATGATGGTTTTATGCGCACGGGACATGTTACCAGGTGAACAGTATAAGTGAGGAGATTGTGTCCCCCTGATGGTTTAATACACACAGGACATGTTACCAGGTGAACAGTATAAGTGAGGAGAGTGTGTTCCCCTGATGGTTTAATATACACGGGACATGTCACCAGGTGAACAGTAGAAGTGAGGAGAGTGTGTTCCCCTGATGGTTTAATATACACGGGACATGTTACCAGGTGAACAGTATAAGTGAGGAGAGTGTGTTGCCCTGATGGTTTAAGATACACGGGACATGTTACCAGGTGAACAGAACAGTGAGGAGAGTGTTTTCCCCTGATGGTTTAATGCGCACGGGACATGTTACCAGGTGAAAAGTATAAGTGAGGAGAGTGTGTTCCCCTGATTGTTTAATGCACACGGGACACGTCACCAGGTGAACAGAACAGTGAGGAGAGTGTTTTCCCCTGATGGTTTAATGCGCACGGGACATGTTACCAGGTGAACAGTATAAGTGAGGAGAGAGTGTTCCACTGATGGTTTAATATACGTGGGACATGTCACCAGGTGAACAGTATAAGTGAGGAGAGTGTGTTCCCCTGATGGTTTAATATTCACAGGACATGGTACCTGGTGAAGAGTAGAAGTGAGGGGAGTGTGTTCCCCTGATGGTTTAATATACACAGGACATGTTACTTGGTGAAAAGTATAAGTGAGGAGAGTGTTTTCCCCAGATGGCTTAATATGCACAGGACATGTTACCAGGTGAAAAGTATAAGTGAGGAGAGTGTGTTCCCCTGATTGTTTAATGCACACGGGACATGTTACCAGGTGAGCAGTATAAGTGAGGAGAGTGTGTTCCCCTGATGGTTTTATGCACACGGGACATGTCACCAGGTGAACAGTGTAAGTGAGTAGAGTGTGTTCCCGTGATGGTTTAACATACACGGAACATTTTACCAGGTGAACAGTATAAGTGAGGAGATTGTGTCCCCCTGATGGTTTAATGCACAAGGGACATGTCACCAGGTGAACAGTAGAAGTGAGGAGAGTGTGTTCCCCTGATTGTTTAATACGCAAGGGACATGTCACCAGGTGAACAGTATAAGTGAGGAGAGTGTGTTCCCCTGATTGTTTAATACGCAAGGGACATGTTTCCAGATGAACAGTATAAGTGAGGAGAGTGTGTTCCCCTGATTGTTTAATGCACACGGGACATGTCACCAGGTGAACAGTATAAGTGAGGAGAGTGTGTTCCCCTGATTGTTTAATACGCAAGGGACATGTTTCCAGATGAACAGTATAAGTGAGGAGAGTGTGTTCCCCTGATTGTTTAATGCACACGGGACATGTCACCAGGTGAACAGTATAAGTGAGGAGAGTGTGTTCCCCTGATTGTTTAATGCACACGGGACATGTCACCAGGTGAACAGTATAAGTGAGGAGAGTGTGTTCCCCTGATTGTTTAATACGCAAGGGACATGTTTCCAGATGAACAGTATAATTGAGGAGAGTGTGTTCCCCTGATTGTTTAATGCACACGGGACATGTTACCAGGTGAACTCTATAAGTGAGGAGAGTGTGTTCCCCTGATGGTTTAACTCACACGGGACATGTTACCAGGTGAACAGTATAAGTGAGGAGAGAGTGTTCCACTGATGGTTTAATATACGTGGGACATGTCACCAGGTGAAAAGTATAAGTGAGGAGAGTGTGTTCCCCTGATGGTTTAATATTCACAGGACATGTTACCTGGTGAAGAGTATAAGTGAGGAGATTGTGTTCCCCTGATGGTTTAATATACACAGGACATGTCACCAGGTGAACAGTGGAAGTGAGGAGAGTGTGTTCCCCTGATTGTTTAATACACACAGGACATGTTACCAGGTGAACAGTATAAGTGAGGAGAGTGTGTTCCCCTGATGGTTTAATATACACAGGCCATGTCATCAGGTGAACAGTAGAAGTGAGGAGAGTGTGTTCCCCTGATGGTTTTATATACACAGGAATAAGGTGAGTGAATTGAAGGCGTGGATGGGCACTTGGGACTACGATGTTGTGGCCATCACTGAAACGTGGATAGGTGAGGGGGAGGAATGGTTTTTGGAGGTACCTGGTTATAGATGTTTTCATAAGATTAGGAATGGTGGTAAAAGAGGTGGGGGGGTGGCATTGTTAGTTAGAAATAGTGTAACAACTGCTGAAAGAATTTTCGAGGAGGATCTGCCGACTGAGGCACTGTGGGTTGAGGTCAGGAACAGGAAAGGAGCAGTCACCTTGATGGGAGTTTTCTATCGGCCCCCCAATAGCAGCAGGGAGGTGGAAGAGCAGATTGGGAAACAGATTTTGGAAAGGAGCAGAAGTCACAGGGTAGTAATTATGGGGGATTTCAACTTCCCAAATATTGATTGGCAACTCTTTAGATCGAATAGTTTGGATGGGGTAGTGTTTGTGCAGTATGTCCAGGAAGCTTTTCTGACTCAGTATGTAGACTGCCCGACCAGAGGGGAGGCAATATTGGATTTGGTACTAGGTAATGAACCAGGGCAAGTGATAGAGCTGTTGGTGGGCGAGCACTTTGGAGATAGTGATCACAATTCTGTAGCATTCACTGTGGTAATGGAGAGGGATAGGTATGTGCAACAGGGCAAGGTTTACAATTGGGGGAAGGGTAGATATGATGCTGTCAGGCAGGAACTGAGGAGCATAAGTTGGGAGCATATGCTGGCAGGGAAGGGCACGGTCGAAATGTGGAACTTTTTCAAGGAGCAGATAGTAGGGGCCATTGATAAGCATGTCCCTGTCAGACAGGGAAGGGATGGTCATGTGAGGGAACCGTGGTTGACAAGAGAGGTTGAGAGTCTTGTTAGGAAGAAGAAGGATGCGTATATAAAGTTGAGGAAAAAGGGCACAGGCATAGCTCTGGAGGGATACAAGATGGCCAGGAAGGATCTGAAGAAAGGGATTAGGAGAGCTAAGAGAGGGCATGAAAAATGCTTGGCGGGTAGGATAAAAGAAAACCCCAAGGCCTTTTACGCGTATGTCAGAAATATGAGGATGACTAGGGGGACCATAGGTCCGGTCAAGGACAATAGCGGGAGACTGTGTGTTGAGCCGGAAGAGATAAGTGAGGTTTTGAATGAGTACTTCTCTTCGGTATTTACGAATGAGAAGGGGTGTATTACTGAAGAGGACGGTGTGAAACAGACTGGTAAGCTCGAGGAAGTGCTCGTTAGGAGGGAAGATGTGTTGGGGTTTTTGAATAACTTGAAGATAGACAAGTCTCCCGGGCCTGACGGGGTATATCCAAGGATGTTATGGGAAGCAAGGGATGAAATTGCAGAGCCGCTGGCAATGATCTTTTCATCTTCTCTGTTGACGGGGGTGGTACCAGGTGATTGGAGGGTGGCAAATGTTGTGCCCCTGTTCAAGAAAGGGAATAGGAACAACCCTGGGAATTACAGGCCAGTTAGTCTTACTTCGGTGGTAGGCAAGTTGATGGAAAAGGTGCTGAGGGATAGGATTTCTGAGCATCTGGAAAGACACTGCTTGATTCGGGACAGTCAGCACGGTTTTGTGAGGGGTAGGTCTTGCCTCACAAGCCTGATTGAATTCTTTGAGCAGGTGACCAAGCAAGTGGATGAGGGTAAACCAGTGGATGTGGTGTACATGGATTTTAGTAAGGCATTTGATAAGGTCCCCCATGGTAGACTTATGGAGAAAGTCAGGAGGCATGGGATAGTGGGGAATGTGGCCAGTTGGATTAAGAATTGGCTAACTGATAGAAGGCAGAGAGTGGTCTTAGATGGTAAATACTCAGCCTGGAGCCCAGTTACCAGTGGCGTGCCGCAGGGATCAGTTCTGGGTCCTCTCCTGTTTGTGATTTTTATTAACGACTTGGATGAGGAAGTCGAAGGGTGGGTCAGTAAATTTGCAGATGATACAAAGGTTGGTGGAGTTGTGGATACCGAGGAGGGCTATTGTCGTCTGCAAAGGGACTTGGATAGGTTGCAGTGCTGGGCTGAAAAGTGGCAGATGGAGTTTAACCCTGAAAAGTGTGAGGTCGTCCATTTTGGAAGGACAAACATGAATGCAAAATACTGGGTTAACGGTAGGGTTCTTGGGCATGTGGAGGAGCAGAGAGACCTTGGGGTCTATGTGCATAGATCATTGAAAGTTGCAACTCAAGTGGATAGGGCTGTGAAGAAGGCATATGGGGTGTTAGCGTTCATTAGCAGAGGGATTGAATTTAAGAGCCGTGAGGTGATGATGCAGCTGTACAGGACCTTGGTAAGGCCTCATTTGGAGTACTGTGTGCAGTTCTGGTCGCCTCATTTTAGGAAGGATGTGGAAGCCTTGGAGAGGGTGCAGAGGAGATTTACCAGGATGTTGCCTGGAATGGAGAATAAGTCTTACGAGGAAAGGCTGAACATTCTAGGCCTCTTCTCATTAGAAAGGAGAAGGATGAGGGGTGACATGATAGAGGTTTATAAGATGATCAGGGGAATAGATAGGGTAGACAGTCAGAAACTTTTTCCACGGGTGGAGCAAAGCGTTACAAGGGGTCATAAATTTAAGGTGAAGGGTGGGAGATATAAGGGGGATGTCAGGGGAAGGTTCTTTACCCAGAGAGTGGTCGAGGCATGGAATGCCTTGCCCGGGGAAGTTGTTGAGTCAGAAACTTTAGGGACTTTCAAAAGGCTTTTGGATAGGTATATGGATAAAGGAGAATGATGGGGTATAGATTAAATTGTCCTTGACAGAGGACAAAGGATCGGCACAACATTGTGGGCCGAAGGGCCTGTTCTGTGCTGTATGTTCTATGTTCTATGTTCTATGTTCTATGTTACCAGGTGAACAGTATAAGTGAGGAGAGTGTGTTCCCCTGATTGTTTAATACGCACGGGACATGTCACCAGGTGAACAGTATAAGTGAGGAGAGTGTGTTCCCCTGATGGTTTAATATACACGGGACATGTTACCAGGTGAACAGTAGAAGTGAGGAGAGTGTGTTCCCCTGATGGTTTAACATACACGGGACATGTTACCAGGTGAACAGTATAAGTGAGGAGAGTCTGTTGCCCTGATGGTTTAATATACACGGGAAATGTTACCAGGTGAACAGAACAGTGAGGAGAGTGTGTTCCCCTGATTGTTTAATGCAAACGGGACATGTTACCAGGTGAACAGTATAAGTGAGGAGAGTCTGTTCCCCTGATTGTTTAATACGCACGGGACATGTTACCAGGTGAACAGTATAAGTGAGGAGAGTGTGTTCCCGTGATTGTTTTATACACATGGGACATGTCACCAGGTGAACAGAATAAGTGAGGAGAGTGTGTTCCCCTGAATGTTTAATTCACACGGGACATGATACCTGGTGAACAGAATAGTGAGGAGAGTGTTTTCCCATGATGGTTTAAAGCCCACGGGACATGTTACCAGGTGAAAAGTATAAGTGAGGAGAGTGTGTTCCCCTGATTGTTTAATGCAAACGCGAGATGTTACCAGGTGAACAGTAGAAGTGAGGAGAGTGTGTTCCCCTGATTTTTTAATGCTCACGGGACTTGTTACCAGGTGAACAGGAGTAATGAGGAGAGTGTGTTCCCCTGATGGTTTCATATACATGGGACATGTTACCAGGTGAACAGTAGAAGTGAAGAGAGTGTGTTCCCCTGATGGTTTAACAACACGGGACATGTTACCAGGTGAAATCTATAAGTGAGGAGAGTGAGTTCCCATGATGGTTTAACTTACACGGGACATGTTACCAGGTGAACAGTATAAGTGAGGAGAGTGTGTTCCCGTGATTGTTTTATACACACGGGACATGTTACCAGGTGAACAGTATAAGTGAGGAGAGTGTGTTCCCCTGATTGTTTAATACACATGGGACATGCTACCAGGTGAACAGTATAAGTGAGGAGAGTGTGTTCCCCTGATTGTTTAATACACACGGGACATGTTACCAGGTGAACAGTATAAGTGAGGAGAGTGTGTTCCCCTGATTGTTTAATACACACGGGACATGTTACCAGGTGAACAGTATAAGTGAGGAGAGTGTGTTCCCCTGATGGTTTAATACACACGGGACATGTTACCAGGTGAACAGTATAAGTGAGGAGAGTGTGTTCCCCTGATTGTTTAATACACACGGGACATGTTACCAGGTGAACAGTATAAGTGAGGAGAGTGTGTTCCCCTGATGGTTTAATATACACGGGGCATGTTACCAGGTGAACAGTATAAGTGAGGAGAGTGTGTTCCCCTGATTGTTTAATGCACACGGGACATGTTACCAGGTGAACTCTATAAGTGAGGAGAGTGTGTTCCCCTGATGGTTTAACTCACACGGGACATGTTACCAGGTGAACAGTATAAGTGAGGAGAGAGTGTTCCACTGATGGTTTAATATACGTGGGACATGTCACCAGGTGAAAAGTATAAGTGAGGAGAGTGTGTTCCCCTGATGGTTTAATATTCACAGGACATGTTACCTGGTGAAGAGTATAAGTGAGGAGATTGTGTTCCCCTGATTGTTTAATACACACAGGACATGTTACCAGGTGAACAGTATAAGTGAGGAGAGTGTGTTCCCCTGATGGTTTAATATACACAGGCCATGTCATCAGGTGAACAGTAGAAGTGAGGAGAGTGTGTTCCCCTGATGGTTTTATATACACAGGACATGTTACCAGGTGAACAGTATAAGTGAGGAGAGTGTGTTCCCCTGATTGTTTAATACGCACGGGACATGTCACCAGGTGAACAGTATAAGTGAGGAGAGTGTGTTCCCCTGATGGTTTAATATACACGGGACATGTTACCAGGTGAACAGTAGAAGTGAGGAGAGTGTGTTCCCCTGATGGTTTAACATACACGGGACATGTTACCAGGTGAACAGTATAAGTGAGGAGAGTCTGTTGCCCTGATGGTTTAATATACACGGGAAATGTTACCAGGTGAACAGAACAGTGAGGAGAGTGTGTTCCCCTGATTGTTTAATGCAAACGGGACATGTTACCAGGTGAACAGTATAAGTGAGGAGAGTCTGTTCCCCTGATTGTTTAATACGCACGGGACATGTTACCAGGTGAACAGTATAAGTGAGGAGAGTGTGTTCCCGTGATTGTTTTATACACATGGGACATGTCACCAGGTGAACAGAATAAGTGAGGAGAGTGTGTTCCCCTGAATGTTTAATTCACACGGGACATGATACCTGGTGAACAGAATAGTGAGGAGAGTGTTTTCCCATGATGGTTTAAAGCCCACGGGACATGTTACCAGGTGAAAAGTATAAGTGAGGAGAGTGTGTTCCCCTGATTGTTTAATGCAAACGCGAGATGTTACCAGGTGAACAGGAGAAGTGAGGAGAGTGTGTTCCCCTGATTTTTTAATACACACGGGACATGTTACCAGGTGAACAGTATAAGTGAGGAGAGTGTGTTCCCCTGATTGTTTAATACACACGGGACATGTTACCAGGTGAACAGTATAAGTGAGGAGAGTGTGTTCCCCTGATTGTTTAATACACACGGGACATGTTACCAGGTGAACAGTATAAGTGAGGAGAGTGTGTTCCCCTGATTGTTTAATACACACGGGACATGTTACCAGGTGAACAGTATAAGTGAGGAGAGTGTGTTCCCCTGATTGTTTAATACACACGGGACATGTTACCAGGTGAACAGTATAAGTGAGGAGAGTGTGTTCCCCTGATTGTTTAATACACACGGGACATGTCACCAGGTGAAATGTATAAGTGAGGAGATTGTGTTCCCCTGATTGTTTAATACACACAGGACATGTTACCAGGTGAACAGTATAAGTGAGGAGAGTGTGTTCCCCTGATTGTTTAATACACACGGGACATGTTACCAGGTGAACAGTATAAGTGAGGAGAGTGTGTTCCCCTGATTGTTTAACACACACAGGACATGTTACCAGGTGAACAGTATAAGTGAGGAGAGTGTGTTCCCCTGATTGTTTAATACACACGGGACATGTTACCAGGTGAACAGAATAAGTGAGGAGAGTGTGTTCCCCTGATTGTTTAATGCACACGGGACATGTTACCAGGTGAAATCTATAACTGAGGAGAGTGAGTTCCCATGATTGTTTAACTTACACGGGACATGTTACCAGGTGAACAGTATAAGTGAGGAGAGTGTATTCCCATGATGGTTTAATATACACGGGACATGTCACCAGGTGAACAGTATCAGTGAGGAGAGTGTGTTCCCCTGATGGTTTAATATTCACAGGACATGTTACCTGGTGAAGAGTATAAGTGAGGTGAGTGTGTTCCCCTGATGGTTTAATATACACAGGACATGTCACTAGGTGAAGATTATAAGTGAGGAGAGTGTGTTCCCCTGATGGTTTAATATACACGAGACATGTTACCAGGTGAACAGTATAAGTGAGGTGAGTGTGTTCCCCTGATGGTTTAATATACACGAGACATGTTACCAGGTGAACAGTATATGTGAGGAGAGTGTGTTGCCCTGATGATTTAATATACACGGGACATGTTACCAGGTGAAGAGCAGAAGTGAGGAGAGTGTGTTCCCCTGATTGTTTAATAAACTCGGGACATTTCACCAGGTGAACTGTATAATTGAGGAGAGTGTGTTCCCCTGATGGTTTAATATACTCAGGACATGTTACCAGGTGAACAGTATAAGTGAGGAGAGTGTGTTCCCCTGATTGTTTAATTCACACGGGACATTTTACCAGGTGAACAGAATAGTGAGGAGAGTGTTTTCCCATGATGGTTTAATGCACACGGGACATGTTACCAGGTGAACAGTATAAGTGAGGAGAGTGTGTTCCCCTGATTTTGTAATGCACACGGGACATGTTACCAGGTGAACAGTAGAAGTGAGGAGAGTGTGTTCCCCAGATGGTTTAATATACACAGGACATGTCACCAGGTGAACAGTATAAGTGAGGAGAGTGTGTTCCCCTGATGGTTTAATATACACAGGTCATGTTGCCAGTTGAACTGTATAAGTGAGGAGATTGTGTTCCCCTGATGGTTTAATATACACGGGACACGTTACCTGATGAAGAGTATAAGTGAGGAGAGTGTGTTCCCCTGATTTTGTAATGCACACGGGATATGTCACCAGGTGAACAGTAGAAGTGAGGAGAGTGTATTCCCCTGATGGTTTTATGCGCACGGGACATGTTACCAGGTGAAGAGTATAAGTGAGGAGAGTGTGTTCCCCTGATGGTTTAACATACACGGGACATTTTTCCAGGTGAACCGTATAAGTGAGGAGAGTGTGATCCCCTGATGGTTTAATATACACAGGTCATGTTGCCAGTTGAACTGTATAAGTGAGGAGATTGTGTTCCCCTGATGGTTTAATATACACGGGACACGTTACCTGATGAAGAGTATAAGTGAGTAGAGTGTATTCCCCTGATGGTGTTATGCCCACGGGACATGTCACCAGGTGAACAGTAGAAGTGAGGAGAGTGTATTCCCATGATGGTTTTATGCGCACGGGACATGTTACCAGGTGAACAGTATAAGTGAGGAGATTGTGTCCCCCTGATGGTTTAATACACACAGGACATGTTACCAGGTGAACAGTATAAGTGAGGAGAGTGTGTTCCCCTGATGGTTTATTATACACGGGACATGTCACCAGGTGAACAGTAGAAGTGAGCAGAGTGTGTTCCCCTGATGGTTTAATATACACGGGACATGTTACCAGGTGAACAGTATAAGTGAGGAGAGTGTGTTGCCCTGATGGTTTAATATACACGGGACATCTTACCAGGTGAACAGAACAGTGAGGAGAGTGTTTTCCCCTGATGGTTTAATGCGCACGGGACATGTTACCAGGTGAAAAGTATAAGTGAGGAGAGTGTGTTCCCCTGATTGTTTAATGCACACGGGACACGTCACCAGATGAACAGTATAAGTGAGGAGAGTCTGTTCCCCTGATTGTTTAATACGCACGGGACATGTTACCAGGTGAACAGTATAAGTGAGGAGAGAGTGTTCCACTGATGGTTTAATATACGTGGGACATGTCACCAGGTGAACAGTATAAGTGAGGAGAGTGTGTTCCCCTAATGGTTTAATATTCACAGGACATGGTACCTGGTGAAGAGTAGAAGTGAGGGGAGTGTGTTCCCCTGATGGTTTAATATACACAGGACATGTTACTTGGTGAAAAGTATAAGTGAGGAGAGTGTGTTCCCCAGATGGCTTAATATGCACGGGACATGTTACCAGGTGAAAAGTATAAGTGAGGAGAGTGTGTTCCCCTGATTGTTTAATGCACACGGGACATGTTACCAGGTGAGCAGTATAAGTGAGGAGAGTGTGTTCCCCTGATGGTTTTATGCGCACGGGACATGTCACCAGGTGAAGAGTATAAGTGAGGAGAGTGTGTTCCCCTGATTGTTTAATACGCACGGGACATGTTTCCAGATGAACAGTATAAGTGAGGAGAGTGTGTTCCCCTGATTGTTTAATGCACACGGGACATGTCACCAGGTGAAAAGTGTAAGTGAGTAGAGTGTGTTCCCGTGATGGTTTAACATACACGGAACATTTTACCAGGTGAACAGTATAAGTGAGGAGATTGTGTCCCCCTGATGGTTTAATGCACAAGGGACATGTCACCAGGTGAACAGTAGAAGTGAGGAGAGTGTGTTCCCCTGATTGTTTAATATACACGGGACATGTTTCCAGATGAACAGTATAAGTGAGGAGAGTGTGTTCCCCTGATTGTTTAATACGCAAGGGACATGTCACCAGGTGAAGAGTATAAGTGAGGAGAGTGTGTTCCCCTGATTGTTTAATACGCACGGGACATGTTTCCAGATGAACAGTATAAGTGAGGAGAGTGTGTTCCCCTGATTGTTTAATGCACACGGGACATGTCACCAGGTGAAAAGTGTAAGTGAGTAGAGTGTGTTCCCGTGATGGTTTAACATACACGGAACATTTTACCAGGTGAACAGTATAAGTGAGGAGATTGTGTCCCCATGATGGTTTAATGCACAAGGGACATGTCACCAGGTGAACAGTAGAAGTGAGGAGAGTGTGTTCCCCTGATTGTTTAATATACACGGGACATGTTTCCAGATGAACAGTATAAGCGAGGAGAGTGTGTTCCCCTGATTGTTTAATGCACACGGGACATGTCACCAGGTGAACAGTATAAGTGAGGAGAGTGTGTTCCCCTGATTGTTTAATACGCAAGGGACATGTATCCAGATGAACAGTATAAGTGAGGAGAGTGTGTTCCCCTGATTGTTTAATGCACACGGGACATGTTACCAGGTGAACTCTATAAGTGAGGAGAGTGTGTTCCCCTGATGGTTTAACTCACACGGGACATGTTACCAGGTGAACAGTATAAGTGAGGAGAGAGTGTTCCACTGATGGTTTAATATACGTGGGACATGTCACCAGGTGAAAAGTATAAGTGAGGAGAGTGTGTTCCCCTGATGGTTTAATATTCACAGGACATGTTACCTGGTGAAGAGTATAAGTGAGGAGATTGTGTTCCCCTGATGGTTTAATATACACAGGACATGTCACCAGGTGAACAGTAGAAGTGAGGAGAGTGTGTTCCCCTGATTGTTTAATACACACAGGAAATGTTACCAGGTGAACAGTATAAGTGAGGAGAGTGTGTTCCCCTGATGGTTTAATATACACAGGCCATGGCACCAGGTGAACAGTAGAAGTGAGGAGAGTGTGTTCCTCTGATGGTTTTATATACACAGGACATGTTACCAGGTGAACAGTATAAGTGAGGAGAGTGTGTTCCCCTGATTGTTTAATATACACAGAACATGTTGCCAGTTGAACAGTATAAGTGAGGAGAGTGTGTTCCCCTGATGGTTTAATATACACGGGACATGTTACCAGGTGAACAGTAGAAGTGAGGAGAGTGTGTTCCCCTGATTGTTTAATGCACACGGGACATGTTACCAGGTGAACTCTATAAGTGAGGAGAGTGTGTTCCCCTGATGGTTTAACTCACACGGGACATGTTACCAGGTGAACAGTATAAGTGAGGAGAGAGTGTTCCACTGATGGTTTAATATACGTGGGACATGTCACCAGGTGAAAAGTATAAGTGAGGAGAGTGTGTTCCCCTGATGGTTTAATATTCACAGGACATGTTACCTGGTGAAGAGTATAAGTGAGGAGATTGTGTTCCCCTGATGGTTTAATATACACAGGACATGTCACCAGGTGAACAGTAGAAGTGAGGAGAGTGTGTTCCCCTGATTGTTTAATATACACAGGCCATGGCACCAGGTGAACAGTAGAAGTGAGGAGAGTGTGTTCCTCTGATGGTTTTATATACACAGGACATGTTACCAGGTGAACAGTATAAGTGACGAGAGAGTGTTCCCCTGATTGTTTAATACGCACGGGACATGTCAGCAGGTGAACAGTAGAAGTGAGGAGAGTGTGTTCCACTGATTGTTTAATACACACAGGAAATGTTACCAGGTGAACAGTATAAGTGAGGAGAGTGTGTTCCCCTGATGGTTTAATATACACAGGCCATGGCACCAGGTGAACAGTAGAAGTGAGGAGAGTGTGTTCCTCTGATGGTTTTATATACACAGGACATGTTACCAGGTGAACAGTATAAGTGAGGAGAGAGTGTTCCCCTGATTGTTTAATACGCACGGGACATGTCAGCAGGTGAACAGTAGAAGTGAGGAGAGTGTGTTCCACTGATTGTTTAATACACACAGGAAATGTTACCAGGTGAACAGTATAAGTGAGGAGAGTGTGTTCCCCTGATGGTTTAATATACACAGGACATGTCACCAGGTGAACAGTAGAAGTGAGGAGAGTGTGTTCCCCTGATTGTTTAATACACACAGGAAATGTTACCAGGTGAACAGTATAAGTGAGGAGAGTGTGTTCCCCTGATGGTTTAATATACACAGGACATGTCACCAGGTGAACAGTAGAAGTGAGGAGAGTGTGTTCCCCTGATTGTTTAATACACACAGGAAATGTTACCAGGTGAACAGTATAAGTGAGGAGAGTGTGTTCCCCTGATGGTTTAATATACACAGGCCATGGCACCAGGTGAACAGTAGAAGTGAGGAGAGTGTGTTCCTCTGATGGTTTTATATACACAGGACATGTTACCAGGTGAACAGTATAAGTGAGGAGAGTGTGTTCCCCTGATTGTTTAATATACACAGAACATGTTGCCAGTTGAACAGTATAAGTGAGGAGAGTGTGTTCCCCTGATGGTTTAATATACACGGGACATGTTACCAGGTGAACAGTAGAAGTGAGGAGAGTGTGTTCCCCTGATGGTTTAATATACACGGGACATGTTACCAGGTGAACAGTATAAGTGAGGAGAGTCTGTTGCCCTGATGGTTTAATATACACGGGAAATGTTACCAGGTGAACAGAACAGTGAGGAGAGTGTTTTCCCCTGATGCTTTAATGCGCACGGGACATGTTACCAGGTGAAAAGTATAAGTGAGGAGAGTGTGTTCCCCTGATTGTTTAATACACACGGCACATGTCACCAGGTGAACAGAATAAGTGAGGAGAGTGTGTTCCCCTGATCGTTTAATACGCACGGGACATGTTACCAGATGAACAGTATAAGTGAGGAGAGTGTGTTCCCCTGATTGTTTAATGCACACGGGACATGTTACCAGGTGAAATCTATAAGTGAGGAGAGGGTGTTCCCCTGATGGTTTAATATACACAGGACATGTTACCAGGTGAAGAGTAGAAGTGAGGAGAGTGTGTTCCCCTGATGGTTTAATACACACAGGACATGTTACCAGGTGAACAGTATAAGTGAGGAGAGTGTGTTCCCCTAATGGTTTAATATACACGGGTCACATCACCAAAAGAACAGTATAAGAGAGGAGAGTGTGTTCCCCTGATTGTTTAATACGCACGGAACATGTTACCAGGTGAACAGCATAAGTGAAGAGAGTGTGTTCCCCCGATTTTTTAATGCACACGGGACATGTTACCAGGTGAACAGGAGAAGTGAGGGGAGTGTGTTCCCCTGATGGTTTCATATACATGGGACATGTTACCAGGTGAACAGTATAAGTGAAGAGAGTGTGTTCCCCTGATGGTTTAATATACACGGGACATGTTACCTGGTGAACAGTATAAGTTAGGAGAGTGTGTTGCCCTGATGGTTTAATACGCACGGGACAAGTCACTAGGTGAACAGTATAAGTGAGGAGAGTGTGTTCCCCTGATGGTTTAATATACACAGGACATGTTACCAGGTGAAGAGTAGAAGTGAGGGGAGTGTGTTCCCCTGATGGTTTCATATACATGGGACATGTTACCAGGTGAACAGTATAAGTGAAGAGAGTGTGTTCCCCTGATGGTTTAATATACACAGGACATGTTACCAGGTGAACAGTATAAGTGAGGAGAGTGTGTTCCCCTGATTGTTTAATACACACGGGACATGTTACCAGGTGAACAGTATAAGTGAGGAGAGTGTGTTCCCCTGATTGTTTAATACACACGGGACATGTTACCAGGTGAACAGTATTAGTGAGGAGACTGTGTTCCCCTGATTGTTTAATACACACGGGACATGGTACCAGGTGAACAGAATAGTGAGGAGAGTGTTTTCCCCTGATGGTTTAATATACACGAGACATGTTACCAGGTGAACAGTATAAGTGAGGAGAGTGTGTTCCGCTGATTGTTTAATACACACGGGACATGTTACCAGGTGAACAGTATAATTGAGGAGAGTTTGTTCCCTGATTGTTTAATACACACGGACATGTTACCAGGTGAACAGTAGAAGTGAGGAGAGTGTGTTCCCCTGATTGTTTAATGCGCACGGGACATGTTACCAGGTGAACAGTATAAGTGAAGAGAGTGTGTTCCCCTGATTGTTTAATACGCACGGGACATGTTACCAGGTGTACAGTATAAGTGAGGAGAGTGTGTTCCCCTGATTGTTTAATACGCACTGGACATGTTACAAGGTGAACAGGATAAGTGAGGAGAGTGTGTTCCCCTGATTATTTAATACACACGGGACATGTCACCAGGTGAACAGTATAAGTGAGCAGAGTGTGTTCCCCTGATGGTTCTAAATACACGGGACATGTCAGCAGGTGAACAGTATAAGTGAGGAGAGTGTTTTCCCCTGATGGTTTAATATTCACAGGACATGTTACCTGGTGAAGAGTATAAGTGAGGAGAGTGTGTCCTGCTGATGGTTTAATATACACAGGACATGTCACTAGGTGAAAAGTATAAGTGAGGAGAGTGTGTTCCCCAGATGGCTTAATATGCACGGGACATGTTACCAGGTGAACAGTATAAGTGAGGAGAGTGAGTTCCCCTGATGTTTTAATATACGTGAAACATGTTACCAGGTGAACAGTATATGTGAGGAGAGTGTGTTGCCCTGATGATTTAATATACACGGGAGATGTTACCAGGTGAAGAGCAGAAGTGAGGAGAGTGTGTTCCCCTGATTGTTTAATAAACTCGGGACATGTCACCAGGTGAACAATATAAGTGAGGAGATTGTGTTCCCCTGACGGTTTAATATACACGGGACACGTTACCTGATGAAGAGTATAAGTGAGGAGAGTGTGTTCCCCTGATTGTTTAATGCACCCGGGATATGTCACCAGGTGAACAGTAGAAGTGAGGAGAGTGTGTTCCCCTGATTGTTTAATATACACGGGACATGTTACCAGGTGAAAAGTATAAGTGAGGAGAGTGTGTGCCCCTGATGGTTTAATACACACGGGACATGTGACCAGGTGAAAAGTATAAGTGAGGAGAGTGTGTGCCCCTGATGGTTTAATACAAACGGGACATGTGACCAGGTGAAAAGTATAAGTGAGGAGAGTGTGTGCCACTGATGGTTTAACATACACAGGATATGTTACCAGGTAAACAGTATAAGTGAGGAGAGTGTGTTACCCTGATGGTTTAATATACACAGGACGTGTTACCAGATGAACAGTATAAGTGAGGAGAGTGTGTTCCCCTGATTTTGTAATGCACACGGGACATGTTACCAGGTGAACAGTAGAAGTGAGGAGAGTGTGTTCCCCTGATGTTTTCTTATACATGGGACATGTTACCAGGTGAACAGTATAAGTGAAGAGAGTGTGTTCCCCTGATGGTTTGACATACACAGGACATGTTACCAGGTGAAAAGTATAAGTGAGGAGATTTTGTTCCCCTGATTGTTTAATACACACGGGACATGTCACCAGGTGAACAGAATAAGTGAGGAGAGTGTTTTCCCCTGATTGTTTAATGCGCACGGGACATGTCACCAGGTGAACAGTATAAGTGAGGAGAGTGTGTTCCCCTGATTGTTTAAAGCGCACGGGACATGTTTCCAGGTGAACAGTATAAGTGAGGAGAGTGTGTTCCCCTCATTGTTTAATACACACGGGACATGTTACCAGGTGAACAGAATATGTGAGGAGAGTGTGTTCCCCTGATTGTTTAATGCACACGGGACATGTTACCAGGTGAACTCTATAAGTGAGGAGAGTGAGTTCCCATGATTGTTTAATACGCACGGGACATGTTACCAGGTGAACAGTATAAGTGAGGAGAGTGTGTTCCCCTCATTGTTTAATACACACGGGACATGTCACCAGGTGAACAGAATATGTGAGGAGAGTGTGTTCCCCTGATTGTTTAATGCACACGGGACATGTTACCAAATGAACTCTATAAGTGAGGAGAGTGTGTTCCCCTGATTGTTTAATACGCACGGGACATGTTACCAGGTGAACAGTATAAGTGAGGAGAGTGTGTTCCCCTGATTATTTAATACACACGGGACATGTCACCAGGTGAACAGTATAAGTGAGGAGAGTGTGTTCCCCTGATTTTTTAATACACACGGGACATGTCACCAGGTGTACAGTATAAGTGAGGAGAGTGTGTTCCCCTGATTGTTTAATACACACGGGACATGTCACCAGGTGAACAGTATATTTGAGCAGAGTGTGTTCCCCTGATGGTTCTAAATACACGGGACATGTCAGCAGGTGAACAGTATAAGAGAGGAGAGTGTTTTCCCCTGATGGTTTAATATTCACAGGACATGTTACCTGGTGAACAGTATAAGTGAGGAGAGTGTGTTCCCCTGATTGTTTAATAAACTCGGGACATGTCACCAGGTGAACAGTATAAGTGAGGAGAGTGTGTCCTGCTGATGGTTCAATATACACAGGACATGTCACTAGGTGAAAAGTATAAGTGAGGAGAGTGTGTTCCCCAGATGGCTTAATATGCACGGGACATGTTACCAGGTGAACAGTATAAGTGAGGAGAGTGTGTTCCCCTGATTGTTTAATAAACTCGGGACATGTCACCAGGTGAACAGTATAAGTGAGGAGATTGTGTTCCCCTGATGGTTTAATATACACGGGACACCTTACCTGATGAAGAGTATAAGTGAGGAGAGTGTGTTCCCCTGATTGTTTAATGCACACGGGACATGTCACCAGGTGAACAGTATAAGTGAGGAGAGTGTGTTCCCCTGATTGTTTAATACGCACGGGACATGTCACCAGATGAACAGTATAAGTGAGGAGAGTGTGTTCCCCTGATTGTTTAATATACACGGGACATGTTACCAGGTGAAAAGTATAAGTGAGGAGAGTGTTGTCCCCTGATGGTTTAATACACACGGGACATGTGACCAGGTGAAAAGTATAAGTGAGGTGAGTGTGTGCCCCTGATGGTTTAATACACACGGGACATGTGACCAGGTGAAAAGTATAAGTGAGGAGAGTGTGTTACCCTGATGGTTTAATATACACAGGACGTGTTACCAGGTGAACAGAATAGTGAGGAGAGTGTTTTCCCATTATGGTTTAATGCACATGGGACATGTTACCAGATTAACCGTATAAGTGAGGAGAGTGTGTTCCCTGATTGTTTAAAACGCACGGGACATGTTACCAGATGAACAGTATAAGTGAGGAGACTGTGTTCCCCTGATTTTGTAATGCACACGGGACATGTTACCAGGTGAACAGTAGAAGTGAGGAGAGTGTGTTCCCCTGATTTTGTAATGCACACGGGACATGTTACCAGATGAACAGTATAAGTGAGGAGAGTGTGTTCCCCTGATTTTGTAATGCACACGGGACATGTTACCAGGTGAACAGTATAAGTGAAGAGAGTGTGTTCCCCTGATGGTTTGACATACACAGGACATGTTACCAGGTGAACAGTATAAGTGAGGAGATTGTGTTCCCCTGATTGTTTAATACACACGGGACATGTCACCAGGTGAACAGAATAAGTGAGGAGAGTGTTTTCCCCTGATTGTTTAATACACACGGGACATGTTTCCCGATGAACAGTATAAGTGAGGAGAAAGTGTTCCCCTGATTGTTTAATACACACGGGACATGTCACCAGGTGAACAGAATATGAGAGGAGAGTGTGTTCCCCTGATTGTTTAATGCACACGGGACATGTTACCAGGTGAACTCCATAAGTGAGGAGAGTGAGTTCCCATGATGGTTTAACTCACACGGGACATGTTACCAGGTGAACAGTATAAGTGAGGAGAGTGTGTTCCCCTGATGGTTTAATATTCACAGGACATGTTACCTGGTGAAGAGGATAAGTGAGGAGAGTGTGTTCCCCTGATGGTTTAATATACACAGGACATGTTACTTGGTGAAAAGTATAAGTGAGGAGAGTGTGTTCCCCAGATGGCTTAATATGGACGGGACATGTTACCAGGTGATCAGTATGAGTGAGGAGAGTGTGTTCCCCTGATGGTTAAATATACACGAGACATGTTACCAGGTGAACAGTATATGTGAGGAGAGTGTGTTGCCCTGATGATTTAATATAAACGGGACATGTTACCAGGTGAAGAGCAGAAGTGGGGAGAGTGTGTTTCCCTGATTGTTTAATACACTCGGGACTTGTCACCAGGTGAACAGTATAAGTGAGGAGAGTGTATTCCCCTGATGGTTTAATACACACGGGACATGTTACCAGGTGAACAGTATAAGTGAGGAGAGTGTGTTCCCCTGATGGTTTAACATACACGGGACATTTTACCAGGTGAACAGTGTAAGTGAGGAGATTGTGTCCCCCTGATGGTTTAATACACACAGGACATGTTCCCAGGTGAACAGTATAAGTGAGGAGATTGTGTTCCCCTGATGGTTTAATATACACGGGACATGTCACCAGGTGAACAGTAGAAGTGAGGAGAGTGTGTTCCCCTGATTGTTTAATACACACGGGACATGTTACCAGGTGAACAGTATAAGTGAGGATAGTGTGTTCCCCTGATGGTTTAATATACACAGGACATGTTACCAGGTGAACAGTATAAGTGAGGAGAGTGTGTTCCCCTGATGGTTTAATATACATGGGACATGTTACCAGGTGAACAGTATAAGTGAGGAGAGTGTGTTACCCTGATTGTTTAATACGCAAGGGACATGTTACCAGGTGAACAGTATAAGTGAGGAGAGTGTGTTCCCCTGATGGTTTAATATACACAGGACATGTTACCAGGTGAACAGTATAAGTGAGCAGAGTATGTTCCCCTGATGGTTTAATGTACACGGGACCTGTCACCAGGTGAACAGTAGAAGTGAGGAGAGTGTGTTCCCCTGATGGTTTAATATACACGGGACATGTTACCAGGTGAACAGAACAGTGAGGAGTGTGTTTTCCCCTGATGGTTTAATGCGCACGGGACATGTTACCAGGTGAACAGTATAATTGAGGAGAGTGTGTTCCCCTGATTGTTTAATGCAAACGGGACATGTTACCAGGTGAACAGTATAAGTGAGGAGAGTGTGTTCCCCTGATTGTTTAATGCAGACGGGACATGTTACCAGGTGAACAGTATAAGTGAAGAGTGTGTTCCCCTGATGGTTTAACTTACACGGGACATGTTACCAGGTGAACAGTATAAGTGAGGAGAGGGTGTTCCACTGATGGTTTAATATACGTGGGACATGTCACCAGGTGAACAGCATAAGTGAAGAGAGTGTGTTCCCCTGATGGTTCTATATACACGGGACATGTTACCAGGTGAACAGTATAAGTGAGGAGAGTGTGTTCCCCTGATGGTTTAATATACACGGGACATGTTACCAGGTGAACAGTATAAGTGAGGAGAGTGTGTTCCCCTGATTGTTTAATACGCAAGGGACATGTTACCAGGTGAACAGTATAAGTGAGGAGAGTGTGTTCCCCTGATGGTTTAATATACACAGGACATGTTACCAGGTGAACAGTATAAGTGAGCAGAGTATGTTCCCCTGATGGTTTAATGTACACGGGACCTGTCACCAGGTGAACAGTAGAAGTGAGGAGAGTGTGTTCCCCTGATGGTTTAATATACACGGGACATGTTACCAGGTGAACAGAACAGTGAGGAGAGTGTTTTCCCCTGATGGTTTAATGCGCACGGGACATGTTACCAGCTGAACAGTATAAGTGAGGAGAGTGTGTTCCCCTGATTGTTTAATGCAGACGGGACATGTTACCAGGTGAACAGTATAAGTGAAGAGTGTGTTCCCCTGATGTTTTAACTTACACGGGACATGTTACCAGGTGAACAGTATAAGTGAAGAGAGTGTGTTCCCCTGATGGTTTAATATACGTGGGACATGTCACCAGGTGAACAGCATAAGTGAAGAGAGTGTGTTCCCCTGATGGTTCTATATACACGGGACATGTTACCAGGTGAACAGTATAAGTGAGGAGAGTGTGTTCCCCTGATGGCTTAATATGCACGGGACATGTTACCAGGTGAACAGTATAAGTGAGGAGAGTGTGTTGCCCTGATGATTTAATATACACGGGACAAGTTACCAGGTGAAGAGCAGAATTGAGGAGAGTGTGTTCCCCTGATGGTTTAATATACACGGGAAATGACACCAGGTGAACAGTAGAAGTGAGGAGAGTGTGTTCCCCTGATGGTTTAATGCACACGGGATATGTCACCAGGTGAACAGAATAAGTGAGGAGAGTGTATTCCCCTGATGGTTTTATGCGCACGGGACATGTCACCAGGTGAACAGTTTTCGTGAGGAGAGTGTGTTCCCCTGATGGTTTAATATACACGGGACATGTTACCAGGTGAACAGTATAAGTGAGGAGAGTGTGTTCCCCTGATTGTTAAATGCAGATGGGACACGTCACCAGGTGAACAGTATAAGTGAGGAGAGTGTGTTCCCCTGATTGTTTAATGCACACGGGACATGTTACCAGGTGAAATCTATAATTGAGGAGATTGAGTTCCCATGATGGTTTAACTTACACGGGACATGTTACCAGGTGAACAGTATAAGTGAGGAGAGGGTGTTCCACTGATGGTTTAATATACGTGGGACATGTCACCAGGTGAACAGTATAAGTGAAGAGAGTGTGTTCCCCTGATGGTTCTATATACACGGGACATGTTACCAGGTGAACAGTATAAGTGAGGAGAGTGTGTTCCCCTGATGGTTTAATATACACGAGACATGTTACCAGGTGAACAGTATAAGTGAGGAGAGTGTGTTCCCCTGATGGCTTAATATGCACGGCACACGTTACCAGGTGAACAGTATAAGTGAGGAGAGTGTGTTCCCCTGATGGTTTAATATACACGAGACATGTTCCCAGGTGAACAGTATATGTGAGGAGAGTGTGTTGCCCTGATGATTTAATATACAGGGGACAAGTTACCAGGTGAAGAGCAGAAGTGAGGAGAGTGTGTTCCCCTGATGGTTTAATATACACGGGACACGTTACCTGATGAAGAGTATAAGTGAGGAGAGTGTGTTCCCCTGATTGTTTAATGCACACGGGACATGTCAACAGGTGAACAGTATAAGTGAGGAGAGAGAGTTCCCCTGATGGTTTAATATACACGGGACACGTTACCTGATGAAGAGTATAAGTGAGGAGAGTGTGTTCCCCAGATTGTTTAATGCACACGGGACATGTCACCAGGTGAACAGTAGAAGTGAGGAGAGTGTGTTCCCCTGATTGTTTAATGCGCATGGGACATGTCACCAGGTGAACAGTATAAGTGAGGAGAGTGTGTTCCCCTGATGGTTTAATATACACGGGAAATGACACCAGGTGAACAGTAGAAGTGAGGAGAGTGTGTTCCCCTGATGGTTTAATGCACACGGGACATGTTACCAGGTGAACAGTAGAAGTGAGGAGAGTGTGTTCCCCTGATTGTTTGATTCGCACGGGACATGTTACCAGGTGAACAGTGTAAGTGAGGAGAATGTGTTTCCTGATTGTTTAATGCACACGGGACATGTTACCAGATTAACCGTATAAGTGAGGAGAGTGTGTTCCATGATTGTTTAAAACGCACGGGACATGCTGCCAGATGAACAGTATAAGTGAGGAGAGTGTGTTCCCCTGATTTTGTAATGCACACGGGACATGTTACCAGGTGAACAGTAGAAGTGAGGAGAGTGTGTTCCCCTGATGGTTACTTATACATGGGACATGTTACCAGGTGAACAGTATGAGTGAAGAGAATGTGTTCCCCTGATGGTTTAATATACACAGGACATGTTACCAGGTGAACAGTGTAAGTGAGGAGAGTGTGTTCCCCTGATGGTTTCTTATACATGGGACATGTTACCAGGTGAACAGTATGAGTGAAGAGAGTGTGTTCCCCTGATGGTTTAATATACACAGGACATGTTACCAGGTGAACAGTATAAGTGAGGAGAGTCTGTTCCCCTGATGGTTTAATATTCACAAGACATGTTACCTGGTGAAGAGTATAAGTGAGGAGAGTGAGTTCCCATGATGGTTTAACTCACACGGGACATGTTACCAGGTGAACAGTATAAGTGAGGAGAGTGTGTTCCCCTGATGGTTTAATATAAACAGGACATGTTACTTGGTGAAAAGTATAAGTGAGGAGAGTGTGTTCCCCAGATGGCTTAATATGCACGGGACATGTTACCAGGTGAACAGTATAAGTGAGGAGAGTGAGTTCCCCTGATGATTTAATATAAACGGGACATGTTACCAGGTGAAGAGCAGAAGTGAGGAGAGTGTGTTTCCCTGATTGATTAATACAGTCGGGACATGTCACCAGGTGAACAGTATAAGTGAGGAGAGTGTATTCCCCTGATGCTTTAATATACACGGGAAATGTCACCAGGTGAACAGTAGAAGTGAGGAGAGTGTGTTCCCCTGATGGTTTAATGCACACGGGAAATGTTACCAGGTGAACAGTATAAGTGAGGAGAGTGTGTTCCCCTGATGGTTTAATGCACACGGGAAATGTTACCAGGTGAACAGTATAAGTGAGGAGAGTGTGTTCCACTGATTGTTTGATACGCACGGGACATGTTACCAGGTGAACAGTGTAAGTGAGGAGAATGCGTTCCCTGATGGTTTAATGCACAGGGGACATGTTACCGGGTGAACAGTATAAGTGAGGAGAGTGTGTTCCCCTGATTGTTTGATACGCACGGGACATGTTACCAGGTGAACAGTATAAGTGAGGAGAGTGTGTTCCCTGATTATTTAAAACGCACGGGACATGTTGCCAGATGAACAGTATAATTGAGGAGATTGTGATCCCCTGATTTTGTAATGCACACGGGACATGTTACCAGGTGAACAGTAGAAGTGAGGAGAGTGTGTTCCCCTGATGGTTTCTTATACATGGGACATGTTAACAGGTGAACAGTATGAGTGAAGAGAGTGTTTTCCCCTGATGGTTTAATATGCACAGGACATGTTACCAGGTGAACAGAATAAGTGAGGAGAGTGTGTTCCCCTGATTGTTTAATACACACGGGACATCTCTCCAGGTGAACAGAATAAGTGAGGAGAGTGTGTTCCCCTGATTGTTTAATGCACACGGGACATGTTACCAGGTGAACAGTATAAGTGAGGAGAGTGAGTTCCCATGATGGTTTAACTCACACGGGACATGTTACCAGGTGAACAGTATAAGTGAGGAGAGTGTGTTCCCCTGATTGTTTCATACACACGGGACATGTTGCCAGTTGAACAGTATAAGTGAGGAGATTGTGTTCCCCTGATGGTTTAATATACACGAGACATGTTACCAGGTGAACAGTATATGTGAAGAGAGTGTGTTGCCCTGATGATTTAATATAAACGGGACATGTTACCAGGTGAACAGTATAAGTGAGGAGAGTGAGTTCCCATGATGGTTTAACTCACACGGGACATGTTACCAGGTGAACAGTATAAGTGAGCAGAGTGTATTCCCCTGATGGTTTAATATACACAGGACATGTTGCCAGTTGAACAGTATAAGTGAGGAGATTGTGTTCCCCTGATGGTTTAATATACACGAGACATGTTACCAGGTGAACAGTATATGTGAAGAGAGTGTGTTGCCCTGATGATTTAGTATAAACGGGACATGTTACCAGGTGAAGAGCAGAAGTGAGGAGAGTGTGTTTCCCTGATTGTTTAATACACTCGGGACATGTCACCAGGTGAACAGTATAAGTGAGGAGAGTGTTTTCCCCTGATGGTTTAATATACACGGGACATGTCACCAGGTCAACAGTATAAGTGAGGAGAGTGTGTTCCCCTGATGGTTTAATATACACGGGACATGTCACCAGGTGAACAGTATAAGTGAGGAGAGTGTGTTCCCATGATGGTTTAATATACACGGGACATGTCACCAGGTGAACAGTATAAGTGAGCAGAGTGTGTTCCCCTGATGGTTTAATATACACGGGACATGTCACCAGGTGAACAGTATAAGTGAGGAGAGTGTGTTCCCCTGATGGTTTAATATTCACAGGACATGTTACCTGGTGAAGAGTATAAGTGATGAGAGTGTGTTCCCCTGATGGTTTAATATACACGAGACATGTTACCAGGTGAACTGTATATGTGAGGAGAGTGTGTTGCCCCGATGATTTAATATACATGGGACATGTTACCAGGTGAACAGTATAAGTGAGGAGAGTGTGTTCCCCTGATTGTTTAATGCACACGGGTAATGTTACCAGGTGAACAGAATAGTGAGGAGAGTGTTTTCCCCTGATGGTTTATTGCGCACGGGACATGTTACCAGGTGAAGAGTAGAAGTGAGGAGAGTGTGTTCCCCTAATGGTTTAATACACACGGGTCACATCACCAGATGAACAGTATAAGTGAGGAGAGTGTGTTCCCCTGATTGTTTAATACGCACGGGACATGTTTCCAGATGAACAGTATAAGTGAGGAGAGTTTGTTCCCCTGATGGTTTCATATACATGGGACATGTTACCAGGTGAACAGCATAAGTGAAGAGAATGTGTTCCCCTGATGGTTTAATATACACAGGACATGTTACCAGGTGAACATTATAAGTGAGGAGAGTGTGTTCCCCTGATTGTTTAATACGCACGGGACATGTTTCCAGATGAACAGTATAAGTGAAGAGAGTGTGTTCCCCTGATGGTTTAATATACACAGGACATGTTGCCAGTTGAACTGTATAAGTGAGGAGATTGTGTTCCCCTCATGGTTTAATATACACGGGACACGTTACCTGATGAAGAGTATAAGTGAGGAGAGTGTGTTCCACTGATTGTTTAATGCACACGGGACACGTCACCAGGTGAACAGTATAAGTGAGGAGAGTGTGTTCCCCTGATGGTTTAATATACACGGGACATGTTACCAGGTGAACAGTATAAGTGAGCAGAGTGTGTTCCCCTGATTGTTTAATACGCACGGGACATGTTAACAGATGAACTGTATAAGAGAGGAGAGTGTGTTCCCCTGATTGTTTAATACACACGGGACATGTCACCAGGTGAACAGTATAAGTGAGGAGAGTGTGTTCCCCTGATTGTTTAATACGCACGGGACATGTTAACAGATGAACAGTATAAGAGAGGAGAGTGTGTTCCCCTGATTGTTTAATACGCACGGGACATGTTAACAGATGAACAGTATAAGAGAGGAGAGTGTGTTCCCCTGATTGTTTAATACACACGGGACATGTCACCAGGTGAACAGTATAAGTGAGGAGAGTGTGTTCCCCTGATTGTTTAATGCACACGGGACATGTTACCAGGTGAAATCTATAAGTGAGGAGAATGAGTTCCCATGATGGTTTAACTTACACGGGACATGTTACCAGGTGAACATTATCAGTGAGGAGAGGGTGTTCCACTGATGGTTTAATATACATGGGACATGTCACCACGTGAACAGTAGAAGTGAGGAGAGTGTGTTCCCATGATGGTTTAATATACGCGGGACATGTCACCAGGTGAAGAGTATAAGTGAGGAGAGTGTGTTCCCCTGATGGTTTAATATACACAGGACATGTCACTAGGTGAAAAGTAAAAGTGAGGAGAGTGTGTTACCCAGATGGCTTAATATGCAAGGGACATGTTACCAGGTGAACAGTATAAGTGAGGAGAGTGTGTTCCCCTGATGGTTTAATATTCACAGGACATGTTACCTGGTGAAGAGTATAAGTGAGGAGAGTGTTTTCCCCTGATTGTTTAATATGCACGGGACATTTTACCAGGTGAACAGTATAAGTGAGGAGAGTGTGTTCCCCTGATGGTTTAATATACACGGGACATGTTACCAGGTGAACTGTATAGGTGAGGAGAGTGTGTTCCCCTGATTGTTTAATGCACACAGGACATGTCACCAGGTGAACATTATAAGTGAGGAGAGTGTGTTCCCCTGATTGTTTAATATGCACGGGACATTTTACCAGGTGAACAGTATAAGTGAGGAGAGTGTGTTCCCCTGATGGTTTAATATACACGGGACATGTTACCAGGTGAACAGTATAAGTGAGGAGAGTGTGTTCCCCTGATTGTTTCATACGCACGGGACATGTTAACAGATGAACAGTATAAGAGAGGAGAATGTGTTCCCCTGATTGTTTAATGCACACGGGACATGTTGCCAGGTGAAATCTATAAGTGAGGAGAATGAGTTCCCATGATGGTTTAACTTACATGGGACATGTTACCAGGTGAACAGTATAAGTGAGGAGAGGGTGTTCCACTGATGGTTTAATATACATGGGACATGTTACCAGGTGAACAGTATAAGTGAGCAGAGTGTGTTCCCCTGATGGTTTAATATACATGGGACATGTTACCTGGTGAAGAGTATAAGTGAGGAGAGTGTGTTCCCCAGATGGCTTAATATGCAAGGGACATTTTACCAGGTGAACAGTATAAGTGAGGAGAGTAAGTTCCCCTGATGGTTTAATATACACGAGACATGTTACCAGGTGAACTGTATATGTGAGGACGGTGTCTTGCCCTGATGATTTAATATACATGGGACATGTTACCATGTGAACAGTATAAGTGAGGAGAGTCTGTTCCCCTGATTGTTTAATACACACGGGACATGTTACCAGGTGAACAGAATAGTGAGGAGAGTGTTTTTCCCTGATGGTTTATTGCGCATGGGACATGTTACCAGGTGAACAGAATAGTGAGGAGAGTGTTTTTCCCTGATGGTTTATTGCGCACGGGACATGTTACCAGGTGAACAGTATAAGTGAGGAGAGTGTGTTGCCCTGATGGTTTAATACACACGGGACATGTTACCAGGTGAAGAGTAGAAGTGAGGAGAGTGTGTTCCCCTGATGGTTTAATACACACGGGTCACATCACCAGATGAACAGTATAAGTGAGGAGAGTGTGTTCCCCTGATGGTTTCATATACATGTGACATGTTACCAGGTGAACAGTATAAGTGAAGAGAGTGTGTTCCCCTGATGGTTTAATATACACAGGACATGTTACCAGGTGAACAGTATAAGTGAGGCGAGTGTGTTCCCCTGATGGTTTAATGCGCACGGGACATGTCACCAGGTGAACAGTATAAGTGAGGAGAGTGTGTTCCCCTGATTGTTTAATGCACACGGGACATGTCACCAGGTGAACAGTATAAGTGAGGAGAGTGTGTTCCCCTGATTGTTTAATGCACACGGGACATGTTACCATGTGAACAGTATAAGTGAGGAGAGTGTGTTCCCCTGATGGTTTAATATACGCGGGACATGTCACCAGGTGAACAGTATAAGTGAGCAGAGTGTGTTCCCCTGATGGTTTAATATACACAGGACATGTCACCAGGTGAACAGTATAAGTGAGGAGAGTGTGTTCCCCTGATGGTTTAATATTCACATTACATGTTACCAGATGAAGAGCAGAAGTGAGGAGAGTGTGTTCCCCTGATTGTTTAATATACACAGGACATGTTACCAGGTGAACAGAATAGTGAGGAGAGTGTTTTCCCCTGATGGTTTAATATACGCGGGACATGTCACCAGGTGAACAGTATAAGTGAGCAGAGTGTGTTGCCCTGACGGTTTAATACGCACGGGACATGTCACCAGGTGAACAGTATAAGTGAGGATAGTGTGTTCCCCTGATGGTTTAATATACACGGGACATGTTACCAGATGAACAGTGTAAGTGAGGAGAGTGTGTTGCCCTGATGGTTTAATACACACGGGACATGTTACCAGGTGAACAGTATAAGTGAGGAGAGTGTGTTCCCCTGATGTTTTAATATACACGGGACATGTTACCAGGTGAACAGTATAAGTGAAGAGAGTGTGTTCCCCTGATGGTTTAATATACACAGGACATGTTACCAGGTGAACAGTATCAGTGAGGCGAGTGTGTTCCCCTGATTGTTTAATACACACGGGACATGTTACCAGGTGAACAGAATAGTGAGGAGAGTGTTTTCCCCTGATGGTTTAATGCGCACGGGAAATGTTACCAGGTGAAGAGTAGAAGTGAGCTGAGTGTGTTCCCCTAATGGTTTAATACACACGGGTCACATCACCAGATGAACAGTATAAGTGATGCGAGTGTGTTCCCCTGATTGTTTAATACACACGGGACATGTTTCCAGGTGAACAGAATAGTGAGGAGAGTGTTTTCCCCTGATGGTTTAATGCACACGGGACATGTTACCAGGTGAACAGTAGAAGTGAGGAGAGTGTGTTCCCCTGATGGTTTAATATTCACAGGACATGTTACCTGGTGAAGAGTATAAGTGAGGAGAGTGTTTTCCCCTGATTGTTTAATATGCACGGGACATTTTACCAGGTGAACAGTATAAGTGAGGAGAGTGTGTTCCCCTGATGGTTTAATATACACGGGACATGTTACCAGGTGAACTGTATAGGTGAGGAGAGTGTGTTCCCCTGATTGTTTAATGCACACAGGACATGTCACCAGGTGAACATTATAAGTGAGGAGAGTGTGTTCCCCTGATTGTTTAATATGCACGGGACATTTTACCAGGTGAACAGTATAAGTGAGGAGAGTGTGTTCCCCTGATGGTTTAATATACACGGGACATGTTACCAGGTGAACAGTATAAGTGAGGAGAGTGTGTTCCCCTGATTGTTTCATACGCACGGGACATGTTAACAGATGAACAGTATAAGAGAGGAGAATGTGTTCCCCTGATTGTTTAATGCACACGGGACATGTTGCCAGGTGAAATCTATAAGTGAGGAGAATGAGTTCCCATGATGGTTTAACTTACATGGGACATGTTACCAGGTGAACAGTATAAGTGAGGAGAGGGTGTTCCACTGATGGTTTAATATACATGGGACATGTTACCAGGTGAACAGTATAAGTGAGCAGAGTGTGTTCCCCTGATGGTTTAATATACATGGGACATGTTACCTGGTGAAGAGTATAAGTGAGGAGAGTGTGTTCCCCAGATGGCTTAATATGCAAGGGACATTTTACCAGGTGAACAGTATAAGTGAGGAGAGTAAGTTCCCCTGATGGTTTAATATACACGAGACATGTTACCAGGTGAACTGTATATGTGAGGACGGTGTCTTGCCCTGATGATTTAATATACATGGGACATGTTACCATGTGAACAGTATAAGTGAGGAGAGTCTGTTCCCCTGATTGTTTAATACACACGGGACATGTTACCAGGTGAACAGAATAGTGAGGAGAGTGTTTTTCCCTGATGGTTTATTGCGCATGGGACATGTTACCAGGTGAACAGAATAGTGAGGAGAGTGTTTTTCCCTGATGGTTTATTGCGCACGGGACATGTTACCAGGTGAACAGTATAAGTGAGGAGAGTGTGTTGCCCTGATGGTTTAATACACACGGGACATGTTACCAGGTGAAGAGTAGAAGTGAGGAGAGTGTGTTCCCCTGATGGTTTAATACACACGGGTCACATCACCAGATGAACAGTATAAGTGAGGAGAGTGTGTTCCCCTGATGGTTTCATATACATGTGACATGTTACCAGGTGAACAGTATAAGTGAAGAGAGTGTGTTCCCCTGATGGTTTAATATACACAGGACATGTTACCAGGTGAACAGTATAAGTGAGGCGAGTGTGTTCCCCTGATGGTTTAATGCGCACGGGACATGTCACCAGGTGAACAGTATAAGTGAGGAGAGTGTGTTCCCCTGATTGTTTAATGCACACGGGACATGTCACCAGGTGAACAGTATAAGTGAGGAGAGTGTGTTCCCCTGATTGTTTAATGCACACGGGACATGTTACCATGTGAACAGTATAAGTGAGGAGAGTGTGTTCCCCTGATGGTTTAATATACGCGGGACATGTCACCAGGTGAACAGTATAAGTGAGCAGAGTGTGTTCCCCTGATGGTTTAATATACACAGGACATGTCACCAGGTGAACAGTATAAGTGAGGAGAGTGTGTTCCCCTGATGGTTTAATATTCACATTACATGTTACCAGATGAAGAGCAGAAGTGAGGAGAGTGTGTTCCCCTGATTGTTTAATATACACAGGACATGTTACCAGGTGAACAGAATAGTGAGGAGAGTGTTTTCCCCTGATGGTTTAATATACGCGGGACATGTCACCAGGTGAACAGTATAAGTGAGCAGAGTGTGTTGCCCTGACGGTTTAATACGCACGGGACATGTCACCAGGTGAACAGTATAAGTGAGGATAGTGTGTTCCCCTGATGGTTTAATATACACGGGACATGTTACCAGATGAACAGTGTAAGTGAGGAGAGTGTGTTGCCCTGATGGTTTAATACACACGGGACATGTTACCAGGTGAACAGTATAAGTGAGGAGAGTGTGTTCCCCTGATGTTTTAATATACACGGGACATGTTACCAGGTGAACAGTATAAGTGAAGAGAGTGTGTTCCCCTGATGGTTTAATATACACAGGACATGTTACCAGGTGAACAGTATCAGTGAGGCGAGTGTGTTCCCCTGATTGTTTAATACACACGGGACATGTTACCAGGTGAACAGAATAGTGAGGAGAGTGTTTTCCCCTGATGGTTTAATGCGCACGGGAAATGTTACCAGGTGAAGAGTAGAAGTGAGCTGAGTGTGTTCCCCTAATGGTTTAATACACACGGGTCACATCACCAGATGAACAGTATAAGTGATGCGAGTGTGTTCCCCTGATTGTTTAATACACACGGGACATGTTTCCAGGTGAACAGAATAGTGAGGAGAGTGTTTTCCCCTGATGGTTTAATGCACACGGGACATGTTACCAGGTGAACAGTAGAAGTGAGGAGAGTGTGTTCCCCTGATGGTTTCACATATATGGGACATGTTACCAGGTGAACAGTATAAGTGAAGAGAGTGTGTTCCCCTGATGGTTTAATATACACGGGACATGTTACCAGGTGAACAATATAAGTGAAGAGAGTGTGTTCCCCTGATGGTTTAATATACACGGGACATGTTACCAGGTGAACAATATAAGTGAAGAGAGTGTGTTCCCCTGATGGTTTAATGCGCACGGGACATGTTACAAGGTGAACAGTATAAGTGAGGAGAGTGTGTTCCCCTGATTGTTTTATACGCACGGGCCATGTTACCAGGTGAACAGTATAAGTGAGGAGAGTGTGTTCCCCTGATTGTTTAATACACACGGGACATGTTACCAGGTGAACAGTATAAGTGAGGAGAGTGTTTTCCCTTGATGGTTTAATACAGACGGGACATGTCACCAGGTGAACAGTATAAGTGAGGAGAGTGTTTTCCCCTGATTGTTTAATACACACGGGACATGTTACCAGGTGAACAGTATAAGTGAGGAGAGTGTGTTCCCCTGATTGTTTAATGCGCACGGGACATGTTACCAGGTGAACAGTATAAGTGAGGAGAGTGTGTTCCCCTGATGGTTTAATATACGCGGGACATGTAACCAGGTGAACAGTATAAGTGAGGAGAGTGTGTTCCCATGATGGTTTAATATACGCGGGACATGTCACCAGGTGAACAGTATAAGTGAGGAGAGTGTGTTCCCATGATGGTTTAATGCACACGGGACATGTTACCAGGTGAAATCTATAAGTGAGGAGAGTGTGTTCCCCTGATTGTTTAATATACACGGGACATCTTACCAGGTGAACAGTATAAGTGAGCAGAGTGTGTTCCCCTGATGGTTTAATATACACGGGACATGTCACCAGGTGAACAGTATAAGTGAGGAGAGTGTGTTCCCCTGATGGTTTAATATACATGGGACATGTCACCAGGTGAACAGTATAAGTGAGCAGAGTGTGTTCCCCTGATGGTTTAATATACACGTGACATGTCACCAGGTGAACAGTATAAGTGAGGAGAGTGTGTTCCCCTGATTGTTTAATGCGCACGTGACATGTTACCAGATGAACAATATAAGTGAGGAGAGTGTGTTCCCCTGATTGTTTAATATACACAGGACATGTTACCAGGTGAACAGTATAGGTGAGCAGAGTGTGTTCCCCTGATGGTTTAATGCACACGGGACATGTTACCAGGTGAAATCTATAAGTGAGGAGAGTGTGTTCCCCTGATGGTTTAATATTCACAGGACATGTTACCTGGTGAAGAGTATAAGTGAAGAGAGTGTGTTCGCCAGATGGCTTAATATGCACGGGACATGTTACCAGGTGAACAGGATAAGTGAGGAGAGTGTGTTCCCCTGATGGTTTAATATTCACAGGACATGTTACCTGGTGAAGAGTATAAGTGAAGAGAGTGTGTTCCCCAGATGGCTTAATATGCACGGGACATGTTACCAGGTGAACAGGATAAGTGAGGAGAGTGTTTTCCCCTGATGGTTTAATATTCACAGGACATATTACCTGGTGAAGAGTATAAGTGAGGAGAGTGCGTTCCCCTGATGGTTTAATATACTCGGGACATGTCACCAGGTGAACAGTATAAGTGAGGAGAGTGTGTTCCCCTGATTGTTTAATACATACGGGACATGTTACCAGGTGAACAGAATAGTGAGGAGAGTGTTTTCCCCCGATGGTTTAATATTCACAGGACATGTTACCTGGTTAAGAGTATAAGTGAAGAGAGTGTGTTCCCCAGATGGCTTAATATGCACGGGACATGTTACCAGGTGAACAGGATAAGTGAGGAGAGTGAGTTCCCCTGATTGTTTAATACATACGGGACATGTTACCAGGTGAACAGAATAGTGAGGAGAGTGTTTTCCCCCGATGGTTTAACATGCACAGGACATGTCACCAGGTGAACAGCAGAAGTGAGTAGAGTGTGTTCCCCTGATGGTTTAATATACACGGGACATGTTACCAGGTGAACAGTATAAGTGAGGAGAGTGTGTTGCCCGGATGGTTTAATACACACGGGACATGTTACCAGGTGAACAGTTGAAGTGAGGAGAGTGTGTTCCCCTGATGGTTTAATATACACGGGACATGTTACCAGGTGAACAGCATAAGTGAGGAGAGTGTGTTGCCCTGATGGTTTAATATACACAGGACATGTTACCAGGTGAAGAGTAGAAGAGAGGAGAGTGTGTTCCCCTGATGGTTTCATATACATGGGACATGTTACCAGGTGAACAGTATAAGTGAAGCGAGTGTGTTCCCCTGATGGTTTAATATACACAGGACATGTTAACAGGTGAACAGTATAAGTGAGGAGAGTGTGTTCCCCTGATTGTTTAATACACACGGGACATGTTACCAGGTGAACAGAATAGTGAGGAGAGTGTTTTCCCCTGATGGTTTAATGCGCACGGGACATGTTACCAGTTGAAGAGTATAAGTGAGGAGATTGTGTTCCCCTGATTGTTTTTTACGCACGGGACATGTCACCAGGTGAACAGTATAAGTGAGGAGAGTGTGTTCCCCTGATTGTTTAATACACACGGGACATGTCACCAGGTGAACAGAATAAGTGAGGAGAGTGTGTTCCCCTGATTGTTTAATGCACACGGGACATGTTACCAGGTGAAATCTATAAGTGAGGAGAGTGAATTCCCATGATGGTTTAACTTCCACGGGACATGTTACCAGGTGAACAGTATAAGTGAGGAGAGGGTGTTCCACTGATGGTTTAATATACGCGGGACATGTCACCAGGTGAACAGTATAAGTGAGCAGAGTGTGTTCCCCTGATGGTTTAATATTCACAGGAAATGTTACCTGGGGAAGAGTATAAGTGAGGAGAGTGTGTTCCCCTGATGGTTTAATATACACAGGACATGTCACTAGGTGAACAGTATAAGTGAGGAGAGTGTGTTCCCCTGATGGTTTAATATTCACAGGACATGTTACCTGGGGAAGAGTATAAGTGAGGAGAGTGTGTTCCCCTGATGGTTTAATATACACAGGACATGTCACTAGGTGAAAAGTATAAGTGAGGAGAGTGTGTTCCCCAGATGGCTTAATATGCACGGGACATGTTATCAGGTGAACAGAATAAGTGAGGAGAGTGAGTTCCCCTGATGATTTAATATCCACGAGACATGTTACCAGGTGAACAGTACATATGAGGTGAGTGTGTTGCCCTGATGATTTAATATACACGGGACATGTCACCAGGTGAAGAGCAGAAGTGAGGAGAGTGTGTTCCCCTCATTGTTTAATAAACTCGGGACATGTCACCAGGTGAAGAGCAGAAGTGAGGAGAGTGTGTTCCCCTCATTGTTTAATAAACACGGGATATGTCACCAGGTGAACAGTATAAGTGAGGAGAGTGTATTCCCCTGATGGTTTTATGTGCACGGGACATGTCACCAGGTGAAGAGTATAAGTGAGGAGAGTGTGTTCCCCTGATGGTTTAATATACACGGGACATGTCACCAGGTGAACAGTATAAGTGAGGAGAGTGTGTTCCCCTGATGGTTTAATATACACGGGACATGTCACCAGGTGAACAGTATAAGTGAGGAGAGTGTGTTCCCCTGATGGTTTAATATACACGGGACATGTTACCAGGTGAACAATATAAGTGAGGAGAGTGTGTTCCCCTGATGGTTTAATACGCACGGGACATGTCACCAGATGAACAGTATAAGTGAGGAGAGTGTGTTCCCCTAATGGTTTAATACACACGGGACATGTGACCAGGTGAACAGTATAAGTGAGGAGAGTGTGTGCCCCTGATGGTTTAACATACACACGATATGTTACCAGGTAAAGAGTATAAGTGAGGAGAGTGTGTTCCCCTGATGGTTTAATATACACAGGACATGTTACCAGGTGAACAGAATAGTGAGGAGAGTGTTTTCCCATGATGGTTTAATGCACACGGGACATGTCACCAGGTGAACAGTATAGTGAGGAGAGTGTGTTCCCCTGATGATTTAATATACACGGGACATGTTACCAGGTGAAGAGCAGAAGTGAGGAGAGCGTGATCCCCTGATTGTTTAATATACACAGGACATGTTACCAGGTGAACAGTATAAGTGAGGAGAGTGTGTTCCCCTGATTGTTTAATACACACGGGACATGTTACCAGGTGAACAGAATAGTGAGGAGAGAGTTTTCCCCTGATGGTTTAATGCGCACGGGACATGTTACCAGGTGAACAGTATAAGTGAGCAGAGTGTGTTGCCCTGATGGTTTAATACGCACGGGACATGTCACCAGGTGAACAGTATAAGTGAGGAGAGTGTGTTCCCCTGATGGTTTAACATACACGGGACATGTTACCAGGTGAACAGTATAAGTGAGAAGAGTGTGTTCCCCTGATAGTTTAATATACACGGGACATGTTACCAGGTGAACAGTATAAGTGAGGAGAGTGTGTTGCCCTGATGGTTTAATGCACACGGGACATGTTACCAGGTGAACAGTATAAGTGAGGAGAGTGTGTTCCCCTGATGATTTAATACACACGGGACATGTTACCAAGTGAACAGTATAAGTGAGGAGAGTGTGTTGCCCTGATGGTTTAATATACACAGGACATGTTACCAGGTGAACAGTATAAGTGAGGAGAGTGTGTTCCCCTGATTTTTTAATGCACACGGGACATGTTACCAGGTGAACAGTAGAAGTGAGGAGAGTGTGTTCCCCTGATGGTTTCATATCCATGGGACATGTTACCAGGTGAACAGTATAAGTGAAGAGAGTGTGTTCCCCTGATGGTTTAATATGCACAGGACATGTTACCAGGTGAACAGTATAAGTGAGGAGAGTGTGTTCCCCTGATTGTTTAATACACACGGGACATGTTACCAGGTGAACAGAATAGTGAGGAGAGTGTTTTCCCATGATAGTTGAAAGCCCACGGGACATGTTACCAGGTCAACAGTATAAGTGAGGAGAGTGTGTTCCCCTGATTGTTTAATGCACACAGGACATGTTACCAGGTGAACAGTATAAGTGAGGAGAGTGAGTTCCACTGATGGTTTAATAAACGTGGGACATGTCACCAGGTGAACAGTATAAGAGAGGAGAGGGCGTTCCCCTGATGGTTTAATATACGCGGGACATGTCACCAGGTGAACAGTATAAGTGAGGAGAGTGTGTTCCCCTGATTGTTTAATACATACGGGACATGTTACCAGGTGAACAGAATAGTGAGGAGAGTGTTTTCCCCCGATGGTTTAATATTCACAGGACATGTTACCTGGTTAAGAGTATAAGTGAAGAGAGTGTGTTCCCCAGATGGCTTAATATGCACGGGACATGTTACCAGGTGAACAGGATAAGTGAGGAGAGTGAGTTCCCCTGATTGTTTAATACATACGGGACATGTTACCAGGTGAACAGAATAGTGAGGAGAGTGTTTTCCCCCGATGGTTTAACATGCACAGGACATGTCACCAGGTGAACAGCATAAGTGAGTAGAGTGTGTTCCCCTGATGGTTTAATATACACGGGACATGTTACCAGGTGAACAGTATAAGTGAGGAGAGTGTGTTGCCCGGATTGTTTAATACACACGGGACATGTTACCAGGTGAACAGTTGAAGTGAGGAGAGTGTGTTCCCCTGATGGTTTAATATACACGGGACATGTTACCAGGTGAACAGCATAAGTGAGGAGAGTGTGTTGCCCTGATGGTTTAATATACACAGGACATGTTACCAGGTGAAGAGTAGAAGAGAGGAGAGTGTGTTCCCCTGATGGTTTCATATACATGGGACATGTTACCAGGTGAACAGTATAAGTGAAGCGAGTGTGTTCCCCTGATGGTTTAATATACACAGGACATGTTAACAGGTGAACAGTATAAGTGAGGAGAGTGTGTTCCCCTGATTGTTTAATACACACGGGACATGTTACCAGGTGAACAGAATAGTGAGGAGAGTGTTTTCCCCTGATGGTTTAATACGCACGGGACATGTTACCAGGTGAAGAGTATAAGTGAGGAGATTGTGTTCCCCTGATTGTTTTTTACGCACGGGACATGTCACCAGGTGAACAGTATAAGTGAGGAGAGTGTGTTCCCCTGATTGTTTAATACACACGGGACATGTCACCAGGTGAACAGAATAAGTGAGGAGAGTGTGTTCCCCTGATTGTTTAATGCACACGGGACATGTTACCAGGTGAAATCTATAAGTGAGGAGAGTGAATTCCCATGATGGTTTAACTTACACGGGACATGTTACCAGGTGAACAGTATAAGTGAGGAGAGGGTGTTCCACAGATGGTTTAATATACGTGGGACATGTCACCAGGTGAACAGCATAAGAGAGGAGAGTGCGTTCCCCTGATGGTTTAATATACGCGGGACATGTCACCAGGTGAACAGTATAAGTGAGCAGAGTGTGTTCCCCTGATGGTTCTATATACACGGGACATGTCACCAGGTGAACAGTATAAGTGAGGAGAGTGTGTTCCCCTGATGGTTTAATATTCACGGGACATGTTACCTGGGGAAGAGTATAAGTGAGGAGAGTGTGTTCCCCTGATGGTTTAATATACACAGGAAATGTCACTAGGTGAAAAGTATAAGTGAGGAGAGTGTGTTCCCCAGATGGCTTAATATGCACGGGACATGTTACCAGGTGAACAGAATAAGTGAGGAGAGTGAGTTCCCCTGATGATTTAATATCCACGAGACATGTTACCAGGTGAACAGTACATATGAGGTGAGTGTGTTGCCCTGATGATTTAATATACACGGGACATGTTACCAGGTGAAGAGCAGAAGTGAGGAGAGTGTGTTCCCCTCATTGTTTAATAAACTCGGGACATGTCACCAGGTGAACAGTATAAGTGAGGAGAGTGTGTTCCCCTGATGGTTTAATATACACGGGACACGTTACCTGATGAAGAGTATAAGTGAGGAGAGTGTGTTCCCCTGATGGTTTAATGCACACGGGACATGTTACCAGGTGAACAGTATAAGTGAGGAGAGTGTGTTCCCCTGATGGTTTAATACGCACGGGACATGTCACCAGATGAACAGTATAAGTGAGGAGAGTGTGTTCCCCTAATGGTTTAATACACACGGGACATGTGACCAGGTGAACAGTATAAGTGAGGAGAGTGTGTGCTTCTGATGGTTTTATGTGCACGGGACATGTCACCAGGTGAAGAGTATAAGTGAGGAGAGTGTGTACCCCTGATGGTTTAATATACACGGGACATGTCACCAGGTGAACAGTATAAGTGAGGAGAGTGTGTTCCCCTGATGGTTTAATATACACGGGACATGTCACCAGGTGAACAGTATAAGTGAGGAGAGTGTGTTCCCCTGATGGTTTAATATACACGGGACATGTTACCAGGTGAAAAGTATAAGTGAGGAGAGTGTGTTCCCCTGATGGTTTAATACGCACGGGACATGTCACCAGATGAACAGTATAAGTGAGGAGAGTGTGTTCCCCTAATGGTTTAATACACACGGGACATGTGACCAGGTGAACAGTATAAGTGAGGAGAGTGTGTGCCCCTGATGGTTTAACATACACACGATATGTTACCAGGTAAAGAGTATAAGTGAGGAGAGTGTGTTCCCCTGATGGTTTAATGCACACGGGACATGTCACCAGGTGAACAGTATAAGTGAGGAGAGTGTGTTCCCCTGATGGTTTAATGTTCACAGGACATGTTACCTGGTGAAGAGTATAAGTGAAGAGAGTGTGTTCCCCAGATGGCTTAATATGCACGGGACATGTTACCAGGTGAACAGTATAAGTGAGGAGAGTGAGTTCCCCTGCTGGTTTAATATACACGAGACATGTTACCAGGTGAACAGTATATGTGAGGAGAGTGTGTTGCCCTGATGATTTAATATACACGGGACATGTTACCAGGTGAAGTGCAGAGGTGAGGAGAGCGTGTTCACCTGATTGTTTAATATACACAGGACATGTTACCAGGTGAACAGTATAAGTGAGGAGAGTGTGTTCCCCTGATTGTTTAATACACACGGGACATGTTACCAGGTGAACAGAATAGTGAGGAGAGAGTTTTCCCCTGATGGTTTAATGCGCACGGGACATGTTACCAGGTGAACAGTATAAGTGAGCAGAGTGTGTTGCCCTGATGGTTTAATACGCACGGGACATGTCACCAGGTGAACAGTATAAGTGAGGAGAGTGTGTTCCCCTGATGGTTTAACATACACGGGACATGTTACCAGGTGAACAGTATAAGTGAGAAGAGTGTGTTCCCCTGATAGTTTAATATACACGGGACATGTTACCAGGTGAACAGTATAAGTGAGGAGAGTGTGTTGCCCTGATGGTTTAATGCACACGGGACATGTTACCAGGTGAACAGTATAAGTGAGGAGAGTGTGTTCCCCTGATGATTTAATACACACGGGACATGTTACCAAGTGAACAGTATAAGTGAGGAGAGTGTGTTGCCCTGATGGTTTAATATACACAGGACATGTTACCAGGTGAACAGTATAAGTGAGGAGAGTGTGTTCCCCTGATTTTTTAATGCACACGGGACATGTTACCAGGTGAACAGTAGAAGTGAGGAGAGTGTGTTCCCCTGATGGTTTCATATCCATGGGACATGTTACCAGGTGAACAGTATAAGTGAAGAGAGTGTGTTCCCCTGATTGTTTAATATGCACAGGACATGTTACCAGGTGAACAGTATAAGTGAGGAGAGTGTGTTCCCCTGATTGTTTAATACACACGGGACATGTTACCAGGTGAACAGAATAGTGAGGAGAGTGTTTTCCCCTGATGATTTAATATTCACAGGACATGTTACCTGGGGAACAGAATAGTGAGGAGAGTGTTTTCCCATGATAGTTGAAAGCCCACGGGACATGTTACCAGGTCAACAGTATAAGTGAGGAGAGTGTGTTCCCCTGATTGTTTAATGCACACAGGACATGTCACCAGGTGAACAGTATAAGTGAGGAGAGTGTGTTCCCCTGATGGTTTAATAAACGTGGGACATGTCACCAGGTGAACAGTATAAGTGAGGAGAGTGAGTTCCACTGATGGTTTAATAAACGTGGGACATGTCACCAGGTGAACAGTATAAGTCAGCAGAGTGTGTTCCCCTGATGGTTCTATATACACGGGACATGTCACCAGGTGAACAGTATAAGTGAGGAGAGTGTGTTCCCCTGATGGTTTAATATTCACAGGACATGTTATCTGGGGAAGAGTATAAGTGAGGAGAGTGTGTTCCCCTGATGGTTTAATATACACAGGACATGTCACTAGGTGAAAAGTATAAGTGAGGAGATTGTGTTCCCCAGATGGCTTAATATGCACGGGACATGTTACCAGGTGAACAGCATAAGTGAGGAGAGTGAGTTCCCCTGACGGTTTAATATACACGAGACATGTTACCAGGTGAACAGTATATGTGAGGAGAGTGTGTTGCCCTGATGGTTTAATATACACGAGACATGTTACCAGGTGAACAGTATAAGTGAGGAGAGTGTGTTCCCCTGATTGTTTAATACGCACGGGACATGTTACCAGGTGAACAGTAGAAGTGAGGAGAGTGTGTTCCCCTGATTGTTTAATACGCACGGGACATGTTACCAGGTGAGCAGTATAAGTGAGGAGAGTGTGTTCCACTGATGGTTTAATATATGTGGGACATGTCACCAGGTGAACAGTATAAGTGATGAGAGTGTGTTCCCCTGATGGTTTAAGATACACGGGACACGTTACCTGATGAAGAGTATAAGTGAGGAGAGTGTGTTCCCCTGATTGTTTAATGCACACGGGACATGTCACCAGGTGAACAGTATAAGAGAGGAGAGTGTATTCCCCTGATGGTTTTATGCGCACGGGACATGTCACCAGGTGAACAGTACAAGTGAGGAGAGTGTGTTCCCCTGATGGTTTAACATGCACGGGACATTTTTCCAGGTGAACAGTATAAGTGAGGAGAGTGTGTTCTCCTGATGGTTTAATATACACGAGACATGTTACCAGGTGAACAGTATATGTGAGGAGAATGTGTTGCCCTGATGGTATAATATACACACGACATGTTACGAGGTGAACTGTATAAGTGAGGAGATTGTGTTCCCATGATGGTTTAATATACACGGGACATGTTACCAGCTGAACAGTATAAGTGAGGAGAGTCTGTTCCCCTGATGGTTTAATATACACGGGACATGTCACCAGGTGAACAGTATAAGTGAGGAGAGTGTGTTGCCCTGATGGTTTAATATACACAGGACATGTTACCAGGTGAACAGTATATGTGAGGAGAGTGTGTTCCCCTGATGGTTTAATATACACGGGACATGTTACCAGGTGAACAGTATAAGTGAGGAGAGTGTGTTGCCCTGATGGATTAATATACACAGGACATGTTACCAGGTGAAGAGTAGAAGTGAGGAGAGTGTGTTCCCCTGATGGTTTAATACACACGGGACATGTGACCAGGTGAACAGTGTAAGTGAGGAGAGTGTGTTCCCCTGATGGTTTAATATACACAGGACATGTTACCAGTGAGCAGAATAGTGAGGAGAGTGTTTTCCCCTGATGGATTAATGCGCACGGGACATGTTACCAGGCGAACAGTATAAGTGAGGAGAGTGTGTTCCCCTGATTGTTTTATACGCACGGGACATGTTACCAGGTGAACAGGATAAGTGAGGAGAGAGTGTTCCCCTGATTGTTTAATACACACGGGACATGTCACCAGGTGAACAGTATAAGTGAGGAGAGAGTGTTCCCCTGATTGTTTAATACACACGGGACATGTCACCAGGTGAACAGTATAAGTGAGGAGAGTGTGTTCCCCTGATGGTTCTATATACACGGGACATGTCACCAGGTGAACAGTATAAGTGAGGAGAGTGTGTTCCCCTGATGGTTTAATATTCACAGGACATGTCACCCGGTGAACAGTATAAGAGAGGAGAGTGCGTTCCCCTGATGGTTTAATATACGCGGGACATGTCACCAGGTGAACAGTATAAGTGAGGAGAGTGTGTTCCCCTGATGGTTTAATATTCACAGGACATGTTACCTGGGGAAGAGTATAAGTGAGGAGAGTGTGTTCCCCTGATGGTTTAATATACACGGGACATGTTACCAGGTGAACAGTATAAGTGAGGAGAGTGAGTTCCCCTGATGGTTTAATATACACAGGACATGTTACCTGGGGAAGAGTATAAGTGAGGAGAGTGTGTTCCCCTGATGGTTTAATATACACGGGACATGTCACCAGGTGAACAGTATAAGTGAGGAGAGTGTGTTCCCCTGATGGTTCTATATACACGGGACATGTCACCAGGTGAACAGTATAAGTGAGGAGAGTGTGTTCCCCTGATGGTTTAATATTCACAGGACATGTCACCCGGTGAACAGTATAAGAGAGGAGAGTGCGTTCCCCTGATGGTTTAATATACGCGGGACATGTCACCAGGTGAACAGTATAAGTGAGGAGAGTGTGTTCCCCTGATGGTTTAATATTCACAGGACATGTTACCTGGGGAAGAGTATAAGTGAGGAGAGTGTGTTCCCCTGATGGTTTAATATACACGGGACATGTTACCAGGTGAACAGTATAAGTGAGGAGAGTGTGTTCCCCTGATGGTTTAATATACACGGGTCATGTTACCAGGTGAACAGTATAAGTGAGGAGAGTGTGTTCCCCTGATGGTTTAATATACACGAGACATGTTACCAGGTGAACAGTATATGTGAGGAGAGTGTGTTCCCCTGATGGTTTAATATGCACGGGTCATGTCACCAGGTGAACAGTATAAGTGAGGAGAGTGTGTTCCCCTGATTGTTTAGTACGCACGGGACATGTTACCAGGTAAACAGTATAAGTGAGGAGAGTGTGTTCCCCTGATGGTTTAATACACACAGGACATGTTACCAGGTGAACAGTATCTGTGAGGAGAGTGTGTAGCCCTGATGATTTAATATACACGGGACATGTTTCCAGGTGAAGAGCAGAAGTGAGGAGAGTGTGTTCCCCTGATTGTTTAATAAACTCGGGACATGTCACCAGGTGAACAGTATAAGTGAGGAGATTGTGTTCCCCTGATTGTTTAATGCACACGGGACATGTCACCAGGTGAACAGTATAAGTGAGGAGAGTGTGTTCCCCTGATGGTTTTATGCACACGGGACATTTTACCAGGTGAACAGTATAAGCGAGGAGAGTGTGTTCCCCTGATGGTTTAATATACACGAGACATGTTACGAGGTGAAGAGTATAAGTGAGGAGATTGTGTTGCCCTGATGGTTTAATATACACAGGACATGTTACCAGGTGAAGAGTAGAAGTGAGGAGAGTGCGTTCCCCTAATGGTTTAATACACAAGGGACATGTGACCAGGTGAACAGTATAAGTGTGGAGATTGTGTGCCCCTGATGGTTTAACATACACAGGATATGTTACCAGGTAAACAGTATAAGTGAGGAGAGTGTGTTCCCCTGATGGGTTCATATGCACAGGACATGTTACCAGGTGAACAGTATAAGTGAGGAGAGTGTGTTCCCCTGATTGTTTAATTCACACGGGACATGTTACCAGGTGAACAGAATAGTGAGGAGAGTGTTTTCCCATGATGGTTTAATACACACGGGACATGTCACCAGGTGAACAGTATAAGTGAGGAGAGTGTGTTCCCCTGATTTTTTAATGCACACAGGACATGTTACCAGGTGAACAGTAGAAGTGAGGAGAGTGTGTTCCCCTGATGGTTTCATATACATGGGACATGTTACCAGGTGAACAGTGTAAGTGAAGAGAGTGTGTTCCCCTGATGGTTTAATATACACAGGACATGTTACCAGGTGAACAGTATAAGTGAGGAGAGTGTGTTCCCCTGATTGTTTAATACGCACGGGACATGTTACCAGGTGAACATAATAGTGAGGAGAGTGTGTTCCCCTGATTGTTTAATGCACACGGGACACGTCACCAGGTGAACAGTATAAGTGAGGAGAGTGTGTTCCCCTGATTGTTTAATATGCACAGGACATGTCACCAGGTGAACAGTATAAGTGAGGAGAGTGTGTTCCCCTGATGGTTTAATATTCACAGGACATGTTATCTGGGGAAGAGTATAAGTGAGGAGAGTGTGTTCCCCTGATGGTTTAATATACACAGGACATGTCACTAGGTGAAAAGTATAAGTGAGGAGATTGTGTTCCCCAGATGGCTTAATATGCACGGGACATGTTACCAGGTGAACAGCATAAGTGAGGAGAGTGAGTTCCCCTGACGGTTTAATATACACGAGACATGTTACCAGGTGAACAGTATATGTGAGGAGAGGGTGTTCCCCTGATTGTTTAATGCACACGGGACATGTTACAAGGTGAAATCTATAAGTGAGGAGATTGTGTTCCCCAGATGGCTTAATATGCACGGGACATGTTACCAGGTGAACAGCATAAGTGAGGAGAGTGAGTTCCCCTGACGGTTTAATATACACGAGACATGTTACCAGGTGAACAGTGTATGTGAGGAGAGTGTGTTGCCCTGATGGTTTAATATACAAGAGACATGTTACCAGGTGAACAGTATATGTGAGGAGAGTGTGTTGCCCTGATGGTTTAATATACACGAGACATGTTACCAGGTGAACAGTATATGTGAGGAGAGTGTGTTCCCCTGATGGTTTAACATGCACGGGACATTTTACCAGGTGAACAGTATAAGTGAGGAGAGTGTGTTACCCTGATGGTTTAATATACACGAGACATGTTACCAGGTGAACAGTATATGTGAGGAGAGTGTGTTCCCCTGATGGTTTAATAGACACGGGACATGTCTCCAGGTGAACAGTATAAGTGAGGAGAGTGTGTTCCCCTGATGGTTTAATATACACGGGACATGTTACCAGGTGAACAGTATAAGTGAGGAGAGTGTGTTCCCCTGATGGTTTAATATACACGGGACATGTTACCAGGTGAACAGTATAAGTGAGGAGAGTGTGTTGCCCTGATGGCTTAATATACACAGGACATGTTACCAGGTGAAGAGTAGAAGTGAGGAGAGTGTGTTCCCCTAATGGTTTAATACACTCGGGACATGTGACCAGGTGAACAGTATAAGTGAGGAGAGTGTGTGCCCCTGATAGTTTAACATACACTGGATATGTTACCAGGTAAACAGTATAAGTGAGGAGAGTGTGTTCCCCTGATGGTTTAATACACACAGGACATGTTACCAGGTGAAGAGTACAAGTGAGGAGAGTGTGTTCCCCTGATGGTTTAATATACACGGGACATGTTACCAGGTGAACAGTATAAGTGAGGAGACTGTGTTGCCCTGATGGTTTAATATACACAGGACATGTTACCAGGTGAAGAGTAGAGGTGAGGAGAGTGTGTTCCCCTAATGGTTTAATACACACGGGTCACATCACCAGATGAACAGTATAAGTGAGGAGAGTGTGTTATCCTGATTTTTTAATGCACACGGGACATGTTACCAGGTGAACAGTAGAAGTGAGGAGAGTGTGTTCCCCTGATGGTTTCATATACATGGGACATGTTACCAGGTGAACAGGAAAGTGAAGAGGGAGTGTTCCCCTGATGGTTTAATATACACAGGACATGTTACCAGGTGAACAGTATAAGTGAGGAGAGAGTGTTCCCCTGATTGTTTTATACACACGGGACATGTTACCAGGTGAACAGAATAGTGAGGAGAGTGTTTTCCCCTGATGGTTGAATGCGCACGGGACATGTTACCAGGTGAACAGTATCTGTGAGGAGAGTTTGTTGCCCTGATGATTTAATATACACGGGACATGTTTCCAGGTGAAGAGCAGAAGTGAGGAGAGTGTGTTCCCATGATTGTTTAATAAACTTGGGACATGTCACCAGGTGAACAGTATAAGTGAGGAGAGTGTGTTCCCCTGATGGTTTAATATACACGAGACATGTTACCAGGTGAACAGTATATGTGAGGAGAGGGTGTTGCCCTGATGGTTTAATATACACGCGACATGTTTCCAGGTGAACAGTATAAGTGAGGAGAGTGTGTTCCCCTAATTGTTTTATACGCACGGGACATGTCACCAGGTGAACATTATAAGTGAGGAGAGTGTGTTCCCCTGATTGTTTAATGCACACGGGACATGTTACCAGGTGAACAGTATAAGTGAGGAGAGTGTGTTCCCCTGACTGTTTAATACACACGGGACATGTCACCAGGTGAACAGTATAAGTGAGGAGAGTGTGTTCCCCTGATTGTTTAATACGCACGGGACATGTTACCAGATGAACAGTATAAGTGAGGAGAGTGTGTTCCCCTGATTGTTTAATACACACGGGACATGTCACCAGGTGAACAGAATAAGTGAGGAGAGTGTGTTCCCCTGATTGTTTAATGCACACAAGACATGTTTACCAGGTGAAATCTATAAGTGAGGAGAGTGAGTTCCCATGATGGTTTAACTTACACGGGACATGTTACCAGGTGAACAGTATAAGTGAGGAGAGTGTGTTCCCCTGATTGTTTAATACGCACGGGGCATGTTACCAGGTGAACAGTATAAGAGAGGAGAGTGCGTTCCCCTGATGGTTTAATATACGCGGAACATGTCACCAGGTGAACAGTATAAGTGAGGAAAGTGTGTTCCCCTGATGGTTTAATAATCACAGGACATGTTACCTGGGGAAGAGTATAAGTGAGGAGAGTGTGTTCCCCTGATGGTTCTGTATACACGGGACATTTCACCAGGTGAACAGTATAAGTGAGGAGAGTGTGTTCCCCTGATGGTTTAATAATCACAGGACATGTTACCTGGGGAAGAGTATAAGTGAGGAGAGTGTGTTCCCCTGATGTTTTAATATACACAGGACATGTCACTAGGTGGAAAGTATAAGTGAGGAGAGTGTGTTCCCCAGATGGCTTAATATGCACGGGACATGTTACCAGGTGAACAGTATAAGTGAGGAGAGTGAGTTCCCCTGATGGTTTAATATACACGAGAAATGTTACCAGGTGAACAGTATATTTGAGGAGAGTGTGTTCCCCTGATTGTTTAATGCACACGGGATATGTCACCAGGTGAAGAGTATAAGTGAGGAGTAGGTTTTCCCCTGATGGTTTAACAAGCACGGGACATTTTACCAGGTGAACAGTATAAGTGAGGAGAGTGTGTTCCCCTGATGTTTTAATATACACGAGACATGTTACCAGGTGAACAGTATAAGTGAGGTGAGTGTGTTCCCCTGATTGTTTAATATACACAGGACATGTCACTAGGTGAACAGTATAAGTGAGGAGAGTGCGTTCCCCTAATGTTTAATACACACGGGACATGTTACCAGGTGAAGAGTATAAGTGAGGAGAGTGTGTTCCCCTGATGGTTTAATATACACAGGACATGTTACTAGGTGAAAAGTATAAGGGAGGAGAGTGAGTTCCCCTGATGGTTTAATATACACGAGACATGTTACCAGGTGAACAGTATATGTGAGGAGAGTGTGTTTGCCTGATGGTTTAATATACACAGGACACTTTACCTGATGAAGAGTATAAGTGAGGAGAGTGTGTTCCCCTGATTGTTTAATGCACACGGGATATGTCACCAGGTGAAGAGTATAAGTGAGGAGAGTGTGTTCCCCTGATGGTTTAACATACACGGGACATTTTACCAGGTGAACAGTAAAAGTGAGGAGATTGTGTTCCCCTGATTGTTTAACATACACGGGACATGTTACCAGGTGAACAGTATAAGTGAGGAGAGTGTGTTCCCCTGATGGTTTAATATACACGGGACATGTCACCAGGTGAACAGTCGAAGTAAGGAGAGTGTGTTCCCCTGATGGTTTAATATACACGCGACATGTTACCAGGTGAACAGTATATGTGAGGAGAGAGTGTTGCCCTGATGGTTTAATATACACGCGACATGTTACCAGGTGAACAGTATAAGTGAGGAGAGTGTGTTCCCCTGATGGTTTAATACACAAGAGACATGTTACCAGGTGAACAGTATATGTGAGGAGAGTGTGTTCCCCTGATGGTTTAACATGCACGGGACATTTTACCAGGTGAACAGTATAAGTGAGGAGAGTGTGTTCCCCTAATGGTTTAATACACACGGGACATGTTACCAGGTGAAGAGTATAAGTGAGGAGAGTGTCGTCCCCTGATGGTTTAACATACACAGGATATGTTACCAGGTGAACAGTATAAGTGAGGAGAGTGTGTTCCAATGATGGTTTAATGCACACGGGACATGTCACCAGGTGAACAGTATATGTGAGGAGAGTGTGTTCCCCAGATGGCTGAATATGCACAGGAAATGTTACCAGGTGAACAGTATAAGTGAGGAGAGTGTGTTCCCCTGATGGTTTAATATACACAGGACATGTCACTAGGTGAAAAGTATAAGTGAGGAGAGTGTGTTCCCCTGATTGTTTAATGCACACGAGACATGTTACCAGGTGAACAGTAGAAGTGGGGAGAGTGTGTTCCCCTGATGGTTTAATATACACGGGACATGTCACCAGGTGAACAGTATAAGTGAGGAGAGTGTGTTCCCCTGAGGGTTTAATACACACGGGACATGTTACCAGGTGAAGAGTATAAGTGAGGAGAGTGTGTTCCCCTGATTGTTTAAGATACACAGGATATGTTACCAGGTAAACAGTATAAGTGAGGAGAGTGTGTTCCCCTGATGGTTTAATAGACACAGGACATGTTACCAGGTGAACAGTATAAGTGAGGAGAGTGTGTTCACCAATTGTTTAATTCACAAGGGACATGTTACCAGGTGAACAGTATAAGTGAGGAGAGTGTGTTCCCCTGATGGTTTAATATTCACAGGACATGTTACCTGGTGAAGAGTATAAGTGAGGAGAGTGTGTTCCCCAGATGGCTGAATATGCACAGGAAATTTTACCAGGTGAACAGTATAAGTGAGGAGAGTGTGTTCCCCTGATGGTTTAATATACACAGGACATGTCACTAGGTGAAAAGTAGAAGTGAGGAGAGTGTGTTCCCCTGATGGTTTAATACACACGGGACATGTCACCAGGTGAACAGTATAAGTGAGGTGAGTGTGTTCCCCTGATGGTTTAATATACACGGGACATGTTACCAGATGAACAGTATAAGTGAGGAGAGTGTGTTCCCCTGATGGTTTAATATACACGGGACATGTTACCAGATGAACAGTATAAGTGAGGAGAGTGTGTTCCCCTGATTTTTTAATGCACACGGGACATGTTACCAGGTGAACAGTAGAAGTGAGGAGAGTGTGTTCCCCTGATGGTTTCATATACACGGGACACGTTACCTGATGAAGAGTATAAGTGAGGAGAGTGTGTTCCCCTGATTGTTTAATACACACGGGACATGTTACCAGGTGAAGAGTAGAAGTGAGGAGAGTGTCTGCCCCTGATGGTTTAACATACACAGGATATGTTACCAGGTAAACAGTATAAGTGAGGAGAGTGTGTTCCCCTGATGGTTTAATATACACAGGACATGTTACCAGGTGAACAGTATAAGTGAGGAGAGTGTGTTCCAATGATGGTTTAATGCACACGGGACATGTCACCAGGTGAACAGTATATGTGAGGAGAGTGTGTTCCCCTGATGGTTTAATATTCACAGGACATGTTACCTGGTGAAGAGTATAAGTGAGGAGAGTGTGTTCCCCAGATGGCTGAATATGCACAGGACATGTTACCAGGTGAACAGTATAAGTGAGGAGAGTGTGTTCCCCTGATGGTTTAATATACACAGGACATGTCACTAGGTGAAAAGTATAAGTGAGGAGAGTGTGTTCCCCTGATTGTTTAATATACACGGGACATGTGACCAGGTGAACAGTATAAGTGAGGAGAGTGTGTTCCCCTGATGGTTTAATATACACGGGACATGTTACCAGATGAACAGTATAAGTGAGGAGAGTGTGTTCCCCTGATTTTTTAATGCACACGAGACATTTTACCAGGTGAACAGTAGAAGTGAGGAGAGTGTGTTCCCCTGATGGTTTAATGTACACGGGACATGTTACCAGGTGAACAGTATAAGTGAGGAGAGTGTGTTCCCCTGATTGTTTAATACGCACGGGACATGTCACCAGGTGAACAGTATAAGTGAGGAGAGTGTGTTCCCCTGAGGGTTTAATATACACGGGACATGTTACCAGGTGAACAGTATAAGTGAGGAGAGTGTGTTTTCCTCACGGTTTAATACACACGGGACATGTTACCAGGTGAAGAGTATAAGTGAGGAGAGTGTGTGCCCCTGATGGTTTAACATACACAGGATATGTTACCAGGTAAACAGTATAAGTGAGGAGAGTGTGTTCCCCTGATGGTTTAATAGACACAGGACATGTTACCAGGTGAACAGTATAAGTGAGGAGAGTGTGTTCACCGATTGTTTAATTCACAAGGGACATGTTACCAGGTGAACAGTATATGTGAGGAGAGTGTGTTCCCCTGATGGTTTAATATTCACAGGACATGTTACCTGGTGAAGAGTATAAGTGAGGAGAGTGTGTTCCCCAGATGGCTGAATATGCACAGGACATGTTACCAGGTGAACAGTATAAGTGAGGAGAGTGTGTTCCCCTGATTGTTTAATATACACAGGACATGTCACTAGGTGAAAAGTGCAAGTGAGGAGAGTGTGTTCCCCTGATTGTTTAATACGCACGGGACATGTCACCAGGTGAACAGTATAAGTGAGGAGAGTGTGTTCCCCTGATTTTTTAATGCACACGGGACATGTTACCAGGTGAACAGTAGAAGTGAGGAGAGTGTGTTCCCCTGATGGTTTCATATACATGGGACATGTTTCCAGGTGAACAGTATAAGTGAGGAGAGTGTGTTCCCCTGATTGTTTAATACACACGGGACATGTTACCAGGTGAACAGAATAGTGAGGAGAATGTTTTCCCCTGATGGTTTAATGCGCACGGGACAAGTTACCAGGTGAACAGTATAAGTGAGGAGAGTGTGTTCCCCTGATTGTTTAATACGCACGGGAGATGTTACCAGGTGAACAGTATGAGTGAGGAGAGAGTGTTCCACTGATGGTTTAATATACATGGGACATGTCACCAGGTGAACAGTATAAGTGAGGAGAGTGTGTTCCCCTGATGGTTTAATATTCACAGGACATGTTACCAGGTGAAGAGTATAAGTGAGGAGAGTGTGTTCCCCTGATGATTTAATATACACGGGACACGTTACCTGATGAAGAGTATAAGTGAGGAGAGTGTGTTCCCCTGATGGTTTAACATGCACGGGACATTTTACCAGGTGAACAGTATAAGTGAGGAGAGTGTGTTCCCCTAATGGTTTAATACACACGGGACATGTTACCAGGTGAAGAGTATAAGTGAGGAGAGTGTCTGCCCCTGATGGTTTAACATACACAGGATATGTTACCAGGTAAACAGTATAAGTGAGGAGAGTGTGTTCCCCTGATGGTTTAATATACACAGGACATGTTACCAGGTGAACAGTATAAGTGAGGAGAGTGTGTTCCAATGATGGTTTAATGCACACGGGACATGTCACCAGGTGAACAGTATATGTGAGGAGAATGTGTTCCCCTGATAGTTTAATATTCACAGGACATGTTACCTGGTGAAGAGTATAAGTGAGGAGAGTGTGTTCCCCAGATGGCTGAATATGCACAGGACATGTTACCAGGTGAACAGTATAAGTGAGGAGAGTGTGTTCCCCTGATCGTTTAATATACACAGGACATGTCACTAGGTGAAAAGTATAAGTGAGGAGAGTGTGTTCCCCTGATTGTTTAATACGCACGGGACATGTCACCAGGTGAACAGTTTAAGTGAGGTGAGTGTGTTCCCCTGATGGTTTAATATACACGGGACATGTCACCAGGTGAACAGTATATGTGAGGAGAATGTGTTCCCCTGATGGTTTAATATTCACAGGACATGTTACCTGGTGAAGAGTATAAGTGAGGAGAGTGTGTTCCCCTGATGGTTTAATATACACGAGACATGTTACCAGGTGAACAGTAGAAGTGAGGAGAGTGTGTTCCCCTGATGGTTTAATATACACGGGACATGTCACCAGGTGAACAGTAGAAATGAGGAGAGTGTGTTCCCCTGATTGTTTAATACGCACGGGACATGTCACCAGGTGAACAGTATAAGTGAGGAGAGTGTGTTCCCCTGAGGGTTTAATATACACGGGACATGTTACCAGGTGAACAGTATAAATGAGGAGAGTGTGTTTTCCTCATGGTTTAATACACACGGGACATGTTACCAGGTGAAGAGTATAAGTGAGGAGAGTGTGTTCCCCAGATGGCTTAATATGCACGGGACATGTTACCAGGTGAACAGTATAAGTGAGGAGAGTGAGTTCCCCTGATGGTTTAATATACACGAGACATGTTACCAGGTGAAAAGTATATGTGAGGAGAGTGTGTTGACCTGATGATTTAATATAAACTGGACATGTTACCTGATGAAGAGTATAAGTGAGGAGACTGTGTTCCCCTGATTGTTTAACATACACGGGACATGTTACCTGGTGAACAGTATAAGTGAGGAGAGTGTGTTCCCCTGATGGTTTAATATACACGGGACATGTCACCAGGTGAACAGTATAAGTGAGGAGAGTGTGTTCCCCTGATGGTTTAATATACACGCGACATGTTACCAGGTGAACAGTATATGTGAGGAGAGTGTGTTCCCCTGATGGTTTAACATGCACGGGACATTTTTCCAGGTGAACAGTATAAGTGAGGAGAGTGTGTTCCCCTGATGGTTTAATATACACGAGACATGTTACCAGGTGAACAGTATATGTGAGGAGAGTGTGTTCCCCTGATGGTTTAATAGACACGGGACATGTTACCAGGTGAACAGTATAAGTGAGGAGAGTGTGTTCCCCTGATGGTTTAATATACATGGGACATGTTACCAGGTGAACAGTATAAGTGAGGAGAGTGTGTGCCCCTGATGGTTTAATATACACAGGACATGTTACCAGGTGAACAGTATAAGTGAGGAGAGAGTGTTCCCCTGATTGTTAAATTCACACGGGACATGTTACCAGGTGAACAGAATAGTGAGGAGAGTGTTTTCCCATGATGGTTTAATGCACACGGGACATGTCACAAGGTGAACAGTATAAGTGAGGAGAGTGTGTTCCCCTGATGGTTTAACATACACTGGATATGTTAGCAGGTAAACAGTATAAGTGAGGAGAGTGTATTCCCCTGATGGTTTAATATACACAGGACATGTTACCAGGTGAACAGTATAAGTGAGGAGAGTGTGTTCCCCTGATTGTTAAATTCACACGGGACATGTTACCAGGTGAACAGAATAGTGAGGAGAGTGTTTTCCCATGATGGTTTAATGCACACGGGACATGTCACAAGGTGAACAGTATAAGTGAGGAGAGTGTGTTCCCCTGATGGTTTAATACACACAGGACATGTTACCAGGTGAAGAGTACAAGTGAGGAGAGTGTGTTCCCCTGATGGTTTAATATACACGGGACATGTTACCAGGTGAACAGTATAAGTGAGGAGAGTGTGTTGCCCTGATGGTTTAATATACACAGGACATGTTACCAGATGAACATTATAAGTGAGGAGAGTGTGTTCCCCTGATTTTTTAATGCACACGGGACATGTTACCAGGTGAACAGTAGAAGTGAGGAGAGTGTGTTCCCCTGATGGTTTCATATACACAGGACATGTTACCAGGTGAACAGTATAAGTGAGGAGAGTGTGTTCCCCTGATTGTTTTATACACACGGGACATGTTACCAGGTGAACAGAATAGTGAGGAGAGTGTTTTCCCCTGATGGTTTAATGCGCACGGGACATGTTACCAGGTGAACAGTATAAGTGAGGAGAGTGTGTTCCCCTGATTGTTTTATAAGCACGGGACATGTTACCAGGTGAACAGTATAAGTGAGGAGAGTGTGTTCCCCTGATTGTTTAATGCACACGGGACATGTTACCAGGTGAAGAGTATAAGTGAGGAGAGTGTGTTCCCCTGATGGTTTAATATACACAGGACATGTTGCTAGGTGAAAAGTATAAGTGAGGAGAGTGTGTTCCCCAGATGGCTTAATATGCACGGGACATGTTACCAGGTGAACAGTCTAAGTGAGGAGAGTGAGTTCCCCTGATGGTTTAATATGCACGAGACATGTTACCAGGTGAACAGTATATGTGAGGAGAGTGTGTTGACCTGATGATTTAATATAAACTGGACATGTTACCAGGTGAAGAGCATCAGTGAGGCGAGTGTGTTCCCCTGATGGTTTAATATACACGGGACACGTTACCTGATGAAGAGTATAAGTGAGGGGAGTGTGTTCCCCTGATTGTTTAATGCACACGGGATATGTCACCAGGTGAAGAGTATAAGTGAGGAGAGTGTGTTCCCCTGATGGTTTAACATACACGGGACATTTTACCAGGTGAACAGTAGAAGTAAGGAGAGTGTGTTCCCCTGATGGTTTAATATACACGGGACATGTTACCAGGTGAACAGTATATGTGAGGAGAGTGTGTTGCCCTGATGGTTTAATATACACGGGACATGTCACCAGGTGAACAGTAGAAGTAAGGAGAGTGTGTTCCCCTGATGGTTTAATATACACGTGACATGTTACCAGGTGAACAGTATATGTGAGGAGAGTGTGTTGCCCTGATGGTTTAATATACACGGGACATGTCACCAGGTGAACAGAATAGTGAGGAGAGTGTTTTCCCCTGATGGTTTAATGCGCACGGGACATGTTACCAGGTGAACAGTATAAGTGAGGAGAGTGTGTTCCCCTGATTGTTTTATACGCACGGGAGATGTCACCAGGTGAACAGTATAAGTGAGGAGAGTGTGTTCCCCTGATTGTTTTATACGCACGGGACATGTTACCAGGTGAACAGAATAGTGAGGAGAGTGTTTTCCCCTGATGGTTTAATGCGCACGGGACATGTTACCAGGTGAACAGTATAAGTGAGGAGAGTGTGTTCCCCTGATTGTTTTATACGCAAGGGAGATGTCACCAGGTGAAGAGTATAAGTGAGGAGAGTGTGTTCCCCTGATGGTTTAATATACACAGGACATGTTACTAGGTGAAAAGTATAAGTGAGGAGAGTGTGTTCCCCTGATGGTTTAATGCACACGGGACATGTTACCAGGTGAAGAGTATAAGTGAGGAGAGTGTGTTCCCCTGATTGTTTAATGCACACGGGACATGTTACCAGGTGAAGAGTATAAGTGAGGAGAGTGTGTTCCCCTGATGGTTTAATATACACAGGACATGTTACTAGGTGAAAAGTATAAGTGAGGAGAGTGTGTTCCCCAGATGGCTTAATATGCACGGGACATGTTACCAGGTGAACAGTATATGTGAGGAGAGTGTGTTGACCTGATGATTTAATATAAACTGGACATGTTACCAGGTGAACAGTATCAGTGAGGAGAGTGTGTTCCCCTGATGGTTTAATATACACGGGACATTTTACCAGGTGAACAGTAAAAGTGAGGAGATTGTGTTCCCCTGATTGTTTAACATACACGGGACATGTTACCAGGTGAACAGTAAAAGTGAGGAGATTGTGTTCCCCTGATTGTTTAACATACACGGGACATGTTACCAGGTGAACAGTATAAGTGAGGAGAGTGTGTTCCCCTGATGGTTTAATATACACGGGACATGTCACCAGGTGAACAGTAGAAGTAAGGAGAGTGTGTTCCCCTGATGGTTTAATATACACGCGACATGTTACCAGGTGAACAGTATATGTGAGGAGAGTGTGTTGCCCTGATGGTTTAATATACACGCGACATGTTACCAGGTGAACAGTATAAGTGAGGAGAGTGTGTTCCCCTGATGGTTTAATATACAAGAGACATGTTACCAGGTGAACAGTATATGTGAGGAGAGTGTGTTGCCCTGATGGTTTAATATACACGAGACATGTTACCAGGTGAACAGTATATGTGAGGAGAGTGTGTTCCCCTGATGGTTTAACATGCACGGGACATTTTACCAGGTGAACAGTATAAGTGAGGAGAGTGTGTTCCCCTAATGGTTTAATACACACGGGACATGTTACCAGGTGAAGAGTATAAGTGAGGAGAGTGTGTGCCGCTGATGGTTTAACATACACAGGATATGTTACCAGGTAAACAGTATAAGTGAGGAGATTGTGTTCCCCTGATGGTTTAATATACACTGGACATGTTACCAGGTGAACAGTATAAGTGAGGAGAGTGTGTTCCCCTGATTCTTTAATTCACACGGGACATGTTACCAGGTGAATAGAATAGTGAGGAGAGTGTTTTCCAATGATGGTTTAATGCACACGGGACATCTCACCAGTTGAACAGTATATGTGAGGAGAGTGTGTTCCCCTGATGGTTTAATATTCACAGGACATGTTACCTGGTGAAGAGTATAAGTGAGGAGAGTGTGTTCCCCAGATGGCTGAATATGCACAGGACATGTTAGCAGGTGAACAGTATAATTGAGGAGAGTGTGTTCCCCTGATGGTTTAATAAACACAGGACATGTCACTAGGTGAAAAGTATAAGTGAGGAGAGTGTGTTCCCCTGACTGTTTAATACACATGGGACATGTTACCAGGTGAACAGTATAAGTGAGGTGAGTGTGTTCCCCTGATGGTTTAATACACACGGGACATGTTACCAGGTGAACAGTATAAGTGAGGAGAGTGTGTTCCCCTGATGGTTTAATATACACGGGACTTGTTACCAGATGAACAGTATCAGTGAGGAGAGTGTGTTCCCCTGATTTTTTAATGCACACGAGACATGTTACCAGGTGAACAGTAGAAGTGAGGAGAGTGTGTTCCCCTGATGGTTTAATATACACGGGACATGTCACCAGGTGAACAGTAGAAGTGAGGAGAGTGTGTTCCCCTGATTGTTTAATACGCACGGGACATGTCACCAGGTGAACAGTATAAGTGAGGAGAGTGTGTTCCCCTGATGGTTTAATATACACGGGACATGTTACCAGGTGAACAGTATAAGTGAGGGGAGTGTGTTCCCCTCATGGTTTAATACACACGGGACATGTTACCAGGTGAAGAGTATAAGTGAAGAGAGTGTGTGCCCCTGATGGTTTAACATACACAGGATATGTTACCAGGTAAACAGTATAAGTGAGGAGAGTGTGTTGCCCTGATGGTTTAATATACACGCGACATGTTACCAGGTGAACAGTATAAGTGAGGTGAGTGTGTTCCCCTGATGGTTTAATATACACGGGACATGTTACCAGATGAACAGTATAAATGAGGAGAGTGTGTTCCCCTGATGGTTTAATATACACGGGACATGTTACCAGATGAACAGTATAAGTGAGGAGAGTGTGTTCCCCTGATTGTTTAATACACACGGGACATGTTACCAGGTGAACAGAATAGTGAGGAGAATGTTTTCCCCTGATGGTTTAATATACACGGGACATGTTACCAGATGAACCATATAAATGAGGAGAGTGTGTTTCCCTGATGGTTTAATATACACGGGACATGTTACCAGATGAACAGTATAAGTGAGGAGAGTGTGTTCCCTGATTTTTTAATGCACACGGGACATGTTACCAGGTGAACAGTAGAAGTGAGGAGAGTGTGTTCCCCTGATGGTTTCATATACATGGGACATGTTACCAGGTGAACAGTATAAGTGAGGAGAGTGTGTTCCCCTGATTGTTTAATACACACGGGACATGTTACCAGGTGAACAGAATAGTGAGGAGAATGTTTTCCCCTGATGGTTTAATATACACGGGACATGTTACCAGATGAACCATATAAATGAGGAGAGTGTGTTTCCCTGATGGTTTAATATACACGGGACATGTTACCAGATGAACAGTATAAGTGAGGAGAGTGTGTTCCCCTGATTTTTTAATGCACACGGGACATGTTACCAGGTGAACCGTAGAAGTGAGGAGAGTGTGTTCCCCTCATTGTTTAATACGCACGGGACAAGTTACCAGGTGAACAGTATAAGTGAGGTGAGTGTGTTCCCCTGACGGTTTAATATACACGGGACATGTTACCAGATGAACATTATAAGTGAAGAGAGTGTGTTCCCCTGATTGTTTAATACACACGGGACATGTTACCAGGTGAACATTATATGTGAGGAGAGTGTGTTGCCCTGATGGTTCAATATACACGCGACATGTTACCAGGTGAACAGTATAAGTGAGGAGAGTGTGTTCCCCTGATGGTTTAATATACAAGAGACATGTTACCAGGTGAACAGTATATGTGAGGAGAGTGTGTTGCCCTGATGGTTTAATATACACGAGACATGTTACCAGGTGAACAGTATATGTGAGGAGAGTGTGTTGCCCTGATGGTTTAATATACACGCGACATGTTACCAGGTGAACAGTATAAGTGAGGAGAGTGTGTTCCCCTGATGGTTTAATATACAAGAGACATGTTACCAGGTGAACAGTATATGTGAGGAGAGTGTGTTGCCCTGATGGTTTAATATACACGAGACATGTTACCAGGTGAACAGTATATGTGAGGAGAGTGTGTTCCCCTGATGGTTTAATAAACACAGGACATGTCACTAGGTGAAAAGTATAAGTGAGGAGAGTGTGTTCCCCTGACTGTTTAATACACATGGGACATGTTACCAGGTGAACAGTATAAGTGAGGTGAGTGTGTTCCCCTGATGGTTTAATACACACGGGACATGTTACCAGGTGAACAGTATAAGTGAGGAGAGTGTGTTCCCCTGATGGTTTAATATACACGGGACTTGTTACCAGATGAACAGTATCAGTGAGGAGAGTGTGTTCCCCTGATTTTTTAATGCACACGAGACATGTTACCAGGTGAACAGTAGAAGTGAGGAGAGTGTGTTCCCCTGATGGTTTAATATACACGGGACATGTCACCAGGTGAACAGTAGAAGTGAGGAGAGTGTGTTCCCCTGATTGTTTAATACGCACGGGACATGTCACCAGGTGAACAGTATAAGTGAGGAGAGTGTGTTCCCCTGATGGTTTAATATACACGGGACATGTTACCAGGTGAACAGTATAAGTGAGGGGAGTGTGTTCCCCTCATGGTTTAATACACACGGGACATGTTACCAGGTGAAGAGTATAAGTGAAGAGAGTGTGTGCCCCTGATGGTTTAACATACACAGGATATGTTACCAGGTAAACAGTATAAGTGAGGAGAGTGTGTTGCCCTGATGGTTTAATATACACGCGACATGTTACCAGGTGAACAGTATAAGTGAGGTGAGTGTGTTCCCCTGATGGTTTAATATACACGGCACATGTTACCAGATGAACAGTATAAATGAGGAGAGTGTGTTCCCCTGATGGTTTAATATACACGGGACATGTTACCAGATGAACAGTATAAGTGAGGAGAGTGTGTTCCCCTGATTTTTTAATGCACACGGGACATGTTACCAGGTGAACAGTAGAAGTGAGGAGAGTGTGTTCCCCTGATGGTTTCATATACATGGGACATGTTACCAGGTGAACAGTATAAGTGAGGAGAGTGTGTTCCCCTGATTGTTTAATACACACGGGACATGTTACCAGGTGAACAGAATAGTGAGGAGAATGTTTTCCCCTGATGGTTTAATATACACGGGACATGTTACCAGATGAACCATATAAATGAGGAGAGTGTGTTTCCCTGATGGTTTAATATACACGGGACATGTTACCAGATGAACAGTATAAGTGAGGAGAGTGTGTTCCCTGATTTTTTAATGCACACGGGACATGTTACCAGGTGAACAGTAGAAGTGAGGAGAGTGTGTTCCCCTGATGGTTTCATATACATGGGACATGTTACCAGGTGAACAGTATAAGTGAGGAGAGTGTGTTCCCCTGATTGTTTAATACACACGGGACATGTTACCAGGTGAACAGAATAGTGAGGAGAATGTTTTCCCCTGATGGTTTAATATACACGGGACATGTTACCAGATGAACCATATAAATGAGGAGAGTGTGTTTCCCTGATGGTTTAATATACACGGGACATGTTACCAGATGAACAGTATAAGTGAGGAGAGTGTGTTCCCCTGATTTTTTAATGCACACGGGACATGTTACCAGGTGAACCGTAGAAGTGAGGAGAGTGTGTTCCCCTCATTGTTTAATACGCACGGGACAAGTTACCAGGTGAACAGTATAAGTGAGGTGAGTGTGTTCCCCTGACGGTTTAATATACACGGGACATGTTACCAGATGAACATTATAAGTGAAGAGAGTGTGTTCCCCTGATTGTTTAATACACACGGGACATGTTACCAGGTGAACATTATATGTGAGGAGAGTGTGTTGCCCTGATGGTTCAATATACACGCGACATGTTACCAGGTGAACAGTATAAGTGAGGAGAGTGTGTTCCCCTGATGGTTTAATATACAAGAGACATGTTACCAGGTGAACAGTATATGTGAGGAGAGTGTGTTGCCCTGATGGTTTAATATACACGAGACATGTTACCAGGTGAACAGTATATGTGAGGAGAGTGTGTTGCCCTGATGGTTTAATATACACGCGACATGTTACCAGGTGAACAGTATAAGTGAGGAGAGTGTGTTCCCCTGATGGTTTAATATACAAGAGACATGTTACCAGGTGAACAGTATATGTGAGGAGAGTGTGTTGCCCTGATGGTTTAATATACACGAGACATGTTACCAGGTGAACAGTATATGTGAGGAGAGTGTGTTCCCCTGATGGTTTAACATGCACGGGACATTTTACCAGGTGAACAGTATAAGTGAGGAGAGTGTGTTCCCCTGATGGTTTAATATACACGAGACATGTTACCAGGTGAACAGTATATGTGAGGAGAGTGTGTTCCCCTGATGGTTTAATATACACGGGACATGTTACCAGGTGAACAGTATAAGTGAGGAGAGTGTTTTCCCCTGATGGTTTAATATACACGGGACATGTTACCAGGTGAACGTATAAGTGAGGAGAGTGTGTTGCCCTGATGGTTTAATATACACAGGACATGTTACCAGGTGAAGAGTAGAAGTGAGGAGAGTGTGTTCCCCTAATGGTTTAATACACATGGGACATGTGACCAGGTGAACAGTATAAGTGAGGAGAGTGTGTGCCCCTGATGGTTTAACATACACTGGATATGTTACCAGGTAAACAGTATAAGTGAGGAGAGTGTGTTCCCCTGATGGTTTAATATACACAGGAGATGTTACCAGGTGAACAGTATAAGTGAGGAGAGTGTGTTCCCCTGATTGTTAAATTCACACGGGACATGTTACCAGGTGAACAGAATAGTGAGGAGAGTGTTTTCCCATGATGGTTTAATGCACACGGGACATGTCACAAGGTGAACAGTATAAGTGAGGAGAGTGTGTTCCCCTGATTGTTTTATACGCACGGGAGATGTCACCAGGTGAACATTATAAGTGAGGAGAGTGTGTTCCCCTGATTGTTTAATGCACACGGGACACGTCACCAGGTGAACAGTATAAGTGAGGAGAGTGTGTTCCCCTGATTGTTTTATACGCACGGGACATGTCACCAGGTGAACATTATAAGTGAGGAGAGTGTGTTCCCCTGATTGTTTAATGCACACGGGACATGTTACCTGGTGAAGAGTATAACTGAGGAGAGTGTGTTCCCCTGATGGTTTAATATACACAGGACATGTCACTAGGTGAAAAGTACAAGTGAGGAGAGTGTGTTCCCCTGATTTTTTAATACGCACGGGACATGTCACCAGGTGAACAGTATAAGTGAGGTGAGTGTATTCCCCTGATGGTTTAATATACACGGGACATGTTACCAGATGAACAGTATAAATGAGGAGAGTGTGTTCCCCTGATGGTTTAATATACACGGGACATGTTACCAGATGAACAGTGTAAGTGAGGAGAGTGTGTTCCCCTGATTTTTTAATGCACACGGGACATGTTACCAGGTGAACAGTATAAGTGAGGAGAGTGTGTTCCCCTGATGGTTTAATATACACGGGACATGTTACCAGGTGAACATTATAAGTGAAGAGAGTGTGTTCCCCTGATTGCTTAATACACACGGGACATGTTACCAGGTGAACAGAATAGTGAGGAGAGTGTGTTCCCCTGATTGTTTAATACACACGGGACATGTTACCAGGTGAACAATATAAGTGAGGAGAGTGTGTTCCCCTGATGGTTTAATATACACGGGACATGTCACCAGGTGAACAGTAGAAGTAAGGAGAGTGTGTTCCCCTGATGGTTTAATATACACGCGACATGTTACCAGGTGAACAGTATATGTGAGGAGAGTGTGTTGCCCTGATGGTTTAATATACACGAGACATGTTACCAGGTGAACAGTATATGTGAGGAGAGTGTGTTCCCCTGATGGTTTAACATGCACGGGACATTTTACCAGGTGAACAGTATAAGTGAGGAGAGTGTGTTCCCCTGATGGTTTAATAGACACGGGACATGTCACCAGGTGAACAGTATAAGTGAGGAGAGTGTGTTCCCCTGATGGTTTAATATACACGGGACATGTTACCAGGTGAACAGTATAAGTGAGGAGAGTGTGTTCCCCTGATGGTTTAATATACACGGGACATGTTACCAGGTGAACGTATAAGTGTGGAGAGTGTGTTGCCCTGATGGTTTAATACACACGGGACATGTGACCAGGTGAACAGTATAAGTGAGGAGAGTGTTTGCCCCTGATGGTTTAACATACACTGGATATGTTACCAGGTAAACAGTATAAGTGAGGAGAGTGTGTTCCCCTGATGGTTTAATATACACAGGACATGTTACCAGGTGAACAGTATAAGTGAGGAGAGTGTGTTCCCCTGATTGTTAAATTCACACGGGACATGTTACCAGGTGAACAGAATAGTGAGGAGAGTGTTTTCCCGCGATGGTTTAATGCACACGGGACATGTCACAAGGTGAACAGTATAAGTGAGGAGAGTGTGTTCCCCTGATGGTTTAATACACACGGGACATGTTACCAGGTGAAGAGTACAAGTGAGGAGAGAGTGTTCCCCTGATGGTTTAATATACACGGGACATGTTACCAGGTGAACAGTATAAGAGAGGAGAGTGTGTTGCCCTGATGGTTTAATATACACAGGACATGTTACCAGGTGAAGAGTAGAAGTGAGGAGAGTGTGTTCCCCTAATGGTTTAATACACACGGGTCACATCACCAGATGAACAGTATAAGTGAGGAGAGTGTGTTCCCCTGATTTTTTAATGCACACGGGACATGTTACCAGGTGAACAGTAGAAGAGAGGAGAGTGTGTTCCCCTGATGGTTTCATATACATGGGACATGTTACCAGGTGAACAGGAAAGTGAAGAGAGAGTGTTCCCCTGTTGGTTTAATATACACAGGACATGTTACCAGGTGAACAGTATAAGTGAGGAGAGTGTGTTCCCCTGATTGTTTTATACACACGGGACATGTTACCAGGTGAACAGAATAGTGAGGAGAGTGTTTTCCCCTGATGGTTTAATGCGCACGGGACATGTTACCAGGTGAACAGTATAAGTGAGGAGAGTGTGTTCCCCTGATGGTTTAATATACACGAGACATGTTACCAGGTGAACAGTATATGTGAGGAGAGTGTGTTCCCCTGATGGTTTAATAGACACGGGACATGTCACCAGGTGAACAGTATAAGTGAGGAGAGTGTGTTCCCCTGATGGTTTAATATACACGGGACATGTTACCAGGTGAACAGTATAAGTGAGGAGAGTGTGTTCCCCTGATGGTTTAATATACACGGGACATGTTACCAGGTGAACGTATAAGTGTGGAGAGTGTGTTGCCCTGATGGTTTAATACACACGGGACATGTGACCAGGTGAACAGTATAAGTGAGGAGAGTGTGTGCCCCTGATGGTTTAACATACACTGGATATGTTACCAGGTAAACAGTATAAGTGAGGAGAGTGTGTTCCCCTGATGGTTTAATATACACAGGACATGTTACCAGGTGAACAGTATAAGTGAGGAGAGTGTGTTCCCCTGATTGTTAAATTCACACGGGACATGTTACCAGGTGAACAGAATAGTGAGGAGAGTGTTTTCCCGCGATGGTTTAATGCACACGGGACATGTCACAAGGTGAACAGTATAATTGAGGAGAGTGTGTTCCCCTGATGGTTTAATACACACGGGACATGTTACCAGGTGAAGAGTACAAGTGAGGAGAGAGTGTTCCCCTGATGGTTTAATATACACGGGACATGTTACCAGGTGAACAGTATAAGTGAGGAGAGTGTGTTGCCCTGATGGTTTAATATACACAGGACATGTTACCAGGTGAAGAGTAGAAGTGAGGAGAGTGTGTTCCCCTAATGGTTTAATACACACGGGTCACATCACCAGATGAACAGTATAAGTGAGGAGAGTGTGTTCCCCTGATTTTTTAATGCACACGGGACATGTTACCAGGTGAACAGTAGAAGAGAGGAGAGTGTGTTCCCCTGATGGTTTCATATACATGGGACATGTTACCAGGTGAACAGGAAAGTGAAGAGAGAGTGTTCCCCTGATGGTTTAATATACACAGGACATGTTACCAGGTGAACAGTATAAGTGAGGAGAGTGTGTTCCCCTGATTCTTTTATACACACGGGACATGTTACCAGGTGAACAGAATAGTGAGGAGAGTGTTTTCCCCTGATGGTTTTATACGCACGGGAGATGTCACCAGGTGAACAGTATAAGTGAGGAGAGTGTGTTCCCCTGATTGTTTAATGCACACGGGACATGTTACCAGGTGAAGAGTATAAGTGATTAGAGTGTGTTCCCCTGATGGTTTAAGATACACAGGACATGTTACTAGGTGAAAAGTATAAGTGAGGAGAGTGTGTTCCCCAGATGGCTTAATATGCACGGGACATGTTACCAGGTGAACAGTATAAGTGAGGAGATTGAGTTCCCCTGATGGTTTAATACACACGCGACATGTTACCAGGTGAACAGTATATGTGAGGAGAGTGTGTTGCCCTGATGGTTTAATATACACGGGACATGTCACCAGGTGAACAGTAGAAGTAAGGAGAGTGTGTTCCCCTGATGGTTTAATATACACGCGACATGTTACCAGGTGAACAGTATATGTGAGGAGAGTGTGTTGCCCTGATGGTTTAATATACACGCGATATGTTACCAGGTGAACAGTATATGTGAGGAGAGTGTGTTGCCCTGATGGTTTAATATACACGCGACATGTTACCAGGTGAACAGTATAAGTGAGGAGAGTGTGTTCCCCTGATGGTTTAATATACAAGAGACATGTTACCAGGTGAAGAGTATAAGTGAGGAGAGTGTGTTCCCCTGATGGTTTAACATACACAGGATATGTTACCAGGTAAACAGTATAAGTGACGAGAGTGTGTTCCCCTGATGGTTTAATATACACGGGACATGTTACCAGGTGAACAGTATAAGTGAGGAGAGTGTGTTCCCCTGATTGTTTAATTCACACGGGACATGTTACCAGGTGAACAGAATAGTGAGGAGAGTGTTTTCCAATGATGGTTTAATGCACACGGGACATGTCACCAGGTGAACAGTATATGTGAGGAGAGTGTGTTCCCCTGATGGTTTAATATTCACAGGACATGTTACCTGGTGAAGAGTAAAAGTGAGGAGAGTGTGTTCCCCAGATGGCTGAATATGCACTGGACATGTTACCAGGTGAACAGTATAAGTGAGGAGAGTGCTTTCCCCTGAGGGTTTAATATACACAGGACATGTCACTAGGTGAAAAGTATAAGTGAGGTGAGTGTGTTCCCCTGATTGTTTAATACGCACGGGACATGTCACCAGGTGAACAGTATAAGTGAGGTGAGTGTGTTCCCCTGATGGTTTAATATACACGGGACATGTTACCAGGTGAACAGTATAAGTGAGGAGAGTGTGTTCCCCTGATGGTTTAATATACACGGGACATGTTACCAGATGAACAGAATAGTGAGGAGAATGTTTTCCCCTGATGTTTTAATGCGCACGGGACATGTTACCAGGTGAACAGTATAAGTGAGGAGAGTGTGTTCCCCTGATGGTTTAATATACACGGGACATGTTACCAGGTGAACATTATAAGTGAAGAGAGTGTGTTCCCCTAATTGTTTAATACACACGGGACATGTTACCAGGTGAACAGAATAGTGAGGAGAGTGTGTTCCCCTGATTGTTTAATACACACGGGACATGTTACCACGTGAACAGAATAGTGAGGAGAGTGTGTTCCCCTGATTGTTTAATGCACACGGGACATGTTACCAGGTGAACAGTATGAGTGAGGAGAGTGTGTTCCCCTGATGGTTTAATACGCACGCGACATGTCACCAGGTGAACATTATAATTGAGGAGAGTGTGTTCCCCTGATTGTTTAATGCACACGGGACATGTTACCAGATGAACAGTATAAGTGAGGAGAGTGTGTTCCCCTGATTGTTTAATACACACGGGACATGTCACCAGGTGAACAGTATAAGTGAGGAGAGTGTGTGCCCCTGATGGTTTAACATACACTGGATATGTTACCAGGTAAACAGTATAAGTGAGGAGAGTGTGTTCCCCTGATGGTTTAATATACACAGGAGATGTTACCAGGTGAACAGTATAAGTGAGGAGAGTGTGTTCCCCTGATTGTTATATTCACACGGGACATGTTACCAGGTGAACAGAATAGTGAGGAGAGTGTTTTCCCATGATGGTTTAATGCACACGGGACATGTCACAAGGTGAACAGTATAAGTGAGGAGAGTGTGTTCCCCTGATGGTTTAATGCACACGGGACATGTTACCAGGTGAACAGTACAAGTGAGGAGAGTGTGTTCCCCTGATGGTTTAATATACACGGGACATGTTACCAGGTGAACATTATAAGTGAGGAGAGTGTGTTCCCCTGATTGTTTAATATACACAGGAGATGTTACCAGGTGAACAGTATAAGTGAGGAGAGTGTGTTCCCCTGATGGTTTTATACACACGGGACATGTTACCAGGTGAACAGAATAGTGAGGAGAGTGTTTTCCCCTGATGGTTTAATGCGCACGGGACATGTTACCAGGTGACCAGTATAGTGAGGAGAGTGTGTTCCCCTGATTGTTTAATGCACACTGGACACGTCACCAGGTGAACAGTATAAGTGAGGAGAGTGTGTTCCCCTGATTGTTTTATACGCACGGGACATGTTACCAGGTGAACAGTATGAGTGAGGAGAGTGTGTTCCCCTGATGGTTTAATACACACGGTACATGTTACCAGGTGAACAGTATAATTGAGGAGAGTGTGTTCCCCTGATTGTTTAATGCACACGGGACATGTTACCAGATGAACAGTATAAGTGAGGAGAGTGTGTTCCCCTGATTGTTTAATACACACGGGACATGTCACCAGGTCAACAGTATAAGTGAGGAGAGTGTGTTGCCCTGATGGTTTAATATACACAGGACATGTTACCAGGTGAAGAGTAGAAGTGAGGAGAGTGTGTTCCCCTAATGGTTTAATACACACGGGACATGTGACCAGGTGAACAGTATAAGTGAGGAGAGTGTGTGCCCCTGATGGTTTAACATACACTGGATATGTTACCAGGTAAACAGTATAAGTGAGGAGAGTGTGTTCCCCTGATGGTTTAATATACACAGGAGATGTTACCAGGTGAACAGTATAAGTGAGGAGAGTGTGTTCCCCTGATTGTTAAATTCACACGGGACATGTTACCAGGTGAACAGAATAGTGAGGAGAGTGTTTTCCCATGATGGTTTAATGCACACGGGACATGTCACAAGGTGAACAGTATAAGTGAGGAGAGTGTGTTCCCCTGATGGTTTAATACACACAGGACATGTTACCAGGTGAAGAGTACAAGTGAGGAGAGTGTGTTCCCCTGATGGTTTAATATACACGGGACATGTTACCAGGTGAACAGTATATGTGAGGAGAGTGTGTTGCCCTGATGGTTTAATATACACAGGACATGTTACCAGGTGAAGAGTAGAAGTGAGGAGAGTGTGTTCCCCTGATGGTTTAATACACACGGGTCACATCACCAGATGAACAGTATAAGTGAGGAGAGTGTGTTCCCCTGATTTTTTAATGCACACGGGACATGTTACCAGGTGAACAGTAGAAGTGAGGAGAGTGTGTTCCCCTGATGGTTTCATATACATGGGACATGTTACCAGGTGAACAGTATAAGTGAGGAGAGTGTGTTCCCCTGATTGTTTAATATACACGGGACATGTTACCAGGTGAACATTATAAGTGAGGAGAGTGTGTTCCCCTGATGGTTTTATACACACGGGACATGTTACCAGGTGAACAGAATAGTGAGGAGAGTGTTTTCCCCTGATGGTTTAACGCGCACGGGACATGTTACCAGGTGACCAGTATAAGTGAGGAGAGTGTGTTCCCCTGATTGTTTAATAGACACGGGACATGTCACCAGGTGAACAGTATAAGTGAGGAGAGTGTATTCCCCTGATTGTTTTATACGCACGGGACATGTCACCAGGTGAACATTATAAGTGAGGAGAGTGTGTTCCCCTGATTGTTTAATGCACACGGGACATGTTCCCAGATGAACAGTATAAGTGAGGAGAGTGTGTTCCCCTGATTGTTTAATACACACGGGACATGTCACCAGGTGAACAGTATAAGTGAGCAGAGTGTGTTCCCCTGATTGTTTAATACACACGGGACATGTCACCAGGTGAACAGTATAAGTGAGGAGAGTGTGTTCCCCTGATTGTTTAATGCACACGGGACATGTTACCAGATGAACAGTATAAGTGAGGAGAGTGTGTTCCCCTGATTGTTTTATACGCACGGGACATGTCACCAGGTGAACATTATAAGTGAGGAGAGTGTGTTCCCCTGATTGTTTAATGCACACGGGACATGTTACGAGGTGAACAGTATGAGTGAGGAGAGTGTGTTCCCCTGATGGTTTAATACGCACGGGACATGTCACCAGGTGAACATTATAAGTGAGGAGAGTGTGTTCCCCTGATTGTTTAATGCACACGGGACATGTTACCAGATGAACAGTATAAGTGAGGAGAGTGTGTTCCCCTGATTGTTTAATACACACGGGACATGTCACCAGGTGAACAGAATAAGTGAGGAGAGTGTCTTCCCCTGATGTTTTACTGCACACGAGACATGTTTACAAGGTGAAATCTATAAGTGAGGAGAGTGAGTTCCCATGATGGTTTAACTTACACGGGACATGTTACCAGGTGAACATTATAAGTGAGGAGAGTGTGTTCCTCTGATGTTTTAATATACACGAGACATGTTACCAGGTGAACAGTATATGTGAGGAGAGTGTGTTGCCCTGATGGTTTAATACACACGCGACATGTTACCAGGTGAACAGTAGAAGTGAGCAGAGTGTGTTCCCCTGATGGTTCTGTATACACGGGACATGTCACCAGGTGAACAGTATAAGTGAGGAGAGTGTGTTCCCCTGATGGTTTAATATTCACAGGACATGTTACCAGGTGAACAGTATAAGTGAGGAGAGTGAGTTCCCCTGATGGTTTAATATACACGAGACATGTTACCAGGTGAACAGTATATGTGAGGAGAGTGTGTTGCACTGATGATTTAATATACACGGGACATGTTACCAGGTGAAGAGCAGAAGTGAGGAGAGTGTGTTCCCCTGATTGTTTAATGCACACGGGATATGTCACCAGGTGAACAGTATAAGTGAGGAGTAAGTGTTCCCCTGATGGTTTAACAAGCACGGGACATTTTACCAGGTGAACAGTATAAGTGAGGAGAGTGTGTTCCCCTGATGATTTAATATACAAGAGACATGTTACCAGGTGAACAGTATATGTGAGGAGAGTGTGTTGCCCTGATGGTTTAATACACACGCGACATGTTACCAGGTGAACAGTAGAAGTGAGGAGAGTGTGTTCCCCTGATTGTTTAATACGCACGGGACATGTCACCAGGTGAACAGTATAAGTGAGGTGAGTGTGTTGCCCTGATGGTTTAATATACACGAGACATGTTAGCAGGTGAACAGTTTCTGTGAGGAGAGTGAGTTCCCCTGATGGTTTAACATGCACGGGACATTTTACCAGGTGAACAGTATAAGTGAGGAGAGTGTGTTCCCCTAATGGTTTAACATACACAGGATATGTTACCAGGTAAACAGTATAAGTGAGGAGAGTGTGTTCCCCTGATGGTTTAATATACACAGGACATGTTACCAGGTGAAAAGTATAAGTGAGGAGAGTGTGTTCCCCTGATTGTTTAATTCACACGGGACATGTTCCCAGGTGAACAGAATAGTGAGGAGAGTGTTTTCCCCTGATTGTTTTATACACACGGGACATGTTACCAGGTGAACAGAATAGTGAGGAGAGTGTTTTCCCCTGATGGTTTAATGCGCACGGGACATGTTACCAGGTGACCAGTATAGTGAGGAGAGTGTGTTCCCCTGATTGTTTAATATACACGGGACATGTTACCAGGTGAACATTATAAGTGAGGAGAGTGTGTTCCCCTGATTGTTTAATACACACGGGACATGTCACCAGGTGAACAGTATAAGTGAGGAGAGTGTGTTCCCCTGATTGTTTTATACACACGGGACATGTTACCAGGTGAACAGAATAGTGAGGAGAGTGTTTTCCCCTGATGGTTTAATGCGCACGGGACATGTTACCAGGTGACCAGTATAGTGAGGAGAGTGTGTTCCCCTGATTGTTTAATGCACACTGGACACGTCACCAGGTGAACAGTATAAGTGAGGAGAGTGTGTTCCCCTGATTGTTTTATACGCACGGGACATGTTACCAGGTGAACAGTATGAGTGAGGAGAGTGTGTTCCCCTGATGGTTTAATACACACGGTACATGTTACCAGGTGAACAGTATAATTGAGGAGAGTGTGTTCCCCTGATTGTTTAATGCACACGGGACATGTTACCAGATGAACAGTATAAGTGAGGAGAGTGTGTTCCCCTGATTGTTTAATACACACGGGACATGTCACCAGGTCAACAGTATAAGTGAGGAGAGTGTGTTGCCCTGATGGTTTAATATACACAGGACATGTTACCAGGTGAAGAGTAGAAGTGAGGAGAGTGTGTTCCCCTAATGGTTTAATACACACGGGACATGTGACCAGGTGAACAGTATAAGTGAGGAGAGTGTGTGCCCCTGATGGTTTAACATACACTGGATATGTTACCAGGTAAACAGTATAAGTGAGGAGAGTGTGTTCCCCTGATGGTTTAATATACACAGGAGATGTTACCAGGTGAACAGTATAAGTGAGGAGAGTGTGTTCCCCTGATTGTTAAATTCACACGGGACATGTTACCAGGTGAACAGAATAGTGAGGAGAGTGTTTTCCCATGATGGTTTAATGCACACGGGACATGTCACAAGGTGAACAGTATAAGTGAGGAGAGTGTGTTCCCCTGATGGTTTAATACACACAGGACATGTTACCAGGTGAAGAGTACAAGTGAGGAGAGTGTGTTCCCCTGATGGTTTAATATACACGGGACATGTTACCAGGTGAACAGTATATGTGAGGAGAGTGTGTTGCCCTGATGGTTTAATATACACAGGACATGTTACCAGGTGAAGAGTAGAAGTGAGGAGAGTGTGTTCCCCTGATGGTTTAATACACACGGGTCACATCACCAGATGAACAGTATAAGTGAGGAGAGTGTGTTCCCCTGATTTTTTAATGCACACGGGACATGTTACCAGGTGAACAGTAGAAGTGAGGAGAGTGTGTTCCCCTGATGGTTTCATATACATGGGACATGTTACCAGGTGAACAGTATAAGTGAGGAGAGTGTGTTCCCCTGATTGTTTAATATACACGGGACATGTTACCAGGTGAACATTATAAGTGAGGAGAGTGTGTTCCCCTGATTGTTTAATGCACACGGGACATGTTACCAGGTGAACAGAATAGTGAGGAGAGTGTTTTCCCCTGATGGTTTTGTACACACGGGACATGTTACCAGGTGAACAGAATAGTGAGGAGAGTGTGTTCCCCTGATTGTTTTATACACACGGGACATGTTACCAGGTGAACAGAATAGTGAGGAGAGTGTTTTCCCCTGATGGTTTAACGCGCACGGGACATGTTACCAGGTGACCAGTATAAGTGAGGAGAGTGTGTTCCCCTGATTGTTTAATAGACACGGGACATGTCACCAGGTGAACAGTATAAGTGAGGAGAGTGTATTCCCCTGATTGTTTTATACGCACGGGACATGTCACCAGGTGAACATTATAAGTGAGGAGAGTGTGTTCCCCTGATTGTTTAATACACACGGGACATGTTACCAGATGAACAGTATAAGTGAGGAGAGTGTGTTCCCCTGATTGTTTAATACACACGGGACATGTCACCAGGTGAACAGTATAAGTGAGCAGAGTGTGTTCCCCTGATTGTTTAATACACACGGGACATGTCACCAGGTGAACAGTATAAGTGAGGAGAGTGTGTTCCCCTGATTGTTTAATGCACACGGGACATGTCACCAGGTGAACAGTATAAGTGAGGAGAGTGTGTTCCCCTGATTGTTTAATACACACGGGACATGTCACCAGGTGAACAGTATAAGTGAGCAGAGTGTGTTCCCCTGATTCTTTAATACACACGGGACATGTCACCAGGTGAACAGTATAAGTGAGGAGAGTGTGTTCCCCTGATTGTTTAATGCACACGGGACATGTTACCAGATGAACAGTATAAGTGAGGAGAGTGTGTTCCCCTGATTGTTTTATACGCACGGGACATGTCACCAGGTGAACATTATAAGTGAGGAGAGTGTGTTCCCCTGATTGTTTAATGCACACGGGACATGTTACGAGGTGAACAGTATGAGTGAGGAGAGTGTGTTCCCCTGATGGTTTAATACGCACGGGACATGTCACCAGGTGAACATTATAAGGGAGGAGAGTGTGTTCCCCTGATTGTTTAATGCACACGGGACATGTTACCAGATGAACAGTATAAGTGAGGAGAGTGTGTTCCCCTGATTGTTTAATACACACGGGACATGTCACCAGGTGAACAGAATAAGTGAGGAGAGTGTCTTCCCCTGATTGTTTACTGCACACGAGACATGTTTACAAGGCGAAATCTATAAGTGAGGAGAGTGAGTTCCCATGATGGTTTAACTTACACGGGACATGTTACCAGGTGAACATTATAAGTGAGGAGAGTGTGTTCCCCTGATGTTTTAATATACACGAGACATGTTACCAGGTGAACAGTATATGTGAGGAGAGTGTGTTGCCCTGATGGTTTAATACACACGCGACATGTTACCAGGTGAACAGTAGAAGTGAGCAGAGTGTGTTCCCCTGATGGTTCTGTATACACGGGACATGTCACCAGGTGAACAGTATAAGTGAGGAGAGTGTGTTCCCCTGATGGTTTAATATTCACAGGACATGTTACCAGGTGAACAGTATAAGTGAGGAGAGTGAGTTCCCCTGATGGTTTAATATACACGAGACATGTTACCAGGTGAACAGTATATGTGAGGAGAGTGTGTTGCACTGATGATTTAATATACACGGGACATGTTACCAGGTGAAGAGCAGAAGTGAGGAGAGTGTGTTCCCCTGATTGTTTAATGCACACGGGATATGTCACCAGGTGAACAGTATAAGTGAGGAGAGTGTATTCCTCTGATGGTTTTATGCGCACGGGACATGTCACCAGGTGAAGAGTATAAGTGAGGAGTAAGTGTTCCCCTGATGGTTTAACAAGCACGGGACATTTTACCAGGTGAACAGTATAAGTGAGGAGAGTGTGTTCCCCTGATGATTTAATATACAAGAGACATGTTACCAGGTGAACAGTATATGTGAGGAGAGTGTGTTGCCCTGATGGTTTAATACACACGCGACATGTTACCAGGTGAACAGTAGAAGTGAGGAGAGTGTGTTCCCCTGATTGTTTAATACGCACGGGACATGTCACCAGGTGAACAGTATAAGTGAGGTGAGTGTGTTGCCCTGATGGTTTAATATACACTAGACATGTTAGCAGGTGAACAGTTTCTGTGAGGAGAGTGTGTTCCCCTGATGGTTCAACATGCACGGGACATTTTACCAGGTGAACAGTATAAGTGAGGAGAGTGTGTTCCCCTAATGGTTTAACATACACAGGATATGTTACCAGGTAAACAGTATAAGTGAGGAGAGTGTGTTCCCCTGATGGTTTAATATACACAGGACATTTTACCAGGTGAACAGTATAAGTGAGGAGAGTGTGTTCCCCTAATGGTTTAACATACACAGGATATGTTACCAGGTAAACAGTATAAGTGAGGAGAGTGTGTTCCCCTAATGGTTTAACATACACAGGATATGTTACCAGGTAAACAGTATAAGTGAGGAGAGTGTGTTCCCCTGATTGTTTAATTCACACGGGACATGTTCCCAGGTGAACAGAATAGTGAGGAGAGAGTTTTCCAATGATGGTTTAATGCACACGGGACATGTCACCAGGTGAACAGTATATGTGAGGAGAGTGTGTTCCCCTGATGGTTTAATATTCACAGGACATGTTACCTAGTGAAGAGTATAAGTGAGGAGAGTGTGTTCCCCAGATGGCTGAATATGCACAGGACATGTTACCAGTTGAACAGTATAAGTGAGGAGAGTGTGTTCCCCTGATGGTTTAATATACACTGGACATGTCACTAGGTGAAAAGTATAAGCGAGGAGAGTGTGTTCCCCTGATTGTTTAATACGCACGGGACATGTCACCAGGTGAACAGTATAAGTGAGGTGAGTGTGTTCCCCTGATGGTTGAATATACACGGGACATGTTACCAGGTGAACAGTATAAGTGAGGAGAGTGTGTTCCCCTGATGGTTTAATATACACGGGACATGTTACCAGATGAACAGTATAAGTGAGGAGAGTGTGTTCCCCTGATTTTTTAATGCACACGAGATATGTTACCAGGTGAACAGTAGAAGTGAGGAGAGTGTGTTCCCCTGATGGTTTAATATACACGGGACATGTCACCAGGTGAACAGTAGAAGTGAGGAGAGTGTGTTCCCCTGATTGTTTAATACGCACGGGACATGTCACCAGGTGAACAGTATAAGTGAGGAGAGTGTGTTCCCCTGATGGTTTAATATACACGGGACATGTTACCAGGTGAACAGTATAAGTGAGGAGAGTGTGTTCCCCTCATGGTTTAATACACACAGGACATGTTACCTGGTGAAAAGTATAAGTGAAGAGAGTGTGTTCCCCAGATGGCTTAATATGCACGGGACATGTTACCAGGTGAACAGTATAAGTGAGGAGAGTGAGTTCCCCTGATGATTTAATATACACGGGACATGTTACCAGGTGAACAGTATAAGTGAGGAGAGTGTGTTCCCCTGATGGTTTAATATACACGGGACATGTTACCAGATGAACAGTATAAGTGAGGAGAGTGTGTTCCCCTGATTTTTTAATGCACACGAGATATGTTACCAGGTGAACAGTAGAAGTGAGGAGAGTGTGTTCCCCTGATGGTTTAATATACACGGGACATGTCACCAGGTGAACAGTAGAAGTGAGGAGAGTGTGTTCCCCTGATTGTTTAATACGCACGGGACATGTCACCAGGTGAACAGTATAAGTGAGGAGAGTGTGTTCCCCTGATGGTTTAATATACACGGGACATGTTACCAGGTGAACAGTATAAGTGAGGAGAGTGTGTTCCCCTCATGGTTTAATACACACGGGACATGTTCCCAGGTGAAGAGTATAAGTGAGGAGAGTGTGTGCCCCTGATGGTTTAACATACACAGGATATGTTACCAGGTAAACAGTATAAGTGAGGAGAGTGTGTTCCCCTGATGGTTTAATAGACACAGGACATGTTACCAGGTGAACAGTATAAGTGAGGAGAGTGTGTTCCCCTGATGGTTTAATATTCACAGGACATGTTACCTGGTGAAGAGTATAAGTGAGGAGAGTGTGTTCCCCTGATGGCTGAATATGCACAGGACATGTTACCAGGTGAACAGTATAAGTGAGGAGAGTGTGTTCCCCTGATTGTTTAATATACACAGGACATGTTACAAGGTGAAAAGTATAAGTGAGGAGAGTGTGTTCCCCTGATTGTTTAACATACACGGGACATGTTACCAGGTGAAAAGTGTAAGTGAGGACAGTGTGTTCCCCTGATGGTTTAATATACACGGGACATGTTACCAGGTGAACAGTATAAGTGAGGAGAGTGTGTTCCCCTGATGGTTTAATATACACGGGACATGTTACCAGGTGAACAGAATAGTGAGGAGAGTGTTTTCCCCTGATGGTTTAATATACACGGGACATGTCACCAGGTGAACAGTAGAAGTAAGGAGAGTGTGTTCCCCTGATGGTTTAATATACACGGTACATGTTACCAGGTGAACAGTAGAAGTAAGGAGAGTGTGTTCCCCTGATGGTTTAATATACACGGGACATGTTACCAGGTGAACAGTATAAGTGAGGAGAGTTTGTTGTCCTGATGGTTTAATATACACGGGACATGTTACCAGGTGAACAGAATAGTGAGGAGAGTGTTTTCCCCTGATGGTTTAATATACACGGGACATGTCACCAGGTGAACAGTAGAAGTAAGGAGAGTGTGTTCCCCTGATGGTTTAATATACACGGTACATGTTACCAGATGAACAGTATAAGTGAGGAGAGTTTGTTGCCCTGATGGTTTAATATACACGGGACATGTTCCCAGGTGAAAAGTATAAGTGAGGAGAGTGTGTTCCCCTGATTGTTTAATGCAAACGGGACACGTCACCAGGTGAACAGTATAAGTGAGGAGAGTGTGTTCCCCTGATTGTTTAATACACACGGGACATGTTACCAGGTGAACAGTATAAGTGAGGAGAGTGTGTTCCCCTGATGGTTTAATATACACGGGACATGTTACCAGGTGAACAGTAGAAGTGAGGAGAGTGTGCTCCCCTGATTGTTTAATACGCACGGGACATGTTACCAGGTGAACAGTATAAGTGAGGAGAGTGTGTTCCACTGATTGTTTAATACACATGGGACATGTCACCAGGTGAACAGAATAAGTGAGGAGAGTGTGTTCCCCTGATTGTTTAATGCACACGGGACATGTTACCAGATGAAATCTATAAGTGAGGAGAGTGAGTTCCCATGATGGTTTAACTTACACGGGACATGTTACCAGGTGAACAGTATAAGTGAGGAGAGGGTGTTCCACTGATGGTTTAATATACACGGGACATGTCACCAGGCGAAGAGTATAAGTGAGCAGAGTGTGTTCTCCTGATGGTTTAATATACACGGGACATGTCACCAGGTGAACAGTATAAGTGAGGAGAGTGTTTTCCCCTGATGGTTTAATAATTCACAGGACATGTTACCTGGTGAAAAGTATAAGTGAAGAGAGTGTGTTCCCCAGATGGCTTAATATGCACGGGACATGTTACCAGGTGAACAGTATAAGTGAGGAGAGTGAGTTCCCCCGATGATTTAATATACACGGGACATGTTACCAGGTGAAGAGCAGAAGTGAGAATAGTGTGTTCCCCTGATTGTTTAATATACACAGGACATGTTACCAGGTGAACAGTATAAGTGAGGAGATTGTGTTCCCCTGATTGTTTAATGCACACGGGACATGTTACCAGGTGAACAGAATAGTGAGGAGAGTGTTTTCCCCTGATGGTTTAATGCGCACGGGACATGTTACCAGGTGAACAGTATAAGTGAGGAGAGTGTGTTCCCCTGATGGTTTAATACACACGGGACATGTTACCAGGTGAACAGTATAAATGAGGAGAGTGTGTTCCCCTGATGGTTTAATACACACGGGACATGTTACCAGGTGAACAGTATAAGTGAGGAGAGTGTGTTGCCCTGATTATTTAATATACACGGGACATGTTACCAGGTGAACAGTATAAGTGAGGAGAGTGTGTTCCCCTGATTGTTTAATATATACGGGACATGTTACCAGGTGAACAGTATAAGTGAGGAGAGTGTGTTCCCCTGATGGTTTAATATACACGGGACAAGTTACCAGGTGAACAGTATAAGTGAGGAGAGTGTGTTCCCCTGATGGTTTAATATACACGGGACATGTTACCAGGTGAACAGTATAAGTGAGGAGAGTGTGTTGCCCTGATGGTTTAATATACACAGGACATGTTACCATTTGAAGAGTAGAAGTGAGGAGAGTGTGTTCCCCTGATGGTTTAATATACACGGGACATGTTACCAGGTGAACAGTATAAGTGAGGAGAGTGTGTTGCCCTGATGGGTTAATATACACAGGACATATTACCATTTGAAGAGTAGAAGTGAGGAGAGTGTGTTCCCCTGATGGTTTAATATACACGGGACATGTTACCAGATGAACAGTATAAGTGAGGAGAGTGTGTTCCCCTGATTTTTTAATGCACACGAGATATGTTACCAGGTGAACAGTAGAAGTGAGGAGAGTGTGTTCCCCTGATGGTTTAATATACACGGGACATGTCACCAGGTGAACAGTAGAAGTGAGGAGAGTGTGTTCCCCTGATTGTTTAATACGCACGGGACATGTCACCAGGTGAACAGTATAAGTGAGGAGAGTGTGTTCCCCTGATGGTTTAATATACACGGGACATGTTACCAGGTGAACAGTATAAGTGAGGAGAGTGTGTTCCCCTCATGGTTTAATACACACGGGACATGTTCCCAGGTGAAGAGTATAAGTGAGGAGAGTGTGTGCCCCTGATGGTTTAACATACACAGGATATGTTACCAGGTAAACAGTATAAGTGAGGAGAGTGTGTTCCCCTGATGGTTTAATAGACACAGGACATGTTACCAGGTGAACAGTATAAGTGAGGAGAGTGTGTTCCCCTGATGGTTTAATATTCACAGGACATGTTACCTGGTGAAGAGTATAAGTGAGGAGAGTGTGTTCCCCTGATGGCTGAATATGCACAGGACATGTTACCAGGTGAACAGTATAAGTGAGGAGAGTGTGTTCCCCTGATGGTTTAATATACACAGGACATGTTACAAGGTGAAAAGTATAAGTGAGGAGAGTGTGTTCCCCTGATTGTTTAACATACACGGGACATGTTACCAGGTGAAAAGTGTAAGTGAGGACAGTGTGTTCCCCTGATGGTTTAATATACACGGGACATGTTACCAGGTGAACAGTATAAGTGAGGAGAGTGTGTTCCCCTGATGGTTTAATATACACGGGACATGTTACCAGGTGAACAGAATAGTGAGGAGAGTGTTTTCCCCTGATGGTTTAATATACACGGGACATGTCACCAGGTGAACAGTAGAAGTAAGGAGAGTGTGTTCCCCTGATGGTTTAATATACACGGTACATGTTACCAGGTGAACAGTAGAAGTAAGGAGAGTGTGTTCCCCTGATGGTTTAATATACACGGGACATGTTACCAGGTGAACAGTATAAGTGAGGAGAGTTTGTTGTCCTGATGGTTTAATATACACGGGACATGTTACCAGGTGAACAGAATAGTGAGGAGAGTGTTTTCCCCTGATGGTTTAATATACACGGGACATGTCACCAGGTGAACAGTAGAAGTAAGGAGAGTGTGTTCCCCTGATGGTTTAATATACACGGTACATGTTACCAGATGAACAGTATAAGTGAGGAGAGTTTGTTGCCCTGATGGTTTAATATACACGGGACATGTTCCCAGGTGAAAAGTATAAGTGAGGAGAGTGTGTTCCCCTGATTGTTTAATGCAAACGGGACACGTCACCAGGTGAACAGTATAAGTGAGGAGAGTGTGTTCCCCTGATTGTTTAATACACACGGGACATGTTACCAGGTGAACAGTATAAGTGAGGAGAGTGTGTTCCCCTGATGGTTTAATATACACGGGACATGTTACCAGGTGAACAGTAGAAGTGAGGAGAGTGTGCTCCCCTGATTGTTTAATACGCACGGGACATGTTACCAGGTGAACAGTATAAGTGAGGAGAGTGTGTTCCACTGATTGTTTAATACACATGGGACATGTCACCAGGTGAACAGAATAAGTGAGGAGAGTGTGTTCCCCTGATTGTTTAATGCACACGGGACATGTTACCAGATGAAATCTATAAGTGAGGAGAGTGAGTTCCCATGATGGTTTAACTTACACGGGACATGTTACCAGGTGAACAGTATAAGTGAGGAGAGGGTGTTCCACTGATGGTTTAATATACACGGGACATGTCACCAGGCGAAGAGTATAAGTGAGCAGAGTGTGTTCTCCTGATGGTTTAATATACACGGGACATGTCACCAGGTGAACAGTATAAGTGAGGAGAGTGTTTTCCCCTGATGGTTTAATAATTCACAGGACATGTTACCTGGTGAAAAGTATAAGTGAAGAGAGTGTGTTCCCCAGATGGCTTAATATGCACGGGACATGTTACCAGGTGAACAGTATAAGTGAGGAGAGTGAGTTCCCCCGATGATTTAATATACACGGGACATGTTACCAGGTGAAGAGCAGAAGTGAGAAGAGTGTGTTCCCCTGATTGTTTAATATACACAGGACATGTTACCAGGTGAACAGTATAAGTGAGGAGATTGTGTTCCCCTGATTGTTTAATGCACACGGGACATGTTACCAGGTGAACAGAATAGTGAGGAGAGTGTTTTCCCCTGATGGTTTAATGCGCACGGGACATGTTACCAGGTGAACAGTATAAGTGAGGAGAGTGTGTTCCCCTGATGGTTTAATACACACGGGACATGTTACCAGGTGAACAGTATAAATGAGGAGAGTGTGTTCCCCTGATGGTTTAATACACACGGGACATGTTACCAGGTGAACAGTATAAGTGAGGAGAGTGTGTTGCCCTGATTATTTAATATACACGGGACATGTTACCAGGTGAACAGTATAAGTGAGGAGAGTGTGTTCCCCTGATTGTTTAATATATACGGGACATGTTACCAGGTGAACAGTATAAGTGAGGAGAGTGTGTTCCCCTGATGGTTTAATATACACGGGACAAGTTACCAGGTGAACAGTATAAGTGAGGAGAGTGTGTTCCCCTGATGGTTTAATATACACGGGACATGTTACCAGGTGAACAGTATAAGTGAGGAGAGTGTGTTGCCCTGATGGTTTAATATACACAGGACATGTTACCATTTGAAGAGTAGAAGTGAGGAGAGTGTGTTCCCCTGATGGTTTAATATACACGGGACATGTTACCAGGTGAACAGTATAAGTGAGGAGAGTGTGTTGCCCTGATGGGTTAATATACACAGGACATATTACCATTTGAAGAGTAGAAGTGAGGAGTGTGTGTTCCCCTGATGGTTTAATACACACGGGATATGTTACCATATGAACAGTATAAGTGAGGAGAGTGTGTTCCCCAAATGGTTTAATGCACACAGGACATGTTACCGTGTGAACAGTATAAGTGAGCAGAGTTTGTTCCCCTGATGGTTTAATATACACAGGACATGTTACCAGGTAAACAGTATAAGTGAGGAGAGTGTGTTCCCCTGATGGTTTAATACACACAGGACATGTTACCAGGTAAACAGTATAAGTGAGGAGAGTGTGTTCCCCTGATGGTTTAATATACACGGGACATGTTACCAGGTGAACAGTATAAGTGAGCAGAGTTTGTTCCCCTGATGGTTTAATATACACAGGACATGTTACCAGGTAAACAGTATAAGTGAGGAGAGTGTGTTCCCCTGATGGTTTAATATACACAGGACATGTCACCTGGTGAACAGTATAAGTGAGGAGATTGTGTTCCCCTGATTGTTTAATGCACACAGGACATGTTACCAGGTGAACAGTATATGTGAGGAGAGTGTGTTCCCCTGATGGTTTAATACACACAGGACATGTTACCAGGTAAACAGTATAAGTGAGGAGAGTGTGTTCCCCTGATGGTTTAATATACACAAGACATGTTACCAGGTGAACAGTATAAGTGAAGAGAGTATGTTCCCCTGATGGTTTAATATACACAGGACATGTTACCAGGTGAACAGTATAAGTGAGGAGAGTGTGTTCCCCTGATTGTTTAATGCACACAGGACATGTTACCAGGTAAACAGTATAAGTGAGGAGAGTGTGTTCCCCTGATGGTTTAATATACACAAGACATGTTACCAGGAGAAGAGTATAAGTGAAGAGAGTATGTTCCCCTGATGGTTTAATATACACAGGACATGTCACCTGGTGAACAGTATATGTGAGGAGAGTGTGTTCCCCTGATTGTTTAATACACACGGGACATGTCACCAGGTGAACTGTGTAAGTGAGGAGAGTGTGTTCCCCTGATTGTTTAATACACACGGGACATGTTACCAGGTGAACAGTATAAGTGAGGAGAGTGTGTTCCCTGATTGTTTAATGCACACGGGACATGTTACCAGATGAACAGTATAAGTGAGGAGAGTGTGTTCCCCTGATTGTTTAATACACATGGGACATGTCACCAGGTGAACAGAATAAGTGAGGAGAGTGAGTTCCCATGATGGTTTGACTTACACGGGACATGTTACCAGGTGAACAGTATAAGAGAGGAGAGTGTGTTCCCCTGATTGTTTAATACACACGGGACATGTCACCAGGTGAACAGAATAAGTGAGGAGAGTGTGTTCCCCTGATTGTTAAATGCACACGGGACATGTTACCAGGTGAAATCTATAAGTGAGGAGAGTGAGTTCCCATGATGGTTTAACTCACACGGGACATGTTACCAGGTGAACAGTATAAGTGAGGAGAGCGTGTTCCACTGATGGTTTAATATACACAGGACATGTTACTAGGTGAAAAGTATAAGTAAGGAGAGTGTGTTCCCCAGATGTCTTAATATGCACGGGACATGTTACCAGGTGAACAGTATAAGTGAGGAGAGTGAGTTCCCCTGATGGTTTAATATACACGAGACATGTTACCAGGTGAACAGTATAAGTGAGGAGAGTGTGTTCCCCTGATGGTTTAATATTCACAGGACATGTTACCTGGTGAAGAGTATAAGTGAGGAGAGTGTGTTCCCCTGATGGTTTAATATACACAGGACATGTTACTAGGTGAAAAGTATAAGTAAGGAGAGTGTGTTCCCCAGATGTCTTAATATGCACGGGACATGTTACCAGGTGAACAGTATAAGTGAGGAGAGTGAGTTCCCCTGATGGTTTAATATACACGAGACATGTTACCAGGTGAACAGTATATGTGAGGAGAGTGTGTTGACCTGATGATTTAATATAAACTGGACATGTTACCAGGTGAAGAGCATCAGAGAGGAGAGTGTGTTCCCCTGATGGTTTAATATACACGGGACACGTTACCTGATGAAGAGTATAAGTGAGGAGAGTGTGTTCCCCTGATGGTTTAATGCACACGGGATATGTCACCAGGTGAAGAGTATAAGTGAGGAGAGTGTGTTCCCCTGATGGTTTAACATACACGGGACATTTTACCAGGTGAACAGTAAAAGTGAGGAGATTGTGTTCCCCTGATTGTTTAACATACACGGTACATGTTACCAGGTGAACAGTATAAGTGAGGAGAGTGTGTTCCCCTGATGGTTTAATATACATGGGACACGTCACCAGGTGAACAGTAGAAGTAAGGAGAGTGTGTTCCCCTGATGGTTTAATATACACGGGACATGTTACCAGGTGAACAGTAGAAGTGAGGAGAGTTTGTTGCCCTGATGGTTTAATATACACGGGACATGTTACCAGGTGAACAGAATAGTGAGGAGAGTGTTTTCCCCTGATTGTTTAATGCGCACGGGACATGTTACCAGGTGAAAAGTATAAGTGAGGAGAGTGTGTTCCCCTGATTGTTTAATATACACGGGACATGTTACCAGGTGAACAGTATAAGTGAGGAGAGTGTGTTCCCCTGATGGTTTAATATACACGGGACATGTTACCAGATGAACAGTATAAGTGAGGAGAGTGTGTTCCCCTGATGGTTTAATATTCACAGGACATGTTACCTGGTGAAGAGTATAAGTGAGGAGAGTGTGTTCCCCTGATAGTTTAATATACACAGGACATGTTACTAGGTGAAAAGTATAAGTAAGGAGAGTGTGTTCCCCAGATGTCTTAATATGCACGGGACATGTTACCAGGTGAACAGTATAAGTGAGGAGAGTGAGTTCCCCTGATGGTTTAATATACACGAGACATGTTACCAGGTGAACAGTATATGTGAGGAGAGTGTGTTGACCTGATGATTTAATATAAACTGGACATGTTACCAGGTGAAGAGCATCAGAGAGGAGAGTGTGTTCCCCTGATGGTTTAATATACACGGGACACGTTACCTGATGAAGAGTAAAAGTGAGGAGATTGTGTTCCCCTGATGGTTTAACATACACGGGACATTTTACCAGGTGAACAGTAAAAGTGAGGAGATTGTGTTCCCCTGATTGATTAACATACACGGTACATGTTACCAGGTGAACAGTATAAGTGAGGAGAGTGTGTTCCCCTGATGGTTTAATATACATGGGACACGTCACCAGGTGAACAGTAGAAGTAAGGAGAGTGTGTTCCCCTGATGGTTTAATATACACGGGACATGTTACCAGGTGAACAGTAGAAGTGAGGAGACTTTGTTGCCCTGATGGTTTAATATACACGTGACATGTTACCAGGTGAACAGAATAGTGAGGAGAGTGTGTTCCCCTGATTGTTTAATGCAAACGGGACACGTCACCAGGTGAACAGTATAAGTGAGGGGAGTGTGTTCCCCTGATTGTTTAATGCACACGGGACACGTCACCAGGTGAACAGTATAAGTGAGGAGAGTCTGTTCCCCCGATTGTTTAATACACACGGGACATGTCACTAGGTGAAAAGTATAAGTGAGGAGAGTCTGTTCCCCCGATTGTTTAATACACACGGGACATGTTACCAGGTGAACAGTATAAGTGAGGAGAGTGTGTTCCCCTACTGGTTTAATACACACGGGACATGTCACCAGGTGAAAAGTATAAGTGAGGAGAGTCTGTTCCCCTGATTGTTTAATACACACGGGACATGTTACCAGGTGAACAGTATAAGTGAGGAGAGTGTGTTCCCCTGATTGTTTAATATACACGGGACATGTTACCAGGTGAACAGTAGAAGTGAGGAGAGTGTGTTCCCCTGATTGTTTAATACGCACGGGCCATGTTACCAGATGAACAGTATAAGTGAGGAGAGTGTGTTCCCCTGATTGTTTAATACACATGGGACATGTCACCAGGTGAACAGAATAAGTGAGGAGAGTGTGTTCCCCTGAATGTTTAATGCACACGGGACATGTTACCAGTTGAAATCTATAAGTGAGGAGAGTGAGTTCCCATGATGGTTTAACTTACACGGGACATGTTACCAGGCGAAGAGTATAAGTGAGCAGAGTGTGTTCCCCAGATGGCTTAATATGCACGGGACATGTTACCAGGTGAACAGTATAAGTGAGGAGAGGGTGTTCCACTGATGGTTTAATATACGCGGGACATGTCACCAGGCGAAGAGTATAAGTGAGCAGAGTGTGTTCCCCAGATGGCTTAATATGCACGGGACATGTTACCAGGTGAACAGTATAAGTGAGGAGAGTGAGTTCCCCTGATGATTTAATATACACGGGACATGTTACCAGGTGAAGAGCAGAAGTGAGGAGAGTGTGTTCCCCTGATTGTTTAATATACACAGGACATGTTACTAGGTGAACAGTAGAAGTGAGGAGATTGTGTTCCCCTGATTGTTTAATACACACGGGACATGTTACCAGGTGAACAGAATAGTGAGGAGAGTGTTTTCCCCTGATGGTTTAATGCGCACGGGACATGTTACCAGGTGAACAGTATAAGTGAGGAGAGTGTGTTCCCAGATTGTTTAATGCACACGGGACATGTTACCAGATGAACAGTATAAGTGAGGAGAGTGTGTTCCTCGGATTTTGTAATGCACACGGGACATGTTACCAGGTGAACAGTATCAGTGAGGAGAGTGTGTTCCCCTATTGGTTTCTTATACATGGGACATGTTACCAGGTGAACAGTATAAGTGAAGAGAGTGTGTTCCCCTGATTGTTTAATACACACGGGACATGTTACCAGATGAACAGTATAAGTGAGGAGAGTGTGTTCCCCTGATTGTTTAATACGCACGGTACATGTTACCAGGTGAACAGAATAGTGAGGAGAGTGATTTCCCCTGATGGTTTAATATACACGGGACATGTTACCTGGTGAAGAGTATAAGTGAGGAGAGTGTGTTCCCCTGATGGTTTAATAAACACAGGACATGTTACCAGGTGAACAGTATAAGTGAGGAGAGTGTGTTGCCCTGATGGTTTAATACGCAAGGGACATGTCACCAGGTGCACAGTATAAGTGAGGAGAGTGTGTTCCCCTGATGGTTTAATATACACGGGATATGTTACCAGGTGAACAGTATAAGTGAGGAGAGTGTGTTGCCCTGATTATTTAATATACACGGGACATGTTACCAGGTGAACAGTATAAGTGAGGAGAGTGTGTTCCCCTGATGGTTTAATATATACGGGACATGTTACCAGGTGAACAGTATAAGTGAGGAGAGGGTGTTCCCCTGATGGTTTAATATACACGGGACATGTTACCAGGTGAACAGTATAAGTGAGGAGAGTGTGTTCCCCTGATGGTTTAATATACACGGGACATGTTACCAGGTGAACAGTATAAGTGAGGAGAGTGTGTTGCCCTGATGGTTTAATATACACAGGACATGTTACCATTTGAAGAGTAGAAGTGAGAATAGTGTGTTCCCCTGATGGTTTAATATACACGGGACATGTTACCAGGTGAACAGTATAAGTGAGGAGAGTGTGTTGCCCTGATGGTTTAATATACACAGGACATGTTACCATTTGAAGAGTAGAAGTGAGGAGTGTGTGTTCCCCTGATGGTTTAATACACACGGGATATGTTACCATATGAACATTATAAGTGAGGAGAGTGTGTTCCCCAAATGGTTTAATGCACACAGGACATGTTACCGTGTGAACAGTATAAGTGAGCAGAGTTTGTTCCCCTGATGGTTTAATATACACAGGACATGTTACCAGGTAAACAGTATAAGTGAGGAGAGTGTGTTCCCCTGATGGTTTAGTACACACAGGACATGTTACCAGGTAAACAGTATAAGTGAGGAGAGTGTGTTCCCCTGATGGTTTAATATACACGGGACATATTACCAGGTGAACAGTATCAGTGAGCAGAGTTTGTTCCCCTGATGGTTTAATATACACAGGACATGTTACCAGGTAAACAGTATAAGTGAGGAGAGTGTGTTCCCCTGATGGTTTAATACACACAGGACATGTTACCAGGTAAACAGTATAAGTGAGGAGAGTGTGTTCCCCTGATGGTTTAATATACACAAGACATGTTACCAGGTGAACAGTATAAGTGAAGAGAGTATGTTCCCCTGATGGTTTAATATACACAGGACATGTTACCAGGTGAATAGTATAAGTGAGGAGAGTGTGTTCCCCTGATTGTTTAATTCACACGGGACATGTTACCAGGTGAACAGAATAGTGAGGAGAGTGTTTTCCCATGATGGTTTAATGCACACGGGACATGTAACCAGGTGAACAGTATAAGTAAGTAGAGTGTGTTCCCCTGATTGATTAATACGCACGGGACATGTTACCAGGTGAACAGTATAAGTGAGGAGTGTGTGTTCCCCTGATTGTTTAATACACACGGGACATGTTACCAGATGAACAGTATAAGTGAGGAGAGTGTGTTCCCCTGATTGTTTAATACGCACGGTACATGTTACCAGGTGAACAGAATAGTGAGGAGAGTGATTTCCCCTGATGGTTTAATATACACGGGACATGTTACCTGGTGAAGAGTATAAGTGAGGAGAGTGTGTTCCCCTGATGGTTTAATAAACACAGGACATGTTACCAGGTGAACAGTATAAGTGAGGAGAGTGTGTTGCCCTGATGGTTTAATACGCAAGGGACATGTCACCAGGTGAACAGTATAAGTGAGGAGAGTGTGTTCCCCTGATGGTTTAATATACACAGGACATGTTACCAGGTGAACAGTATAAGTGAGGAGAGTGTGTTGCCCTGATTATTTAATATACACGGGACATGTTACCAGGTGAACAGTATAAGTGAGGAGAGTGTGTTCCCCTGATGGTTTAATATATACGGGACATGTTACCAGGTGAACAGTATAAGTGAGGAGAGGGTGTTCCCCTGATGGTTTAATATACACGGGACATGTTACCAGGTGAACAGTATAAGTGAGGAGAGTGTGTTCCCCTGATGGTTTAATATACACGGGACATGTTACCAGGTGAACAGTATAAGTGAGGAGAGTGTGTTGCCCTGATGGTTTAATATACACAGGACATGTTACCATTTGAAGAGTAGAAGTGAGGAGAGTGTGTTCCCCTGATGGTTTAATATACATTGGACATGTTACCAGGTGAACAGTATAAGTGAGGAGAGTGTGTTGCCCTGATGGTTTAATATACACAGGACATGTTACCATTTGAAGAGTAGAAGTGAGGAGTGTGTGTTCCCCTGATGGTTTAATACACACGGGATATGTTACCATATGAACAGTATTAGTGAGGAGAGTGTGTTCCCCAAATGGTTTAATGCACACAGGACATGTTACCGTGTGAACAGTATAAGTGAGGAGAGCGTGTTCCCCTGATGGTTTAATATACACAGGACATGTTACTAGGTAAACAGTATCAGTGAGGAGAGTGTGTTCCCCTGATGGTTTAGTACACACAGGACATGTTACCAGGTAAACAGTATAAGTGAGGAGAGTGTGTTCCCCTGATGGTTTAATATACACGGGACATATTACCAGGTGAACAGTATCAGTGAGCAGAGTTTGTTCCCCTGATGGTTTAATATACACAGGACATGTTACCAGGTAAACAGTATAAGTGAGGAGAGTGTGTTCCCCTGATGGTTTAATACACACAGGACATGTTACCAGGTAAACAGTATAAGTGAGGAGAGTGTGTTCCCCTGATGGTTTAATATACACAAGACATGTTACCAGGTGAACAGTATAAGTGAAGAGAGTATGTTCCCCTGATGGTTTAATATACACAGGACATGTTACCAGGTGAACAGTATAAGTGAGGAGAGTGTGTTCCCCTGATTGTTTAATTCACACGGGACATGTTACCAGGTGAACAGAATAGTGAGGAGAGTGTTTTCCCATGATGGTTTAATGCACACGGGACATGTTACCAGGTGAACAGTATAAGTAAGTAGAGTGTGTTCCCCTGATTGATTAATACGCACGGGACATGTTACCAGGTGAACAGTATAAGTGAGGAGAGTGTGTTCCCTGATTGTTTAATGCACACGGGACATGTTACCAGATGAACAGTATAAGTGAGGAGAGTGTGTTCCCCGGATTTTGTAATGCACACGGGACATGTTACCAGGTGAACAGTATAAGTGAGGAGATTGTGTTCCCCTGATGGTTTCTTATACATGGGACATGTTACCAGGTGAACAGTATAAGTGAAGAGAGTGTGTTCCCCTGATGGTTTAAGATACACAGGACATGTTACCAGGTGAACAGTATAAGTGAGGAGTGTGTGTTCCCCTGATTGTTTAATACACACGGGACATGTTACCAGATGAACAGTATAAGTGAGGAGAGTGTTTTCCCCTGATTGTTTAATACACACGGGACATGTTACCAGATGAACAGTATAAGTGAGGAGAGTGTTTTCCCCTGATTGTTTAATACGCACGGTACATGTTACCAGGTGAACAGAATAGTGAGGAGAGTGTTTTCCCCTGATGGTTTAATATACACGGGACATGTTACCTGGTGAAGAGTATAAGTGAGGAGAGTGTGTTCCCCTGATGGTTTAATAAACACAGGACATGTTACCAGGTGAACAGTATAAGTGAGGAGAGTGTGTTGCCCTGATGGTTTAATACGCAAGGGACATGTCACCAGGTGAACAGTATAAGTGAGGAGAGTGTGTTCCCCTGATGGTTTAATATACACGGGCATGTTACCAGGTGAACAGTATAAGTGAGGAGAGTGTGTTGCCCTGATTATTTAATATACACGGGACATGTTACCAGTTGAACAGTATAAGTGAGGAGAGTGTGTTCCCCTGATGGTTTAATATATACGGGACATGTTACCAGGTGAACAGTATAAGTGAGGAGAGTGTGTTCCCCTGATGGTTTAATATACACGGGACATGTTACCAGGTGAACAGTATAAGTGAGGAGAGTGTGTTCCCCTGATGGTTTAGTACACACAGGACATGTTACCAGGTAAACAGTATAAGTGAGGAGAGTGTGTTCCCCTGATGGTTTAATATACACGGGACATATTACCAGGTGAACAGTATCAGTGAGCAGAGTTTGTTCCCCTGATGGTTTAATATACACAGGACATGTTACCAGGTCAACAGTATAAGTGAGGAGAGTGTGTTCCCCTGATGGTTTAATACACACAGGACATGTTGCCAGGTAAACAGTATAAGTGAGGAGAGTGTGTTCCCCTGATGGTTTAATATACACAAGACATGTTACCAGGTGAACAGTATAAGTGAAGAGAGTATGTTCCCCTGATGGTTTAATATACACAGGACATGTTACCAGGTGAACAGTATAAGTGAGGAGAGTGTGTTCCCCTGATTGTTTAATTCACACGGGACATGTTACCAGGTGAACAGAATAGTGAGGAGAGTGTTTTCCCATGATGGTTTAATGCACACGGGACATGTTACCAGGTGAACAGTATAAGTAAGTAGAGTGTGTTCCCCTGATTGATTAATACGCACGGGACATGTTACCAGGTGAACAGTATAAGTGAGGAGTGTGTGTTCCCCTGATTGCTTAATACACACGGGACATGTTACCAGATGAACAGTATAAGTGAGGAGAGTGTGTTCCCCTGATTGTTTAATACGCACGGTACATGTTACCAGGTGAACAGAATAGTGAGGAGAGTGATTTCCCCTGATGGTTTAATGCACACGGGACATGTTACCAGGTGAACAGTATAAGTATGTAGAGTGTGTTCCCCTGATTGATTAATACGCACGGGACATGTTACCAGGTGAACAGTATAAGTGAGGAGTGTGTGTTCCCCTGATGGTTTAATATACACAAGACATGTTACCAGGTGAACAGTATAAGTGAAGAGAGTATGTTCCCCTGATGGTTTAATATACACAGGACATGTTACCAGGTGAACAGTATAAGTGAGGAGAGTGTGTTCCCCTGATTGTTTAATTCACACGGGACATGTTACCAGGTGAACAGAATAGTGAGGAGAGTGTTTTCCCATGATGGTTTAATGCACACGGGACATGTTACCAGGTGAACAGTATAAGTAAGTAGAGTGTGTTCCCCTGATTGATTAATACGCACGGGACATGTTACCAGGTGAACAGTATAAGTGAGGAGAGTGTGTTCCCTGATTGTTTAATGCACACGGGACATGTTACCAGATGAACAGTATAAGTGAGGAGAGTGTGTTCCCCGGATTTTGTAATGCACACGGGACATGTTACCAGGTGAACAGTATAAGTGAGGAGAGTGTGTTCCCCTGATGGTTTCTTATACATGGGACATGTTACCAGGTGAACAGTATAAGTGAAGAGAGTGTGTTCCCCTGATGGTTTAAGATACACAGGACATGTTACCAGGTGAACAGTATAAGTGAGGAGTGTGTGTTCCCCTGATTGTTTAATACACACGGGACATGTTACCAGATGAACAGTATAAGTGAGGAGAGTGTTTTCCCCTGATTGTTTAATACGCACGGTACATGTTACCAGGTGAACAGAATAGTGAGGAGAGTGTTTTCCCCTGATGGTTTAATATACACGGGACATGTTACCTGGTGAAGAGTATAAGTGAGGAGAGTGTGTTCCCCTGATGGTTTAATAAACACAGGACATGTTACCAGGTGAACAGTATAAGTGAGGAGAGTGTGTTGCCCTAATGGTTTAATACGCAAGGGACATGTCACCAGGTGAACAGTATAAGTGAGGAGAGTGTGTTCCCCTGATGGTTTAATATACACGGGCATGTTACCAGGTGAACAGTATAAGTGAGGAGAGTGTGTTGCCCTGATTATTTAATATACACGGGACATGTTACCAGTTGAACAGTATAAGTGAGGAGAGTGTGTTCCCCTGATGGTTTAATATATACGGGACATGTTACCAGGTGAACAGTATAAGTGAGGAGAGTGTGTTCCCCTGATGGTTTAATATACACGGGACATGTTACCAGGTGAACAGTATAAGTGAGGAGAGTGTGTTCCCCTGATGGTTTAGTACACACAGGACATGTTACCAGGTAAACAGTATAAGTGAGGAGAGTGTGTTCCCCTGATGGTTTAATATACACGGGACATATTACCAGGTGAACATTATCAGTGAGCAGAGTTTGTTCCCCTGATGGTTTAATATACACAGGACATGTTACCAGGTCAACAGTATAAGTGAGGAGAGTGTGTTCCCCTGATGGTTTAATACACACAGGACATGTTGCCAGGTAAACAGTATAAGTGAGGAGAGTGTGTTCCCCTGATGGTTTAATATACACAAGACATGTTACCAGGTGAACAGTATAAGTGAAGAGAGTATGTTCCCCTGATGGTTTAATATACACAGGACATGTTACCAGGTGAACAGTATAAGTGAGGAGAGTGTGTTCCCCTGATTGTTTAATTCACACGGGACATGTTACCAGGTGAACAGAATAGTGAGGAGAGTGTTTTCCCATGATGGTTTAATGCACACGGGACATGTTACCAGGTGAACAGTATAAGTAAGTAGAGTGTGTTCCCCTGATTGATTAATACGCACGGGACATGTTACCAGGTGAACAGTATAAGTGAGGAGTGTGTGTTCCCCTGATTGTTTAATACACACGGGACATGTTACCAGATGAACAGTATAAGTGAGGAGAGTGTGTTCCCCTGATTGTTTAATACGCACGGTACATGTTACCAGGTGATCAGAATAGTGAGGAGAGTGATTTCCCCTGATGGTTTAATGCACACGGGACATGTTACCAGGTGAACAGTATAAGTATGTAGAGTGTGTTCCCCTGATTGATTAATACGCACGGGACATGTTACCAGGTGAACAGTATAAGTGAGGAGTGTGTGTTCCCCTGATGGTTTAATATACACAAGACATGTTACCAGGTGAACAGTATAAGTGAAGAGAGTATGTTCCCCTGATGGTTTAATATACACAGGACATGTTACCAGGTGAACAGTATAAGTGAGGAGAGTGTGTTCCCCTGATTGTTTAATTCACACGGGACATGTTACCAGGTGAACAGAATAGTGAGGAGAGTGTTTTCCCATGATGGTTTAATGCACACGGGACATGTTACCAGGTGAACAGTATAAGTATGTAGAGTGTGTTCCCCTGATTGATTAATACGCACGGGACATGTTACCAGATGAACAGTATAAGTGAGGAGTGTGTGTTCCCCTGATTGTTTAATACACACGGGACATGTTACCAGATGAACAGTATAAGTGAGGAGAGTGTGTTCCCCTGATTGTTTAATACGCACGGTACATGTTACCAGGTGAACAGAATAGTGAGGAGAGTGATTTCCCCTGATGGTTTAATATACACGGGACATGTTACCTGGTGAAGAGTATAAGTGAGGAGAGTGTGTTCCCCTGATGGTTTAATAAACACAGGACATGTTACCAGGTGAACAGTATAAGTGAGGAGAGTGTGTTGCCCTGATGGTTTAATACGCAAGGGACATGTCACCAGGTGAACAGTATAAGTGAGGAGAGTGTGTTCCCCTGATGGTTTAATATACACGGGACATGTTACCAGGTGAACAGTATAAGTGAGGAGAGTGTGTTGCCCTGATTATTTAATATACACGGGACATGTTACCAGGTGAACAGTATAAGTGAGGAGAGTGTGTTCCCCTGATGGTTTAATATATACGGGACATGTTACCAGGTGAACAGTATAAGTGAGGAGAGGGTGTTCCCCTGATGGTTTAATATACACGGGACATGTTACCAGGTGAACAGTATAAGTGAGGAGAGTGTGTTCCCCTGATGGTTTAATATACACGGGACATGTTACCAGGTGAACAGTATAAGTGAGGAGAGTGTGTTGCCCTGATGGTTTAATATACACAGGACATGTTACCATTTGAAGAGTAGAAGTGAGGAGAGTGTGTTCCCCTGATGGTTTAATATAAACGGGACATGTTACCAGGTGAACAGTATAAGTGAGGAGAGTGTGTTGCCCTGATGGTTTAATATACACAGGACATGTTACCATTTGAAGAGTAGAAGTGAGGAGTGTGTGTTCCCCTGATGGTTTAATACACACGGGATATGTTACCATATGAACAGTATAAGTGAGGAGAGTGTGTTCCCCAAATGGTTTAATGCACACAGGACATGTTACCGTGTGAACAGTATAAGTGAGCAGAGTTTGTTCCCCTGATGGTTTAATATACACAGGACATGTTACCAGGTAAACAGTATCAGTGAGGAGAGTGTGTTCCCCTGATGGTTTAGTACACACAGGACATGTTACCAGGTAAACAGTATAAGTGAGGAGAGTGTGTTCCCCTGATGGTTTAATATACACGGGACATATTACCAGGTGAACAGTATCAGTGAGCAGAGTTTGTTCCCCTGATGGTTTAATATACACAGGACATGTTACCAGGTAAACAGTATAAGTGAGGAGAGTGTGTTCCCCTGATGGTTTAATACACACAGGACATGTTACCAGGTAAACAGTATAAGTGAGGAGAGTGTGTTCCCCTGATGGTTTAATATACACAAGACATGTTACCAGGTGAACAGTATAAGTGAAGAGAGTATGTTCCCCTGATGGTTTAATATACACAGGACATGTTACCAGGTGAACAGTATAAGTGAGGAGAGTGTGTTCCCCTGATTGTTTAATTCACACGGGACATGTTGCCAGATGAACAGTATAAGTGAGGAGAGTGTGTTCCCCGGATTTTGTAATGCACACGGGACATGTTACCAGGTGAACAGTATAAGTGAAGAGAGTGTGTTCCCCTGATGGTTTAATATACACAGGACATGTTACCAGGTGAACAGTATAAGTGAGGAGTGTGTGTTCCCCTGATTGTTTAATACACACGGGACATGTTACCAGATGAACAGTATAAGTGAGGAGAGTGTTTTCCCCTGATTGTTTAATACGCACGGTACATGTTACCAGGTGAACAGAATAGTGAGGAGAGTGTTTTCCCCTGATGGTTTAATATACACGGGACATGTTACCTGGTGAAGAGTATAAGTGAGGAGAGTGTGTTCCCCTGATGGTTTAATAAACACAGGACATGTTACCAGGTGAACAGTATAAGTGAGGAGAGTGTGTTGCCCTGATTATTTAATATACACGGGACATGTTACCAGTTGAACAGTATAAGTGAGGAGAGTGTGTTCCCCTGATGGTTTAATATATACGGGACATGTTACCAGATGAACAGTATAAGTGAGGAGAGTGTGTTCCCCTGATGGTTTAATATACACGGGACATGTTACCAGGTGAACAGTATAAGTGAGGAGAGTGTGTTCCCCTGATGGTTTAGTACACACAGGACATGTTACCAGGTAAACAGTATAAGTGAGGAGAGTGTGTTCCCCTGATGGTTTAATATACACGGGACATATTACCAGGTGAACAGTATCAGTGAGCAGAGTTTGTTCCCCTGATGGTTTAATATACACAGGACATGTTACCAGGTAAACAGTATAAGTGAGGAGAGTGTGTTCCCCTGATGGTTTAATACACACAGGACATGTTACCAGGTAAACAGTATAAGTGAGGAGAGTGTGTTCCCCTGATGGTTTAATATACACAAGACATGTTACCAGGTGAACAGTATAAGTGAAGACAGTATGTTCCCCTGATGGTTTAATATACACAGGACATGTTACCAGGTGAACAGTATAAGTGAGGAGAGTGTGTTCCCCTGATTGTTTAATTCACACGGGACATGTTACCAGGTGAACAGAATAGTGAGGAGAGTGTTTTCCCATGATGGTTTAATGCACACGGGACATGTTACCAGGTGAGCAGTATAAGTAAGTAGAGTGTGTTCCCCTGATTGATTAATACGCACGGGACATGTTACCAGGTGAACAGTATAAGTGAGGAGAGTGTGTTCCCTGATTGTTTAATGCACACGGGACATGTTACCAGATGAACAGTATAAGTGAGGAGAGTGTGTTCCCCGGATTTTGTAATGAACACGGGACATGTTACCAGGTGAACAGTATAAGTGAGGAGAGTGTGTTCCCCTGATGGTTTCTTATACATGGGACATGTTACCAGGTGAACAGTTTAAGTGAAGAGAGTGTGTTCCCCTGATGGTTTAATATACACAGGACATGTTACCAGGTGAACAGTATAAGTGATGAGTGTGTGTTCCCCTGATTGTTTAATACACACGGGACATGTTACCAGATGAACAGTATAAGTGAGGAGAGTGTTTTCCCCTGATTGTTTAATACGCACGGTACATGTTACCAGGTGAACAGAATAGTGAGGAGAGTGTTTTCCCCTGATGGTTTAATATACACGGGACATGTTACCTGGTGAAGAGTATAAGTGAGGAGAGTGTGTTCCCCTGATGGTTTAATAAACACAGGACATGTTACCAGGTGAACAGTATAAGTGAGGAGAGTGTGTTGCCCTGATGGTTTAATACGCAAGGGACATGTCACCAGGTGAACAGTATAAGTGAGGAGAGTGTGTTCCCCTGATGGTTTAATATACACGGGCATGTTACCAGGTGAACAGTATAAGTGAGGAGAGTGTGTTGCCCTGATTATTTAATATACACGGGACATGTTACCAGTTGAACAGTATAAGTGAGGAGAGTGTGTTCCCCTGATGGTTTAATATATACGGGACATGTTACCAGGTGAACAGTATAAGTGAGGAGAGTGTGTTCCCCTGATGGTTTAATATACACGGGACATGTTACCAGGTGAACAGTATAAGTGAGGAGAGTGTGTTCCCCTGATGGTTTAATATACACGGGACATGTTACCAGGTGAACAGTATAAGTGAGGAGAGTGTGTTGCCCTGATGGTTTAATATACACAGGACATGTTACCATTTGAAGAGTAGAAGTGAGGAGAGTGTGTTCCCCTGATGGTTTAATATACACGGGACATGTTACCAGGTGAACAGTATAAGTGAGGAGAGTGTGTTGCCCTGATGGTTTAATATACACAGGACATGTTACCATTTGAAGAGTATAAGTGAGGAGTGCGCGTTCCCCTGATGGTTTAATACACACGGGATATGTTACCATATGAACAGTATAAGTGAGGAGAGTGTGTTCCCCAAATGGTTTAATGCACACAGGACATGTTACCGTGTGAACAGTATAAGTGAGCAGAGTTTGTTCCCCTGATGGTTTAATATACACAGGACATGTTACCAGGTAAACAGTATAAGTGAGGAGAGTGTGTTCCCCTGATGGTTTAATACACACAGGACATGTTACCAGGTAAACAGTATAAGTGAGGAGAGTGTGTTCCCCTGATGGTTTAATATACACGGGACATGTTACCAGGTGAACAGTATAAGTGAGCAGAGTTTGTTCCCCTGATGGTTTAATATACACAGGACATGTTACCAGGTAAACAGTATAAGTGAGGAGAGTGTGTTCCCCTGATGGTTTAATACACACAGGACATGTTACCAGGTAAACAGTATAAGTGAGGAGAGTGTGTTCCCCTGATGGTTTAATATACACAAGACATGTTACCAGGTGAACAGTATAAGTGAAGAGAGTATGTTCCCCTGATGGTTTAATATACACAGGACATGTTACCAGGTGAACAGTATAAGTGAGGAGAGTGTGTTCCCCTGATTGTTTACTGCACACGGGACATGTTACCAGGTAAACAGTATAAGTGAGGAGAGTGTGTTCCCCTGATGGTTTAATATACACAAGACATGTTACCAGGTGAACAGTATAAGTGATGAGAGTATGTTCCCCTGATGGTTTAATATACACAGGACATGTCACCTGGTGAACAGTATAAGTGAGGAGATTGTGTTCCCCTGATTGTTTAATGCACACAGGACATGTTACCAGGTAAACAGTATAAGTGAGGAGAGTGTGTTCCCCTGATGGTTTAATATACACAAGACATGTTAAAAGGTGAACAGTATAAGTGAAGAGAGTATGTTCCCCTGATGGTTTAATATACACAGGACATGTTACCAGGTGAACAGTATAAGTGAGGAGAGTGTGTTCCCCTGATTGTTTAATGCACACGGGACATGTTACCAGGTAAACAGTATAAGTGAGGAGACTGTGTTCCAATGATGGTTTAATATACACAAGACATGTTACCAGGTGAAGAGTATAAGTGAAGAGAGTGTGTTCCCCTGATTGTTTAATATACACAGGACATGTTACCAGGTGAACAGTATAAGTGAGGAGAGTGTGTTCCCCTGATTGTTTAATGCACACGGGACATGTTACCAGGTGAACAGTATAAGTGAGGAGAGTGTGTTCCCCTGATTGTTTAATGCACACGGGACATGTTACCAGGTGAACAGTATAAGTGAGGAGAGTGTGTTCCCCTGATGGTTTAATACACACGGGACATGATACCAGGTGAACAGTATAAGTGAGGAGAGTGTGTTCCCCTGATGGTTTAATATACACAGGACATGTCACCAGGTGAACAGTATAAGTGAGGAGAGTGTGTTCCCCTGAGTGTTTAATACACACGGGACATGTTACCAGGTGAACAGTATAAGTGAGGAGAGTGTGTTCCCCTGATGGTTTAATACACACAGGACATGTCACCTGGTGAACAGTATAAGTGAAGAGAGTATGTTCCCCTGATGGTTTAATATACACAGGACATGTTACCAGGTAAACAGTATAAGTGAGGAGAGTGTGTTCCCCTGATGGTTTAATATACACAGGACATGTCACCAGGTGAACAGTATAAGTGAGGAGAGTGTGTTCCCCTGATTGTTTAATATACACGGGACATGTTACCAGGTGAACAGTATAAGTGAGGAGAGTGTGTTCCCCTGATTGTTTAATGCACACGGGACATGTTACCAGGTGAACAGTATAAGTGAGGAGAGTGTGTTCCCCTGATTGTTTAATGCACACGGGACATGTTACCAGGTGAACAGTATAAGTGAGGAGAGTGTGTTCCCCTGATGGTTTAATACACACGGGACATGATACCAGGTGAACAGTATAAGTGAGGAGAGTGTGTTCCCCTGATGGTTTAATATACACAGGACATGTCACCAGGTGAACAGTATAAGTGAGGAGAGTGTGTTCCCCTGAGTGTTTAATACACACGGGACATGTTACCAGGTGAACAGTATAAGTGAGGAGAGTGTGTTCCCCTGATGGTTTAATACACACAGGACATGTCACCTGGTGAACAGTATAAGTGAAGAGAGTATGTTCCCCTGATGGTTTAATATACACAGGACATGTTACC